>NC_091977.1:447103893-447418927 GCF_044704955.1 Pristiophorus japonicus | reverse complement strand
GCTCCTAAATTTGTCTTGTAGGACCTCATCCCTTTTTTTACCTATATTGTTGGTACCTATATGCACCACGACAACTGGCTATTCACCCTCTCTTTTCAGAATGCCCTGCACCCGCTCCGAGACATCCTTCACCCTTGCACCAGGGAGACAACATACTATCCTGGAGTCTCGGTTGTGGCTGCAGAAATGATTATCGATTCCCCTTACAATTAAATCCCCTATCACTATAGCTCTCCCACTCTTTTTCCTGCCCTCCTGTGCAACAGAGCCATCCATGGTGCCATGAACTTGGCTGCTGCTGACCTCCCCTGATGAGTCATCCCCCCCAACAGTACCCAAAGCGGTGTATCTGTTTTGCAGGGGATGACCCTTTTCCTGCGGTAAGACCAACTCACTAAACGTGCTATTCATGTCATTCTCAGCATCATGCATGTTCCAGAGTGAATCCACCTGCAGCTCCAGCGCCATAATGCGGTCCGTCAGGAGTTGCAGCTGGACACACTTCCTGCACAGGTAGTCGTCAGGGACACTGGAAGCATCCCTGACTTCCCACATCGTACAGGAGGAGCATAACACATGTCTGAGCTCTCCTGCCATGACTTAACCCCTGGATAAACTTAATTTGGCAACAACAAGGCTAAAAGGTTACTTACTGATAAAGAAAATAAAAAGAAAAACTACTTACCAATCACCTCTCAGGAGGCGGGTCGGTCACTAAAATATTTTAAGCAGGCTGCGTGCCTCCATTTTAAGTAACATTTTATTTTTACCACCTGCAGGATGGGTTTCCCAAGCCTCAAGAAACCCGGCAGCTAAAGAGAGGCAGGAAGGGCCAGATCCATCAGGTAAATGCTTTTACAGCACTGCTTGAGGGCCAGGAGGAGTGCTTCCTCCCGGCCCAACAAGCTTCCCTGATTACCTACCAATCCCGCAATATCTGACTCCCCTTTGTTGGACTTACCTCTGATCTGCTCCCTGGCTGCTGTCAAGCCGAATGGCTGAAGGGCGGGAGACCTGTTGAAAATTTTTAAACGGGACCTGCAAGAAACCCTTACTTCTGGGTTTTCTGTTCAACCCCATGAAATCCAGAAGCTTTAGCAGTTCTTTGCATTGCTTTAAACAACTTCATAAGTAATTTCCAAGTCTGTTCTCCTGATCTCCTGTCATAACTTCGGTGGAAGATAGGTGGAAATCCCAGAAAAATGACAGTCTTCCACCGAAGTTATGGTAGGAGGTCAGGGATCTCCTGTGGAAATTCTATCCTCTTGTGTCTTTGATGAAAACGCTTTCACCTGAGAAAGACAAAGTCCTCTATTTGTCTCCACCTAAGTGGTTGTCCAGCAAAAAGGAAACTGCTGAATTGGGAGAATGTTCCAGTAATTAGTTCTTCTGTCAGATGGGCTGTAAGCACGGAGCTGTCAATCAACATCACCATCAGATACCCTGGCTGAGATACCTGCTGCAAGAAACTCACACCCCCTGGTGGGCCAGCAATCCCAAAGCATTAGGTCTGCCATTTTCTTGCAGCTCGGTAATTGAGTTTTCAAACAATTGCCCCTTTGTGGATAGAGAGAGCATGAATGACTAACAGTTAATCCTCTAACCTTTAACTGATTATTTGCCAGATCAAATAGCCAGATTTATTCATTGCACCCTGTCTTGTCTCCACCATTCTGTTGTAAACCGTAAAGCAAGAAAGCTTTCACCTCCCATATGTTTTATTTGGGCATGATTTTGATCCATAAATTTAATACATCAGAGAAGCACCGGAACTTAAAGTCACACTACTTATACAAACAAATATATATATATATAACTATGTGCCATAGATGGTGGGAGATCTGGTCCAGATAATATGTGTATTCCCAGCCATGTAGTAGCCAATTTAAAATGGCATTTCCTACATTACAACAGTGACTACATTTCAAAACAAGTACTTAATTTGCTGCAAAGTGCTTTGAACATCCGGTGGTCCTGAAAGGTGTTATATAAATGCTAGTCTTTCTTTATGGGCCAGACACACACACAAAACGTTAAAATGTAACATCTTTTCTAATTCAGAACAAAACAAGTCTTCAACTTATCACAGCATTGAGGTCTGTTTGAAGAGCTGCTTTTAGATGTTTCCAGTTATTCTTCCCTTTTGTCCATGATTTTCTGTCTGTTACATTCAGCCTTTGCTCTCTAACTCTCATTTTCATTTTTCTCTTACTGGGACCAGGGCTATAGGGCGGAGAGGGAGAGAACACGAGAGCGCACTGTGGCTAGAACTAGCATCGAGGGCATGGGTTGATAAGCATGGCTTTGGTGCACTGTACATGTGTTTACATTCTTCACAACAGGTATTTAAACATTGAGCCTAAGATGGGCTGGGCGCTCAAATACAGGAGGAGCAAGGCCACATTAAGAATTCTCAAAGTCCTCTCTCCCCACACAACAAACCACTCCGCAAAGGCCTCCCAGTTGGTAGCACACTCGCCTCTGACTCAGAAGGTTGTGGGTTCAAGTTCCACTCCAGAGACTTGAACACAAAAATCTAGGCTGTCACTCCACTGCAGTACTGAGGGAGTGCTACACTGTGGAAGTACCATCTTTTGGATGAGATGTTAAACAGAGGCTCCATCTACTCTCTCGCAAGTGAACATAGAAGATCCCACAGCACTATTTTGAAGAAGAGCAGGGGAGTTATCCTCAGTGTCATGGCCAATATTTATCCCTCAATCAATATCATTAAAAACAGATTATTTGGACATTATCACATTACTGTTTGAGGGAGCTTGCTGTGGTCAAATTGGCTGCTGCGTTTCCTACATCATCATAGGCAGTCCCTCGGAATCGGGGAAGACTTGCTTCCACTCTTAGCATGAGTGCTTAGGTGGCTGTACAGTCCAATACAAGAACCACAGTCTCTGTCACAGGTGGGACAAACAGTCGTCGAGGGAAGGGGTGGGTAGGACTGGATTGACGCACACTCTTTCCGCTGCCTGCGCTTGATTTCTACATGCACCCGATGACGAGACTCGAGGTGCTCAGCGCCCTCCCGGTTGCACTTCCTCCACTTAGAGCGGTCTTTGGCCAGGGACTCCTAGGTGTCAGTGAGGATGTTACACTTTATCAGGGAGGCTTTTAGGGTGTCCTTGTTACGTAAACGCTGCCCACCTTTGGCTCGTTTGCCGTGAAGGAGTTCCGAGTAGAGTGCTTGCTTTGGGAGTCTCGTGTCTGGCATGCGAACTATGTGGCCTGCCCATTGGAGCTGATCAAGTGTGGTCAGTGCTT
The DNA here is from genome assembly GCF_044704955.1 of Pristiophorus japonicus. NCBI lineage: Eukaryota > Metazoa > Chordata > Chondrichthyes > Pristiophoridae > Pristiophorus > Pristiophorus japonicus. The sequence continues at coordinate 447,415,651 of NC_091977.1, read as the reverse complement.
CAATGCTGGGGATGTTGGCCTGGACGAGGACGCTAATGTTGGTGCGTCTGTCCTCCCAGGGGATTTGTAGGATCTTGCAGAGACATCGTTGGTGGTATTTCTCATGCTAACCATCAGTAAGACAAAGGTCCTCCACCAGCCTGTCCTCGCCGCACAGCACTGCCCCTCAGTCATCAAGATCCACGGCGCGGCCCTTGTCAACTTGGACTACTTCCCTTATTTCGGGAGCCTCCTATCAACTAGAGCAGACATTGACGACGAGATCCATCACTGCCTCCAGTGCGCCAGTGCAGCCTTCGGCCCCCTGAGGAAAAGAATGTTTGAAAACCAGGCCCTCAAAATTGAAGTGTCTACTGTACATGGTCCATGTTTCTGAGCCATACAGGAGGGCGGGTATTATTACAGCCCTGTAGACCATGAGCTTGGTGGCAGTTTTGAGGGTCTGGTTTTCAAACACTCTTTTCCTCAGCGGACCGAAGGCTGCACTGGCGCACTGGAGGCAGTGTTGGATCGCGTCATCAATGCCTGCTCTAGTTGATAGGAGGCTCCCGAGATAAGGGAAGTGGTCCACGTTGTCCAGAGCCGCGCCGTAGAGATTGATGACTGGGGAGCAGTGCTGTGCGGCGACGACAGGCTGGTGGAGGACCTTTGTCTTACTGATGGTTAGCATAAGGCCCATGCTTTCGTACTCCTCAGTAAATACGTCGACTATGTCCTGGAGTTCAGCCTCTGTATGTGCGCAGACACAGGCGTCGTCCGTGTATTGTAGCTTGACGACAGAGGTTGGGGTGGTCTTGGACCTGGCCTGGAGACGGCGAAGGTTGAACAGGTTTCCACTGGTTCTGTAGTTTAGTTCCACTCCAGCGGGGAGCTTATCAACTGTGAGGTGGAGCATGGTAGCAGGTTGGAGAGATGACGCAGCCCTGCTTGACCCCGGTCCAGATGTGGATTGGATCTGTGATGGATCCGTTATTAACGATCACAGCCTGTATGTCATCGTGGAGCAGGTGGAGGATGGTGACGAACTTTTGGGAGCATCCGAAACGGAGGAGGACGCTCCATGGACCCTTGCGGTTGACAGTGTCAAAGGCCTTTGTAAGGTCGAAGAAGGCCATGTCTAAGGGCTGGCGCTGTTCCCTGCATTTTTCCTCCAGCTGTCGCACTGCAAAAATCATGTCCATTTTGCCCTGTAGGGGAAGAAATCTGTAATGCGACTCTGGGAGGAGCTCCTCGGCCACAGGGAGAAGACGGTTGAGGAAGACTCTAGCGACGACTTTCCCAGTAGCTGATAGCAGGGAGATTCCTCTGTAGTTACCGCAGTCGGACATCTCCGTTTTTAAAGATGGTCACAATCACTGCATCTCTGAGATCCCCCGGCATGCTCTCCTCCCTCCAGATGAGAGAGATGAGGTCATGTATTTGCACCAACAGTGCCTCTCCGCCATACTTCAGTGCCTCAGCGGGGATTCCATCCGCACCCGTAGCCTTGTTTTTAAGCTGTCTTGTGGCTTTTTCTACCTCGTGCAGTATTGGGGTCTCACTGATGTGGTGGCGGGTAGCATGTTGTGGGATGGAGTCGAAAACACTCGGGTCAAAGGCAGAGTCTCGATTGAGGAGATCTTCGAAGTGCATCTTTCAGCCAGCCCTGACTGCCTCGGTGTCTTTGATGAGTGTTTCCCTACCACAGAAAGTTGTTGAGGCCAGTTCGTTAGATATATTCAAAAGGGAGTTAGATGTGGCCCTTATGGCTAAAGGAATCAAGGGGTATGGAGAGAACACAAGAATGGGGTACTGAAGTTGCATGATCAGCCATAATCATATTGAATGGTGGTGCAGGCTCGAAGGGCCAAATGGCCTAATCCTGCACCTACTTTCTATGTTTCTATGTTTCCCCATTCTTGGCCAGCAGTGGGATGGGACCTTGGGTGTTTGAACTGTAGGTGGTCTTGACTGCGATGAAGAATCCTCGCACATCATGGCTGTCGGCCAGCTGCTGTATTTCCTGTGCTTGCTCCATCCACCACCTGTTCTTTAGGTCCAGGGTTTTTTGTTGGACCTCAGCCTTGAGCCGCCTGTAATGCTGCTTTGCTGCTCCCGAGTTGGGTTGTTGTTTAAGGCTCAGAAATGCCCTGCGCTTGCGATCTATTAGCTCTTGGATCTCCTGATCATTCTCATCAAACCAATCCTGGTGTTTCCTACATTCCACTTTTCCCACTCTGTTCACTGATTTCTTTGACCATGACTTCCTGCCACTGGAATAACGTGCAGTACACACAGCACAGGCATTGTATTGTAATTAACATAACCAGCAGGCAGCACGCTTTCAGTTTATGATGAGCTATGTTCTTGGGGCTCCTGAGCACGGGCCCCATAGGCCCTTAGGAGGAGGAGCATGTAGCCAGAGTTAAGACCATTGATATTTTATGTGGGGAGAAGTTTCGGAGTGGCTAGAAGGTGGACGGGATTATACATTATTGTAGATGTAATTTTTCTCATATATAAACTTTTATTTCCTTTGTAATGATAGTGAAATATAAATATAGTCATTGCATCTGTGTGTAACATTATTTTATACAATGTTAACACGATGTTAAAAGTATCAGTGGTTGTAGTCAAACTGTCAACTTTTACATGTTTCATTGTTTTTTATGAAACATTAAAACATTTTCTTTACAGTGCTGTATTATGGGTTTAACAGTCCAACTGTTTTCATCATCAGTTTTGTTTTACGTATAAATGTAAACTTCACAATCCTATTACAAGCCATTAACTCGGGTTTTAATCCAATGGCTTGTAATCGCTCTATCTTTCTCCACCAGAGATACTCTAATCTGTCCATTGGTCTGACTCAGGTCTTTATGGGAAGTGTTGAATATTTGGCAAAGTAAGGACAACGCATATTTTAGTTTGTACAAGCGGTAACATATAGAGCTGAAATGGGAAAAGAGGAGTCGCAGAGAATTAAAAAATGATTCTCAGCTATAATGTTCCCCTAGTTATCTCAATGGTTTGTTTGGCTTTCAAATGCTATTATGATATAAAAAAAGTAACAACAGCAAAAGCTGAAAATCTGAAATAAAAACAGACAGTTCTAGAAGTACAGAGAGAGTCAGTCAGCATCTGTAAAGAGCAAAGAGGGGTTCTGATGTTTCCAATGAAGTGTTGTACACTCAAACTGTCATAACCTGTCTTTGGTCAGTCAGCATCTGTAAAGCAATGTATTTCCAGCATTTTTGTTTTTTTTGGTACAATATAACAATGGTTTACTGTACTTCAAACCTTTAAATGAGCAGGAAAGTCAAGACTGTCGCTATCAGCCTGGGCACATGCAAAGCCAACTGAACAGCTTTTGTTGAGCCATTTTTCGCGAAGATTGCACACTCTACAGCTGGATTAACAAGAGTTTGTGAGTTTATACTAGTTAAGTGGTTCATTAGCTCCTTGAGGCTGATTAAAGCTTCCATGTACAGGTGCACCGTGATTGGCAGCTATTATCTTTTTGATAAATATAGAAACATAGAAAATAGGTGCAGGAGTAGGCTATTCGGCCCTTCGAGCCTGCACCACCATTCAATAAGATCATGGCTAATCATTCACCTCAGTACCCCTTTCCTGCTTTCTCTCCATACCCCTTAATCCCTTTAGCAGTCAGGGCCATATCTAACTCTCTCTTGAATATATCTAATGAACTGGCATCAACAACTCTCTGCAGTAGAGAATTCCACAGGTTAACAACTCTCTGAGTGAAGAAGTTTCTCCTCATCTCGGTCCTAAATGGCTTACCCCTTATCCTTAGACTGTGTCCCCTGATTCTGGACTTCTCCAACATCGGGAACATTCTTCCCGCATCTAACCTGTCCAGTCCCGTCAGAATTTTATATGTTGCTATGAGATCCCCTCTCATCCTTCTAAACTCCAGTGAATACAGGCCCAGTCGATCCAGTCTCTCCTCATATGTCAGTCCTGCCATCCCGGGAATCAGCCTGGTGAACCTTTGCTGAACTCCCTCAATAACAGAAACGTCCTTCCTCAGATTAGGAGACCAAAACTGAACACAATATTCCAGGTAAGGCCTCACCAAGGGCCTGTACAACTGCATTAAGACCTCCCTGCTCCTATACTCAAAACCCCTAGCTATGAAAGCCAACATGCCATTTGCCTTCTTCACCGCCTGCTGTACCTGCATGCCAGCTTTCAATGACTGATGTACCATGACACTCAGGTCTTGTTGCACCTCTCCTTTTTCTAATCTGCCGCCATTCAGATACTATTCTGCCTTCACGTTTTTGCCACCAAAGTGGATAACCTCACATTTATCCACATTATACTGCATCTTCCATGCATTTGTCCACTCACCTAACCTGCCCAAGTCACCCTGCATCCTCTTAGCATCCTCCTCACAGCTCACACTGCCGCCCAGCTTAGTGTCATCTACAAACTTGGAGATATTACACTCAATTCCTTCATCTAAATCATTGATGTATATTGTAAATAGCTGGGGTCCCAGCACTGAACCCTGCAGCACCCGACTAGTCACTGCCTGCCATTCTGAGAAGAACCCATTTATATCTGCTCTCTGCTTCCTGTCTGCCAACCAGTTCTCTATCTACGTCAGTACATTACCCCCAATACCATGTGCTTTAATTTTGCAGACCAATCTCTTGTGCGGGACCTTGTGAAAAGCCTTTTGAAAGTCCAAATACACATCCACTGGTTCTCCCTTGTCCACTCTGCTAGTTACATCCTCAAAAAATTCCAGTAGATTCGTCAAGCATGATTTCCCTTTCATAAATCCATGCTGACTTGGACCAATCCTGTCACTGCTTTCCAAATGCGCTGCTATTTCATCTTTAATGATTGATTCCAACATTTTCCTCACTACTGATGTCAGGCTAACTGGTCTATTATTATCCGTTTTCTCTGTCCCTCCTTTTTTAAAAAGTGATGTTACATTAGCTACCCTCCAGTCCATAGGAAATGATCCAGAATCAATAGACTGATGGAAAATGATCACCAATGCATCCACTATTTCTAGGGCCACTTCCTTAAGTACTCTGGGATGCAGACTATCAGGCCCTGGGGATTTATCGGCCTTCAATCCCATCAATTTCCCTAATATAATTTCCTGACTAATAAGGATTTCCCTCAGTTCCTCCTTCTCGCGACCCTCGGTCCCCAAATATTTCCGGAACATTAGATGTGTCTTCCTTCGTGAAGACAGAACCAAAGTATTTGGTCTGCCATTTCTTTGTTTCCCATTATAAATTCACCTGATTCTGACTGCAAGGGACCGACGTTTGTCTTCACTAATTATTTTAAAATTGTATTCTCGGAAATTTTCCATTTCAAAAATGTGTGTCCCATTTGTTGATTTCAACAAAAAGCAGGCATTTCTGCCTATTTATTTTTATTTTTAAAATAGGAATGGCAGCCCCAAGAATCTTTACCACATTTGTTAGTGGATTAGAGCAAAAGAGACTCCAATAATTTATCCAAACTCAGTTCTGAGTCTAGATGGTGAATGTCATCATTGATGTACTGTTCTCACCTCTCTCATATTCACCCACGCACTTTTCAGGAGAGGGTCACTGGATTGAATCAGCAGCAGAACTCCTGAATCCCCCACCTCTTCCTCTCCTTTCCTGATCCCAGCATCCCCACTGCAGAAATCAGCCTAATTAACAAAAAAATGTGATTGAATGTGGTCATTATGGCTCAGTAGCATACCAGAACATAAATTTACTCAGAGATGTACCTGTTCATTAATCTGTATTTTTATTTTATTCATTTATGGGATGTGGCAAGGCCAACATTTATTACCCTTCCGTAATTGCCCTTAAGAAGGTGTAGGTGCAGTCCCTGTGGTGAAGGTTTTAATATAGTTTCTTGTAGCGGTTGATAATGAGTGGCTTGCTGGGCCGTTTCAGAGGGCTGTTAAGAGTCAACCACATTGCTGTGAGTCTGGAGTCACGTATGGACCAGGTAAGGATGGCAGATTTCCTTCCTTAAAGGACATTAGTGAACCAGATCACTGATGACTGTCCTCTTGAGTGGGAGGTAAGTGACGTCTCTGGAGTCGAGCACATCGTGCAATAACATAAACTTTATCCTACTTTTACAATGTTTTTTTGTAGATACAAATGAAGCATAACGAATGTTGTAACAAATTGTAATTGTATATAGTTAGATAGGGGCATACTAGTTTTGTATTAAGTTAATACATTGTGCTCTGTATGAATTTAAAGCTGAGGCTGGGGAAATTCTAAGATGTTCATTCAGCTCTGTGGTCTCTGGTTTCCAGAAGGTGGATTCTGTTTCTGACTTCCATACGGGATTAATACGTTATTAAAACAGGAAGACCTAGGCCAAGAAATTTGCAATGGAACTGAATATCAGGCGCTGTGTATGACGAGCGGCCGATCCGATACCGCCCATTTTGCACCCTGCCCGAGACGAATTTCTAGGCCCTTGTTTGGAGCATGAACAGCACCCACCTATGGATCATTCAACCTGAAAATGGGATAGTCTGAGGAAACATTAAGCCAGTTAGATCCATTGTTGACAGTTCAAAGTATATTGGATCATTTAAGCCTGTGGGAGTGGGAGAAAAAGAAAGATCAGACCACAAGAGCCTGGGTACCATAAGGTGGTCAGCAGTGAACCAGAACTGAAAGCAAGCATGTTCCAAGCTGTTAATAAAGAGACGGTCTCTATATTCACTGCTATCAGAAGCCATGTGTAGTTTTAAAAAGATCAAGGGGTAGAATTTCCTTGAGGTTCTCCCGATCTCCCACCATAACTTCGGCAGAACCCTGAAAAAACAGTGCAAATGGCCATTTTATGCCATTTCTATGAGTTTTCTAATGACGTTAGAATCATAGGTTACAGCATGGAAGGGGGCCTTTCGGCAAGTCAAGCTCGTGCCAACTTTCAGCTAGTCCCACTCCCCTGCCCTTACCCAGTAGCCCTACAATTTATTTTCCTTCAGATACTTATCCAACTCCCTTTTGAAAGATAAAATTGAGTCTGCCTCCACCACCCTTTCAGGCAGTGCATTCCAGATCTTAACCACTCGCTGTGTAAAAAAGTTTTTTCTTTTTTGGTTCTTTTGCCAATCACCTTAAAATATTGTGGCAGGAGATTGGGAGAACCCCAATGAAAAATCTGCTCCCAGGTCTTTTACTGCTATTATTGTACCTAAGCTTGAGCTGTTCGATATGTGCCTTATTTGGTTAATTTCAATAAGTATATCACATTAGTTAACTCAGAATTTGAGCCCAGCTCAAGTATGATGTGTTGATAATGCAGTCTTCTATATAACTTGGAGAGAAATAAGGGTAGAAATTGGTTATGACCTGTTTTCAGGCTCATAACCAATGTATGTGGTCGAACCAGGAGGCCCGAAGCATGTCCTAAATTGATCTTCGGGCCTCATTTGTAAGTGAGCTGCTGCCACCTGTTGTACCTCCAGAGGCAGCTTTTCAAGGGATCAATTTCGCATCACCCAGTTAAGTCCCGGGTGGGAGGGGAACAACGGGAGGCTGGCCAACCATGGGCTGGCAGCGGCCCTCAGAAACATTGTGGAGCCAGGAGCCTGCTCCTCCTGACTCCTCATCAAGCTGTAAAAAAACAAATTACCTTTTTTGTGGCAGCCACTTGTTAGGTGGCATTCACAACAGGAAAGCCTGAGTGGAGCAGGCCTGAGTGGAACAGGTCAGACACCTGCACTGCTCAGGGCAGCACAACTTGGCAGAGCGGTATTAAAATAGGCATTATGCCCCTCATTAACATATGCAAGGAGCCTAGGCCTAGAAATTCAGGGGTTTAGCGCCACCCGCTACCGCCAGATTCGGGCCAAAAATGGCGGTCGCCGCTCTTCCGCCCACTGTCGGCAGGTCCCACAGCGGCCGCCATTTTCGGATGGCCGGCAGCACTGCCAATGTCCATGCTTGCTTGGAATATGTAGATTATGTAGGTCGTGACATCAGTGAGTGTGCAACGTTCACTTGATGCGCAATCTACGAGTTTTGACTCTGCCGCTCCACTTACCAGCATGCCTTAAATCCGACAAGCTAAGTAAGCATTGACAAGCAGGAAGGCAGCTCCAGCTGCAGTATTTAAAGGGATCATCAGCAACAACTTGCATTTGACATGTTTCTACAGTTTGACTGGCTCTCTGCAACTCTAGTAGCTTTATTAACTTCTTTCACGGTTCTAAGGTAGCAGGAAGTCTAGTTGCAAGTAAAGAACTCCTTCATTCTTATTTAAAGGTTTCTGTTCAGAACAATTGCTCACAGCCAACTGGCAGCCCCCTTGTGCTCGAGTATCTTAGGGAGAGGGAGCAGCGGCAGTGCCTGCCATTCTGAAAAGACCCGTTTGTTCCTACTCTTTGCTTCCTGTCTGCCAACCAGTTCTCTATCCACATCAATACATTACCCCAATACCATGTGCTTTAATTGTGCACATTAATCTCTTGTGTGGGACCTTGTCAAAAGCCTTTTGAAAGTCCAAATACACCACATCCACTGGTTCTCCCTTGTCCACTCTACTAATTACATCCTCAAAACATTCTAGAGGATTTGTCAAGCATGATTTCCCTTTCATAAATCCATGTTGACTTCAACCGATCCTGTCACTGCTTTCCAAATGCGAGACTATTTCATCTTTAATAATTGATTCAAACATTTTCCCCACCACCCATGTCAGGCTAACCGGTCTATAATTCCCTGTTTTCTCTCTCCCTCCTTTTTGAAAAAGTGGGATTACATTAGCTGCCCTCCAATCCATAGGAACTGATCTAGAGTCTATAGAATGTTGGAAAATGACCACCAATGCATCCACTATTTCTAGGGCCACTTCCTTAAGTACTCTGGGATGCAGACTATCAGACACTGGGGATTTATCAGCCTTCAGTCCCATCAATTTCCCTAACACAATTTCCTGACTAATAAGGATTTCCTTCAGTTCCTCCTTCTCGCTAGACCCTTGGTCCCCTAGTATTTCCGGAAGGTTATTTGTGTCTTCCTTAGTGAAGACAAAACCAAAGTATTTGCTCAATTGTTCTGCCATTTTTGTTCCCAATTATAAATTCACCTGATTCTGACTGCAAGTGACCTACATTTGTCTTCACTAATCTTTTTCTCTTCACATATCTATAGAAGCTTTTGCAGTCAGTTTTTATATCTCACAGTTCACCATCCATTGCTGCATTTGGGAGGTCACCGAGGCTCTCTACACCAGGAGAAGGGACTAAGTTTCTCTCTGAGCAGAGAGAAGTAGAATGAGCAAGCATGTGGCTTTGCCAAGATAGCGGGCTTCCCCATGGTGCAGGGCGCCATCGACTGTACACACGTGACTTTGCTGGTGCCCTATAACAATCCTGAGATAATCCGTAACCACAAAGACTACCACTCACTTAATGTGCAGTTGGTGTGTGGCCACATCCAGCGCTTCCTGATGGTCAATGCCTGCTATCCTGGCAGCAGCCATGATGTCTTCATCCTGCGCCAGTCCGGTGTGCCACCAATCTTCCAGTCACCACATGAAACTCAAGGGTAGCTGCTCAGAGACAAGGGCTATCCGCTCTGCACCTGGCTCATAACTCCCATCTGCAACACCACCACTTGTGTCCAGCCCTCAGATAATGAGAGCCATGCTTCCACCAGGAACATCATTGAGCAGACCATCGGGCTACTGAACCAATGGTTCCATTGCCTTGACTGCTCAGGAGGAGCCCTCCAGTACACGCCGGAATGGATGTCCCATTTTGTGGTCATCTGCTGCATGCTTCACAACTTGACGCAGGCCTTGCCACCAGGGATTGCGGGACTACCTCAGAAGGCGGACGGGGGTGTGGAAGAGGAGAAGGAAGAAGAAGATGAGCAAGAGGATGAGGAGGAAGGGAAGAGGAAGGTAGCCAAACCCCTTCCAGACGGGCTGTCCGTGAATGCCTCATCAGACTCTGATTCCAATGAATGAAACTCCAGATCCCCACATCTCCATCATACCATCCTTCTGTCACAGAATATCACAAAGTCCTCTTGGGCACAAAGCTGAAATGAGAGCCAATCCAAAAGATTCCAAACAAAAGGAATAAATTTATCCAAAATCAATTGACACATATTTACACAAAATATGAACTAATCACCCTTGTGCAATTCCTTACTGACCGTCATTCGGGTGTCCTTTCCTGATCTAGTGCTCCTACAAAGTGCTCCCCAGTGGCTCCAGTATGGTTAGTAGAAGGCTGCTGAGTTTCAAACTCATTGTCCAGTAGTGATCATCCCTGAGCTGGCTGCTCTTTTCCCCTCTCTGTTGTCCAGAGTGCGGAGACCAATTGTAGCACATCACTGCTGCCCTGCTAACAGCTAACTCAGTACAAACCAAGAATCAAACTTGGGCTCTGAGTTCTTGTATATTATGACATTAACCCTCACAGAGATATCTGATCAGATTTATATAATAATTGTCTATAAGTTGGTAGATTTCAAGACTGTAAGAAATATTTTCCCACTCAGCTTAATATGGGGGCAGACATTACAAATTGGCTAAATCCAGCCCAAATCTGATTTTTTTTCCATCTAATTTCCTAATATACAGTGATTTTACTGACTACAGGAAAATGTTTGCTTTCTCCCAAATAAGTTGTTGGAATGGCTGACAAAGTACCAAAATTCGTACAGTTCAGCTCCACATTATGCATCTCATAGAAGAAGGCAGATGGTAAATTATTAGCATTTGAGGTGACTGCATTTTGCTTCCAGATATGTTACTTTTGAATCATAATTTGCAATTACAGCCACTATGCTTGGAGTATCTCCTCTCCAGATACCTGGGGCTCAATTTTCCTGGGTCATCTGCGCCATTTTTTTGGCGCACGGTGTTTTTTCTGGCGCAATTATTTAATTCAAAGTTTCCCCCTGGAATCTGCACCAGTGTAACTGCTTTAGTTACAATTTTTCTACATTTGGTTTTTTTTGGCATTCCCTCATGTCTGTGCCAGTTTTCAGCATTTTTCACAGTTTGCCCAAAATGCTTTTATCCTAGGTCGGCATAACTGGTCACTCCTGAAAAACCTTCTGGTGAGTTAACAGAAAGCAGCGCACATTGAAAAATCGGCACTGCAAGATGCCGTTGTTTTTCATCGAAGTTTTTGGAGGGAGTCTCTAACACTTGAAATATCCACAATAAAGTTCAACTTTTCTTTACCTTTCAACGGAGTACATGGAAGTTTCTTGGATTTCTGGAATTTTCGGGTTTTTTTTACTCACGCTATCAAGCAGGGCTGGAAAGGGGTTGTAGAATCGGCCCCGCGCCCAGACACAGGGGCTTGGGGCTGGCTATATCGAGACAGGCATTTGTACCTGCACCTGAGTGATGCAGACTGTGTCAGAAGGCTGAGTTTCTGCAAAGAAGTTGTAACTGAGATCTGTGAGTTGGTGAAAGCAGATCTGCATCCTAGAAGTGTCAGGAGGACTGCTTTGTCAGTTGAAGTGAAGGTTACAGCTGCACTTTCATTCTATGCTTCCAGATCGTTTCAAGCTACAATTGGGGATGTGTGCACTATCTTTCAACATGCAACACATGTCTGCATTCGGCAGGTGACAGCTGCAGTATATGCACAGAGGAATGACTACATAAAGTTCCCCATGACCGCCCATGCTATGCGAGACAGGGCTGTGGGCTTCTCCAGGATTGCTGGCTTCCAAAAGGTACAGGGCTGCATTGATTGTACCCATATTGCCTTGCAAGCAATTTTGGAGGATTCCGAGATGTACAGGAACAGAAAAAGGCTTCCACTCCATTAATGTACAGCTCGTGTGTGACAACATGCATCGCATCATGTCAGTCGATGCAAGATACCATGGGAGCACCCATGATGCGTTCATCCTACACAAGAGTGTTATATCTGCCATGTTTCAGTAGCAGCCAGAAGGGCAGAGCTGGCTACTGGGAGACAAAGGGTACGGCCTCGCTGCCTGGCTCATGACGCCCCTATGCGTAACCCGGACGGAAGCTGACCGGGAATACAACATGTCGCACATTGCGACACGCAGCATAATAGAGAGGACCATTGGCATCTTGAAACAGCGTTTCCAATGCCTGGACCATTCTGGAGGGTACTTGCAATACTCCCCTGAGATTGTCAGTCAGTTCACTGTTGTGTGCTGCATGCTGCATAACTCAGCCATCATGAGGCAGCAGCAGCTGGAAGGAGAAGACCCACCTGCGGTGAGAGTGGCTGATGATAATGATGAGGAAGATGCAGATGATGAGCACGAGGAAGCCATGCAAGTACCTGAACCCAAAGCTCGATGGCGGAGGAGGGCGGGACATCGTGCCCCTTTAACGATTGTTCAACCCTTGCGCTAGCAGCTCATAAGTGAACGCTTTGCTACCTGAAGGCTCAGCGGCAACTATTCCACATGGACCATGTTTACTGTTTGGACCTGTTCCGTAATGTTGTGTTGTGTTAATGGAACAAAAAATATAAATGATTCAGATTTAATGTAAAATATATTTTATTCAAAAGTTTAACAAAGTTTAACTTAACTTTAATAAAATTATTCTTGTATCAAACTTTAAAGTTTTCAGTTATGATCACTTAAAAGCTTTAATACCACTTACTAACTTTTAAACTTGTAAATTTACATAACTTACAAAAATCTTTTAATTTGAGAACAACAGTTACAGCAGTAACAATAATAATAACAGCAGCAGCAATGAAAGGCTGCACCCATCTCTCCTCCACCTTATTCTAAGACCACCCGCTGCGCTTGTTCTTGGCGATTCCACCACCCCTACCCGCAGGTGGTGGCGCAGTGTTTCTGGGGTTGGTACCAAGCTTATTCTTTCTAAGATCTGGGGTAGTGCGCACTTGTTGAGGGTGGGGGTGGCAAGCGGCAATGTGGAGGGCCCAGGCGGCAATGTGGAGGGCCCGGCTTGGGGCTCTTCAGAGGCTGGTCTGGGGATTGGAGTGGGAGTGACAGTTGATTCTTTCAATGGGCGCGGGGTCTGAGCGTGTCCCCTTATTGCAGCAACTAACTCCAACATGCCGTCCCTCATGTGCCCTGTGACATTCCCTCCCTCATGTTCAGTGATAGTGATTGCACTATCTCTGACATTCCCTCCCTCATGGAGGGTGCGATTGGAAGATGTTCTCTTCTTCAGGCTCGTCCTCGTCTGAATCTTCTGCATCGTCAGGGTTGGCCTCAAGTTCTGCAAAATATAACAGAACAGACAAATGGTTAGCAGCAGAAGAGGGGGCAGGGTGGGTAGCATGAGTAGGCACACACAGCACAGGCAGCAAGCTGATTTGAAGGACCACGATGAATGATAGCACATTGCAACAACCAAAGCATAGCTGACGGAGACATCCCCACGAACCGAAGCATGGCTTGTTCACGCAGTACTGAACATTTAGCAAAGCCAGACTGTGGAATTTGTAGGACTTACCCTCTCCCTCGAGTGTGGGCCCAGCTTGTGCAGTGATGGTTGCTTTTCTCCAGGCAGGACCCATCAAAGCAGCAACCCTCTCTTGCAGTGGTGTCAGTGGGTGTAGATTTGCTGGGCCTCCTACTGTTCGAGTTCTTTCCCTTTTATTATGTGCCACCTTCCTCTGCAAAGATGAAAAGGCAACTTTTTAGAGAGGGTGTCTTTCTGCTGGGTGGGACATAGGCAGCTGGTCACATTTACAATTGCAATTCCATTGAATAAATGAAAATATTACTTACACTAACTAACTGACCAAGGTCCTGCCACTTCTTTTTACACTGGCTTTTAGATCTCGAGGTGGTCACCATTGCATAGTAATCTTCTGCAACTTGGTTACAGTGTTTCTTCATTTCTTTGGGTGGAACTTTTATGTGACCTCTGCTGGTGTCCATCTCCTGCCATCTGTTCTCAATCACAGTAACGAGTGCCTCCACTTCATCCTGTAAGAAATTCTTGGTCCTTGCACCGCGTTGCATCTGTACTGCTGCAGATCCGATTTTTCCAATGCTCTCACACAGCATTCCTTCTCACACACACAACTGGCTCTTTAAAAATGGCTGATTGCCAACCCGGAGCTGTACTGCACATGCGCGTCCATTGATATAACGTCAAAACCGTCATTTTTCCCCCTGCGCATGCGCAGAAGGTGCGGCATCGTTTTTTCGGCGCAGACAGCAGGCTCCACCTCCACCCCCCCCCCCACCACCCCCCACCCCCAAGGCGATTGGACACGCTACGCAGCGCCATATTTGAATTATACATCGGGGAAACTTTGTAAATATTTCTGGCATAGAAGAACGGGCATAACTCTGGCGATGTGCCAGAAAACGGACTTGGGCAAAATTGAGCCCCTAATACTACATAATAACATAAGAACATAAGAAATAGGAACACGAGTAGGCCATACGGCCCCTCGAGCCTGCTCTGCCATTCAGTAAGATCATGGCTGATCTGATCATGGATTCAGCTCCACTCCCCCGCCCGCTCCCCATAACCCCTGATAGTTTAAGAAACTGTCTATTTCTGTCTTAAATTTATTCAATATTACAGCTTCCACAGCTCTCTGAGGCAGTGAATTCCACAGATTTACAACCCTCTGAGAGAAGAAATTTCTCTTCATCTTTATATGGGTGGCCCCTTATTCTAAGATCATGCCCTCTAGTTCTAGTCTCCCCATCAGTGGAAATATCCTCTCTGCATCCACCTTGTCAAACCCCCTCATAATCTTATACGTTTCGATAAGATCACCTCTCAACTGGGCTTGTATTCACTGGAGTTCAGAAAATGAGAGGGGATCTCATAGAAATGTTTAAAATTCTGACGGGTTCAGACAGGTTAGATGCAGGAAGAATGTTCCCAATGTTGGGGAAGTCCAGAACCAGGGGTCACAGTCTTAAGGATAAGGGGTAAGCCATTTAGGACTGAGATGAGGAGAAACCTCTTCACCCAGAGAGTGGTGAACCTGTGGAATTCTCTACCACAGAAAGTTGTTGAGGCCAATTCACTAAATATATTCAAAAAGGAGTTAGATGTAGTCCTTACTACTAGGGGGATCAAGGGGTATGGCGAGAAAGCAGGAATGGGGTACTGAAGTTGCATGTTCAGCCACAAACTCATTGAATGACGGTACAGGCTTGTAGGGCCGAATGGCCTACTCCTGCACCTATTTTCTATGTTTCTATGTTTCTCATTCTTCTGAATTCCAATGAGCAGAGACCCAACTTACTCAACCTTTCCTCATAAGTCAACCCCCTCATCCCGGAATCAACGTTGTGAACCTTCTCTGAACTGCCTCCAAAGCAAGTATATCCTTTCGTAAATATGGAAACCAAAACTGCACGCAGTATTCCAGGTGTGGCCTCACCAATACCTTATATAGCTGTAGCAAGATTTCCCTGTTTTTATACTCTATCCCTATTTGCAATAAAGGCCAAGATACCATTGGCCTTCCTGATCACTTGCTGTATCTGCATACTATCCTTTTGTGTTTCATGCACAAGTACCCCCAGGTCCCGCTGTACTTAAAGTTTTTATTAAATCCATAAATCAGCCCTGAAAATGTACCAGCTCAAAATGTTGAATCAAAATCCTTAGGTAATTTAAAATACAAAAGTCAGAGCTGCCGATGGGATAAACGAATTGACTGGTCAAAGAGCAAATGAAACAAAGAAAGAAAAGAAACACATTATATTTCCAGTGCTTTTTTTTTAGATCAGACTTCCAACTGTTGAGCTATTCCTTTTAAAAGTAAAAATATTCCATGATGTTTAATGCAATACATGTGATATAAACTACATTTATAACCTTCCAGTTCCACTACTATAGGAACATATGGAAGTCTGTATGCCAAGCGTATTCCTACCTAACAAAAACCTATCGATCTCAATCTTGAAAATTTCAATTGACCCAGCATCCACAGCTTTTTGGGGGCAGAGAGTTCCAGATTGCCACTTGTGTGAAAAAGTGCTTCGTGATTTCACTCCTAAATGGCCTAGTTCTAATGTTAAGATTATGCTCCCTTGTTCTGGATTTCTCCCTCCAGGGGAAAGCTTCTTTGTACTTACCCTGTCAAATTTACTGGGTAATCCTAAAGGTCGATGAAAACAGTCTTTTCACATGCCTTTTTGAACAGCTGATTTTTGGGGCAACTATTGAGGTAAGATGATATCAGATTCTCTGAATCAATGAGTCCTTGTTTAAAGCAGCTGTCTCCAGTTCTGTCCTATTTCACATTTTGAAATGTTTATGGTTCTAAACATAGAAACATAGAAAATAAGTGCAGGAGTAGGCCCCTTTGAGCCTGCACCACCATTCAATAAGGTCATGGCTGATCACTGGATGGGAGTAAAAGGATATTATATGCTATAGTTTCTTGTATTGTTGCTTTTTTTGGTAGTTCCATGTAGCATGATCATTATGCATTATGCAGTAGTTACACATTTTTGATTACAGCCACTATGCTGAGAGTATCTCTCTGATATATTCACAGAGCACAAGCACACACAGCTTCCGACATGGCAGGCAGCTCTCTCGGAAGCCTCCGGAATCTGCCTGGTTCTGTTTATTATTAACTCTGCAGTTGCAGTACACAATACGCCCACATCCACAGTGTGGAGCTACAAACATTACAAGCTTACAGACATTACAATCTCCTCTCTAGACACCTAATATGGGTAGGTTTTATGAGAAATTGTACCTTGATGTTTTCAAATTATTCTTCCTGTTATGTGTAACGGCATTTTTACATAAGAATACCGTGTATTGGAAGCAGTTCCACAGTGTGTTCAGTCTCCTACTTCATGTTTTGGGGTCTTTGTCAGATATTTTCTTCAAGCTCAGTACTTCCGGGTTTCCCTGCCATAACTCCTCCCCCCTGCATCAAAAGCACCTCCGAGATAATATCGAGCCCACAGTGTCTGCAATAAGTGTCAGATCAAGACCATAATATCAATCTAATAATTGTCAGATCAAGACCGCTTGAGACCTGCCTAACCATCTGTAGAACAAAGCAAGCTATAGTGTCAAATAGTTCTCAATTTAATAACATCTACTTCTAATAAATATTATGTGTTTGCATGGGTGGAATGTCCTGTCTGTTCAGTTAAATACGAAAGCCAAGAATCCTATCTGCAATGGCTAGTGTATTTTCAGCTGAATCCTGACTGTGGCAGTAACACAAATTTAAAGTGACTGCCTTTTCCCTACATATAGATAGCAAGATATGTAGATTTACTTGTGATTAGAACCGGGACAGAAACTCTCTGTTCAACACCTCTTTTCTCAGTATATTTGATGGCACTTTTGTATTGTAGAATTTGCTTTCTACAGGCAATCATTCCCAATTAGGGTTGCCAACTCTGATTGGACGTATTCCTGGAGGTTTGATTACATCTCATCACATGACACTTTCCCGCCATTTGCAAATGTTATTGTATTTACCGTATACAGTTAGACCACTTACGCTAAACACTTTCCTCTAACTGTTCCATGCGAGAGAAATCCCTTGAACTCTGTTTCTCCATATCTGGAACTTTCCTGAGCTGCCTACCTGATTTTCTTGTAATCAGAAATCTCTATCCACTGTTAGTCATTCAGTATACACTTATTGGCAGAGCCATTTTAAGAATTCTCTGGATTTGGGGCAACAACAACATTTGGGTCCCCTCCACACCAACCCGCCACAACCTCCCCCCTTGCCCAAATCATTAAAAACTGTTTCAAAAAGAAATGGCAGCCAACTCAATTCCACCCGCCATTTTGGTAAGAGCCATAGCACTGGTGTAAATGAGCAGAGCATGACGTCAGTCAGTATGCAACACCTGATACCATTACTGCAATCTTCAACCTTTTTGCTTTGTTTACCGCCGGGTCCTAAGCACGCTCAGAAAAACGTGCATGAAGCAGCCCTGCAGAGACGCTGTCAGTGCTTCTTAAAGGGACACACATATCTTTCAGGAAAGTTTGGATTTAATCTTTTGGACATCTTTAAATATTTTATTGAAGTAATGGCTTGGTGCAATAGATGTTATAAGTTTTTAAAGTGTGCAGGGACTGCTGCTGAATGCTTGCAAGGCTGCGGATAGTAAAGGAAGGCCTCGGAGAAGAGAGAGAATGCTAGAAATATTCAGCGGGACAGGCAGCATCCGTGGAAAGGGAAACAGAGTTCATATCTCAGGTTGAGATGCTGCCTGACCTGCTGAGTATTTCCAGCATTTTTATTTTAGATTTCCAGCATCAGCTCACAGAGGGAAGAGGAAGATGCAGAAGAGGAAGATGCAGAAGAGGAGGAAACCGAAGAGGAGGAAGCAGAAGGAAGGATGCAACCCAGACAGCTCTTTTCTGGCCGGGTTATCCGGGATGGAATCATCCGTCTGCGGTACCAGTGACCACAATCCCAATTCCCTTTTCAACATTTGTGTACACCTTACCTTCCCTCTGTTGCTGACCATCACAGCATCCTCTTGGCCACAATGCTGAAATAAAAGCCAACTCAAAGCAAACTTACCAATCCAACTTTATACATCTATACATCCAACATGACATCAAGAAATCAACTCATCATTTCCATAGTAACGGTCTTGTGTGCCCCTTTGCCTATCCTATTGATGTCATGCAGTGCTACCCCAGTGGCTGCAGCATGGCTGGTGGAAGGCTGCTGACAGTCAATGGGGGATGCTGCAAATGGTCTTGCTGGTCGACCTTGCGAAGCTGGTGACTGGGAGTAGCAAATCGAGTCATGGTGTTTCTTCTTCTTCTTCACTCTCCTGTCCCTCCTCTTGGTCAACCACTGGCTGGGCAGACTGGATTTCTCAGGTGTGGGAAATGAGGAAGGCACAAGGGTCGAGTTGTGGTGAGGGGAGGCCGGGAAAGCAAAAGCTGCATACTTGTACCTTGTGCCCCTGGTAAATCAGTAGATGTTGTGGGATGAGGGAGAAGTAGAATGTGAAAAAGAGGATCACGTATGAGGATACCAGCATCTTGTATCCTTACAGCCCCAACGCTGGCGAAGAGCTCAGCGATGCCCCTGCCACGAATGGCCAGCACCGTCTCAACCAAGGAGGTGTGGTGAAGTAGGAAGGGGGGGTGTGGTGAAGTAGGAAGGGAGGTGTGCCTCATGTTTGGTACAGATTGTTGGTCGGTGAGTGATGGGGGAGCGCAGGGTTGTGAAATGAGAATTATGTGAGGCTAGTAGTGCAGTTGGTAGGATACAGCTTTCGGAGATGCATTCACTGACCTTGACCACTGCTCTAAGATCATGAAGCTTCTTGGGTCCTGGAGCCATGTCGTGGGGGTGACACTGTTAGCATTAAAAGCTTCAGTGATCTCACCCCACATTGTTATTTCTGAAGCAATTTTACAATTTTTTACGAGCGGAAGGCAAGCTTTATGAGCTGAAGATTGCCATTTGGGAAATATTTTTAATGGTTTTCTTTCAGAAGACGGTTGAGCTCTAAGACTCTATTTTTAATTCATTTTAATTTTTTTCATTTTAGAAGGCAGTTCCCCTTTAAGGGCTCGGCACTGCTTTCTAAATTGAGAGCCTTGTTTGAGACAATTCTGTTCTTGCTCCAGGGATGCTACGGCCATGCTACATTGGGTCTCCTGCTAAGCATACTGTTGAAAAACTTGAGCTTGAACAGTAGGTTTAGCGTTACATTAATTTAAATTGGCAGGCAGCACCAAAATACCAGGGGACTGAAATTCACCCCAGCCAGAAATGGGTTGTACCTACCATTTTTCTTGATGCGGCTACCCATTTTGCATAATTCAACTCTTTGTCATTTTTTTTTGACCGGGGCAGAAGTCGGTCATAGTGGGGGTAGAAACTGAGATACCGTCATTATAGGGGCGAAAGTGGGGGTGGGCGGATTGTCAGCCGCTGTCAGTCATCAGCGCCGGGCTGGTGACGTCATCGTGCTGGCACGTCAACACGTGTCTCCCCTTCAGTTAAAGGGGAGAGCCATTGCGAGTTCTGCAGCTTTTTAAGTTAGGTCCACTAGGGAGGATTTTGGCCAGGCTGCCTGCTGGCGATCTAGCCGAACCAGGGGGCACAATTGTCGGGCCGACCTTGTCAGCCGACAAAAACAAATAATATGGTGGTCGCAACAGTGCGCCCTCCCCTTTAATGGCGGCTGCACCACCATTGTGCACACACTGCAAACACAGTGCACTGACAGTAAAAACTGTTGGGGGCACCGAGCGGCGGCTGGAAGATTTTCTACGGTGAACTTTGCTTGCGGGGCGGGACATCGGCGGTGCGTGCTTTGATGACGCACTGAGGAGAGTTCGGCAGCAGCGGGGCGGAAGTGGGAACCAGCGGAAAAACCACCAAGGAGAATTTCACGAGCAGCGGCTATTCGACTACAAATTGCCGGCCATTCGACACCGCCGCGTGGCCACCGCCTTCCAGAGGTAATGGGCTGTATCGGGAGGTTGAATTTCAACCCCCAAGTTTCTGGCCTACTCCAATTTTTAGGGTCAGAATTTTCCAGGGTGGTAGCAGGCGCACTCAGTGGTGGGTTGGGTGGGAAAGTTGTTATTTTTGACAGTGAGTCAAGAACCCGCAGTCATCCTGCCCCCACGCACCTTTCTCTCAGGCGCATCTGTCATCGCGGACCCAACAGGAACGGCAGGTGACCAAATTGCGATGATTAACAGCTAACTGTTCGAGCCTTAACAGCCTTTTTTTAAACTTACTTTTTAAATTTAACTGTATCCCACGGGAACCACGCTGTTCGGGAAGTACTTATCTCAACCTGAGGTGGGAGTTCCGAATAAAAGCTCCTGCCTGACAAATAATCACTTTCTTCGGGCAGAAGCTGTGGCTCAGTCTATTTCCAGTACAGATTCTGCAGGCGGCTTGTCTTTCCAGCAAAGTCTCCATCCAGTCTTGGAAGAACTCTCACCATCCATTCTATCAACACAGGTGCCAGTCAGAATCGGACCACGATGAGCCCCAACACTAGCATCACCAGGCAGACCCAGCAACACCATCCTCCTCTGCAATCACCTGATGCTGCACAGGACAGAGGGCATCAGCACGCAAGCACATTGCTTGCCAGATTTAGTTAACGTTATGCTGTACACCCATATGACTACCACATGATGTGCCAGATTGGCATCACCCCACACCAACACCATAAAGCATCCCTACAATGACCAAGCCATTTCTTTCAGCCGTGCACAAATTGTTGAAGGTGGCAGGGCATGTTGAGAAATCAGTTAAAAAATCTTACAGGATCATGGGCTTCATGAATAGAGGTATAGGGGGTGAAATTCCCCTGTTGTGCGCCACCTGGGGGGCGCCAATGGGGCGTGAACCTGTTTTCACCCGGGGGGGGGGGGGTGCTGCCACTAATGGCTCCTGTGAAATTGCACGAGAGTTAACGGAGGCGCGAGCACGGTAGCGTAGCGCCCCAGGTCGCTGCGCAACCGGTGATGTCATCATTACCGTGCGCTGCAACCCCTTTGCGCCCCGCGGCGATCCTTTTCCGCCTCGCAGTGGAAATTGGCCAGCGCCTCGTGGGTCACGAACCGGGCTGACCGCTGCTCGCAGGACGGAATTTAAAGGAATAGTGCACTGCGCGGTACCATATTGTTGTTTTGGCCGACTCATCAATCAGCCCGTCTTGATGGTCCGTGGCCTGGTCCGGGCTGGCATCGGGCAGCTCAGCGCTCTGTCCCGGTGCCGAGCTGCAGCCATGGCACCACGCTGCTAAGGTGGCGCAGTGGAGGCCATCAGAGAACCTGCTGAGTGCGCAGAAGCCCGCCCCTTTAACGCGACATTGCGCTCCACTTCCTGTGAGGGGCAGTAACCAAAATTTTGCGGCCGGGTGCAGGAAGTCCCTCCCCAACTGGATTACTGTGCCCAAACAGGATACTGGGGAATTTCTCCCCCATAAAGTACAAAAGCATAGAAATTATGATGAACCTATATAAAACACTGGTTCGGCCTCAACTGGAGTATTGTGTCCTATTCTGGAAGGATGTGAAGGCCTTCGAGAGGGTGCAGAAAAGATGTACAAGAATGTTTCCAGGGATGAGGAACTTCAGTTATGTGGATAGACCGGAGTGGGGTTCAAAACTAAACTCTTAAAATAACTATTAACAAATCCAATAAAGCATTAAACTTCGGAGACATGTTTAACCAGGCTCGTTAATTTAAAAACATACCTATTGAAATAATCTCTCGTGGAATTATCTGACAGCTCTATCACTAGTGTTTCTGGATTTCAAGATGCAACCTGTATTAAATTATTTTTTTCCCATAGCTTTTATAAACAGTTGTATAAATGGAATTTTCTCTTTTAAACAAAACAACGTTCTAAAAACAATGGAATGATCACTGGCGGACAAGTAGTTGATCCATTTCTACTCTCAACCTGTTTGGCAAGTAAAACCAAAGCCAAATTTTAAAAATATATATACATAAAATGTGATTTAAACAGATCAATGTGAGTGGGATCATGTCACCATATGAGTACAAACTGAATTCTGCACATAAAGAACTCACGTCTGTATTTGTAGGTACAACCTGTCTGTTGCAGAAGCAAGGGAGAGCCTATCTACAGCAGGATCTAATGGAATATTAGTCTTTTTGCTGTCCTCAAATTATTTCTAGAAGCTAGTTTAATCTTTCAGAAGAACTCATTTTCTCCACAGTTTCCTGGGTGCAAATTGCTTATTAACTTTGCCTCCTGCATATTTGAATTTTGATAGCCTCTCAATTTGGCTAGCTGCGGGCGGGAAACCGAGGCCCATCGAGCCCTTGTCGGCTCTTTGCAAGTGCACCTCAGCTAGTCCCACTCCCTTGCCCTTTCCCTGTAGCCCTGCAAATTTTTTTCTTTCAGGTACTTATCCAACTCCCTTTTGAAAGCAGTGATTGAGTCTGCCTCCACCACCCTTTCAGGCAGTGCATTCCAGATCCTAACCACTCGCTGTGTAAGAAAGTTTTTTCTTATGTCGCCTTTGGTTCTTTTGCCAATCACCTTAAATCTGTGTCCTCTGGTTCTCGACCCTTCCACCAATGGGAACAGTTTCTATCTACTCTGTCCAGACCCCTCATGATTTTGAACATCTCTATCAAATCTTCTCTTAATCTTCTCTGCTCTAAGGAGGACAACCCCAGCTTCTCCAGTCTATTCATATAACTCATCCTTGGAATCATTCTCCTAAATCTTTTCTGCATCCTCTCTAAGGCTTTCACAACCTTCCTAAAGTGTGGTGCCCAGAACTGGACTCAATGCTCCAGTTGAGGCCGAACCTGTGTTTTATACAGGTTCATCATAATTTCCACGTTTTTGTACTCTAGACCTCTATAGTGGTCACTTGTTTCATAGAATCATTGAAATTTACAGCACGGAAGGAGGCCATCGTGTCCGCGCCAGCCGACAGAGTTATCCAGCCTAATCCCACTTTCCAACTCCTGTCCGTAGCCTTGTAGGTTACGCACTTCAAGTGCATATCCAAATACTTTTTAAAATGTGGTAAGGGTTTCTGCCTCTACCACTCTTTCAGGTAGTGAGTTCCAGATCCCCACCACCTTCTGGGTGAAAAAAAATCCCCTTCAATTCCCCTCTAAACCTCCTATCAATTACTTTAAATCTATACCCCCTGGTTGTTGACCCCTCTGCTAAGGGAAATAGGTCCTTCCTATATCCACTCTATCCAAGCCCCTCATAATTTTATACACCTCAATAAGGTCGCCCCTCAGTCTCCTCTGTTCCAAAAAAAACAAACCCAGCCTATCCAATCTTTCCTCATAGCTAAAGTTCTCCTGTCCAGGCAAGATCCTCGTAAATCTCCTCTGTACCCTCCCTAGTTGTCATGTATGTACTTTTGGGATCACCAGCCACTAGATGGTGTCACTGTTGGAGGCCATTGGGCTGCATGCACGTGTGTGCAGCCCAAGTATAAAAGGCCAGCCATTTTATATATTAGTCACTTTGGGCCCTAATAAAGCAGAGCCAAGGTCATAACTCTTGTAGTTAAACAGTACTTAGTCTAACAGTTATTGCATACACAACACTAGTGTAATCACATCTTTCCTGTAATGTGGTGACCAGAACTGCACGCAATACACCAGCTGTAGCCTAACTAGTGTTTTTTTGCCATGCTGCTCCTTCCGAGCAGGCCGGGGAGCGGAAGGAGCAGCGTGGAAACCTAGCCCAGCAGTCTGTGCAGCCCCTGGCCTGTGCGCACCATCGGAGCAGGCCGGGGAGCGGAAGGAGCAGCGTGGCAGCATAACACTCCAGGGTGCAGCACGTGCTGGAGCAGGTGAGCAATGGCAGTGAAAAGGGACATCACCAAGGTCCAGGTCGGTGATTGGAGCGTTGGCAGATGCATCAGGAGCGGCGAGATCGGGGTGAAGGAGCGGCGAGAGACTGTAGAGGGACGTGATCGGGGCCCATGAGAGGCGCGAGTTCAGGGCCAAGAAGAGGCGAGGGCCCAGGGGCAGCACGGCCAGCCCACACTGCAATATGTGTGCGCACTAGGTCCGTGCAGCAGAGCAGGTCTCCAGTCGTCTTGGTTAATCCTTGCCACTGGACCAAGACCTAGCTCTGTCAAACCTGTGTGGTGGTGGTGTGCAACGGTCACCACACGTTTTTTTTTAAATCCAAGCACAGGCAGCTTGCACCCTTCAAGATTTAGTTCGGACCTGGAATTTTAGGTCCATCATTGAAACACCTGTGAACTTTTTGACGTGGAAGCAAGTCATCCTTGATGTAGTGTATATGGATTTTAGCGAGGTTTTTGATAAGGTCCCACATGACAGACTGATTACGAAAGTAAAAGCCCATGGGATCCAAGGCAAAATGGCAAGTTGGATCCAAAGTTGGGTCAGAGGTAGGAAGCAAAGGGTAATGGCTGATGGGTGTTTTCGTGACTGGAAGGATGCTTCCAGTGTGGTTCCGCAGGGCTCAGTACAAGGTCCCTTGCTTTTTGTGGCATTCATCAATGATTTAGACTTGAATATAGGGGGACTGCCTATGATGATGATTGTTTTTTACTGTTCAAGCATAATCTTCCTGCTCTTGTATTCTATGCCTTGGCTAATAAAGACAAGTATTCCGTATGCCTTCTTAACCACCTATCTACCTGGCCTGCTACGTTCAGGAATTTGTGGACTTGCACTCCAAGGTCCCTTTGTTCCTCTACACTTCTCAGTGTCCTACCATTTAATGTGTATTCCCTTGCATTGTTAGCCCTCCCCAAATGCATTACCTCACACTTCTCAGGATTGAATTCTATTTGCCACTGTTCTGCCTAACTGACCAGTTCATTGATATCCTCCTGTAGTCTACAGCTTTCTTCTTAATTATCAACCACACTAGTGGTTTAGATCAGCCATGATCTTATTGGATGGTGGAGCAGGCTCAATGGGCCACATGGCCTATTCCTGCTCCTATTTCTTATGTTCACACAGCCAATTTTTGTATCATATGCAAACTTCTTAATCATACCCCCTATATTCAAGTCTAAATCATTGATGTATGCCACAAAAAGCAAGGGACCTTGTACTGAGCCCTGCGGAACCACACTGGAAGCATCCTTCCAGTCACAAAAACACCCATCAGCCATTATCCTTTGCTTCCTGCCTCTGATCCAACTTTGGATCCAACTTGCCACTTTGCCTTGGATCCCATGGGCTTTTACTTTCGTAATCAGTCTATCATGTGGGACCTTATCAAAAACCTCGCTAAAATCCATATACACTACATCAAATGCACTACCCTCATCAACCCTCCTGGTTACCTTCTCAAAATTTCAATTTAGTCAGACACGACCTTCCCTTAACAAATCCATGCTGACTGTCCTTGATTAATCAGTGTCTTTCTAAATTAAGATTTATCCTGTCCCTCAGGATTTTTTCCAATTTTCCCACCACCAAGGTTAGGCTGACTGGCCTGTAATTACTTGGTCTATCCCTTTCTCCCTTTTTAAACAAAGACACGTTAGCAGTCCTCCAGTCCTCTGGCACCACACATGTAACCAGAGAGGATTGGAATTTGCTTAGCAGAAATAAACTTAAAACTAAAAAAAAACACACACCAGATACTCACCAATGAGCTCCTTCCCTTGTACCGACGTCACTTTTTCAAAATCTGCCTCTGTTGAGTCATGGTTGCTGTCTACTCTCGTGATCTTCAGATTTATGAATCCCTTGCACGTCGCTGCACTGATGTTGAGCTGCAATTTTATAAAGATAGATTAATTCTTCATCTCAGTCCTGATGTTGATATTATTTGCAAACAGTAAAGTGACTCACTTGATGGCTTAGTTGATAACAAATCCGCCAAGCCATATATACCGTAAAAATACTCGGTTCACTCCCTGATTTGTACTGAGTTCATTGAGTTCATTGATCTCAATTGAGTTTGGATACTACAACTGGTCTCAAAGTCCCTCCTTCTGCAAGGGGGAAAATAACCTAGGGTTCCTGCTCCTATTAAGTGGCATCTGCCAGAAAGTGTTGGGCTTGGCTAAAATGCTCAAGTGGTTGAATAGTCTTCCAGTACTTAACTTTTTTTTAACCCTTGAATGATTTGAGTGAGGGACCAGGGTTGCTTGCTTATTACCTTCATAAGTCAGTGCTACCAAGATAGGAGAGAGAGAAAACAATTAGTATTGGAAGAAATAGAAAGCATTTCATAACATTGATTCATAATCTCTATCCACTGGGTGGATATATCAGTATTCATGTTGTGCTGCCTTTCTCTTCAGGGTGGTGTTTTATAGCATGTTGCATTTCCCTCCCCCATGACACATTGCACCTGATTTTGCATAAAATTCTGTTGTAGTTGCTTTGGAACTAGACGTTTGTATTATTAGCATATGTTCTTTGATCATTGTTTAGATTTTCAGAGATTCATTGCACCGCAAATGAAATACAGATTATGTTAAATCACCTTTTTCATATAAGTAATGTAATAGTCAAAACCATTCTCTTTCCCTTTTTTTCACATGAGATTTTTGAACCGGTTTTGTAATGAATATCATAAATTTACGGAGTGATTATTTGCAACGTAATTTTGACTATCTCTGAGCAGATGCGCCTGTCTGGTACCGCCTATGTGCACTCGATCCGGTCATGCATGCACAGTACCAAACGGTGCTGCAGCTATAGCTTGCATCACCAAGCTTCACTCGGCTCCGTGCAGAGAAGGTCAGGGGATTGGATGCGGGGGAGAGAGGAGAGGGGATCAAAGGGGGGGGGGGGGGGAGAGTGAGGGAGGAGAGGGGATCAAAGGGGGGGGGAGTGAGGGAGGAGAGGGGATCAAAGGGGGGGGGGAGTGAGGGAGGAGAGGGGATCAAAGGGGGGGGGGGAGTGAGGGAGGAGAGGGGATCAAAGGGGGGGGAGTGAGGGAGGAGAGGGGATCAAAGGGGGGGGAGTGAGGGAGGAAAGGGGATTAAGGGGGAGGAGAGGGGATCGAGGGGGTGGGGAAGAGGGGATCGGAGGGGTAGCCTTGGGGAACGCTCAAATTTGGTTCGAAGTGCTGATGGCGCAACGAGTAGGTGGGAGTTCCGGGCTAGGGGTGACAGTGCCCCTACACTTGCAGAGGAAAATGATATTGGGAGGTGAGAACTTTGATCCATCTTTGATTAAATGGTGGGCATCCATGCTGTTACCCCAACTATTGTAGCTCTGTCACCAGGGCTAAAAAAAAGAGAATAACGATTCAAAGCAACCACTTCTGTTTTTGCAGCCTCACTATCTTATGCATAGAAACATATAAACATAGAAAATAGGTGCAGGAGTAGGCCATTTAGCCCTTTGAGCCTGCACCACTATTCAATAAGATCACGGCTGATCATTTACCTCAGTACCCCTTTCCTGCTTTCTCTCCATACCCCTTGATCCCTTTAGCCGTAAGGGCCATATCTAACTCCCTCTTGAAAATATCCAATGAACTGGCATCAACAACTCTCTGTGGTAGGGAATTCCACAGGTTAACAACTCTCTGATTGAAGAAGTTTCTCCTCATCTCAGTCCTAAATGGCTTATCCCTTATCCTTAGATTATGTCCCCTGGTTATGGACCTCCCCAACATCAGGAACATTCTTCCTGCATCTCACCTGTCCAGTCCCGTCAGAATTTTATGTTTCTATGAGATCCCGTCTCATCCTTCTAAACTCCAGTGAATGCAGGCCCAGTCAATCCAGTCTCTCCTCATATGTCTCTCCTCTCCTCAGTCCTGCCATCCCGGAAATCAGTCTGGTGAATCTTCACTGTACTCCCTCAATAGCAAGAATGTCCTTCCTCAGATTAGGAGACCAAAACTGAACACAATATTCTAGAGGCTTCACTAAGGCCCTGTACAACTACAGTAAGACCTCCCTGCTCCTATACTCAAATCTCCTAGCTATGAAGTCCAACATTCCATTTGCCTTCTTCACCGCCTGCTGTACCTGCATGCCAACTTTTAATGATTGATGAACCATGACACCCAGGTCTCGTTGCACCTCACCTTTTTCTAATCTGCCGCCATTCAGATAATATTCTGCCTTCGTGTTTTTGCCACCAAAGTGGATAACCTCACATTTATCCACATTATACTGCATCTGCCACTCGTTTGCCCACTCACCTAACCTGTCCAAGTCATCCTGCAGCCTTTTAGCATCATCCTCACAGCTCACACTGCCAGCCAGCTTAGTGTCATCTGCAAACTTGGAGATATTACAGTCAATTCCCTCATCCACTCATTAATGTATATTGTAAATAGCTGGGGTTCCAGCACTGAGCACTGCAGCACCCCACTAGTCACTGCCTGCCATTCTGAAAAGGATCCGTTTATCCCGACTCTCTGCTTCCTGTCTGCCAACCAGTTCTCTATCCACGTCAGTACATTACCCTCAAAACCATGTGCTTTGATTTTGCACACCAATCTCTTGTGTGGGACCTTGTTAAAAGCCTTTTGAAAGTCCAAATACACCACATCCACCGGTTCTCCCTTGTCCACTCTACCAGTTACATCCTCAAAAAATTCTAGAAGATTTGTCAAGCAGGATTTCTCTTTCATAAATCCATGCTGACTTGGACCGATCCTGTCACTACTGTCCAAATGTGCTGCTATTTCATCTTTAATTATTGATTCCAACATTTTCCCTACTACTGATGTCAGGCTAACCGGTCTATAATTACCTGTTTCCTCTCTCCCTCCTTTTTTAAACAGTGGTGTTACATTAGCGACCCTCCAGTCCATAGGAACCGATCCAGAGTCGAAAGACTGTTGGAAAATTATCACCAATGCATCCACTATTTCTAGGGCTACTTCCTTAAGTACTCTAGGATGCAGACTTTCAGGCCCCGGGAATTTATCGGCCTGCAATCCCATCAATTTCCCGCCTAATAAGGATTTCCTTCAGTTCCTCCTTCTCACTAGACCCTTGGTGCATTCGTGTTGCCGGAAGGTTATTTGTGTCTTTCTTCATGAAGACAGAACCAAAGTATTTGTTTAACCGGTCCGCCATTTCTTTGTTCCCCATTATGAATTCACCTGAATCTGACTGCAAGGGACCTACATTTGTCTTCACTAATCGTTTTCTCTTCACATATCTATAGAAGCTTTTGCAGTCAGTTTTTATGTTCCCAACAAGTTTCCTCTCATACTCTATTTTCCCCCTCTTAATTAAACCCTTTGTCCTCCTCTGCTGAATTCTAAATTTCTCCCAGTCTTCAGGTTTGCTGCTTTTTCTGGCCAATTTATATGCCTCTCCGTTGGATTTAGCACTATCCTTAATTTCCCTTGTTAGCCACGGTTGAGCCACCTTTCCCGTTTTACTTTTACTCCAGACTGGGATGTACAATTGTTGAAGTTCATCCATGTGATCTTTAAATGTTTGCCATTGCCTATCCACCGTCACCCCTTTAAGTATCACTCGCCAGTCTATTCTAGCCAATTCACGTCTCATACCATCGATGTTACCTTTCCTTAAGTTCAGGACCCTAGTCTCTGAATTAACTGTGTCACTCTCCATCTTAATAAAGAATTCTACCATATTATGGTCACTCTTCCCCAAGGGGCCTCGCACAACAAGATTGCTAATTAGTCCTTTCTCATTACACATCACCCAGTCTAAGATGGCCAGCCCTCTAGTTGGCTCCTCGACATATTGGTTGAGAAAACCATCCCTAATACACTCCAGGAAATCCTCCTCCATCGCATTGCTACCAGCTTGGTGAGCCCAATCAATATGTAGATTAAAGTCACCCATGATAACTGCTGTACCTTTATTGCACGCATCCCTAATTTCTTGTTTGATGCTGTCCCCAACCTCACTACTACGGTTTGGTGGGTTGTACACAACTCCCACAAGCATTTTCTGCCCTTTGGTATTCCGTAGCTCCACCCATACCGATTCCACATCATCCAAGCTAATGTCCTTCCTTACTATTGCATTAATTTCCTCTTTAACCAGCAACACCACCCTACATCCTTTTCCTTTCTGTCTATCCTTCCTAAATATTGAATACCTCTGGATGTTGAGTTCCCAGCCTTGGTCACCCTGGAGCCATGTCTTCGTGATGCCAATTACTGATGCTATCTGCGCAGTTAATTCGTCCACCTTATTCCGAATACTCCTCGCATTGAGGCACAGAGTCTTCAGGCTTGTCTTTTTAACACCCTTTGCCCCTTTAGAATTTTGTTGTAATGTGGCCCTTTTTGCTTTTTGCCTTGGGTTTCTCTGCCCTCCACTTTTACTTTTCCTCTTTCTATCTTTTGCTTCTGCCCCCATTCTACTTTCCTCTGTCTCCCTGCATAAATTCCCATCCCCCTGCCATATTAGTTTAACCCCTCTCCAACAGCACTAGCAAACACTCCCCCATGGACATTGGTTCAGTTCCTGTCCAGGTGCAGACCGTCCGGTTTGTACTGGTCCCACCTCCCCCAGAACCGGTTCCAATGTCCCAGGAATTTGAATCCCTCCCTTCTGCACCACTCCTCAAGCTACGTATTCATCTGAGCTATCCTGCGATTCCAGCTTTGACTTGCACGTGGCACTGGTAACAATCCTGAGATTACTATTTCTGAGGTCCTACTTTTTAATTTAGCTCCTAGCTCCTTAAATTCGTCTTGTAGGACCTCATCCCATTTTTTACCTATATCGTTGGTACCTATATGCACCACGACAACTGGCTGTTTACCCTCCCCTTTCAAAATGTCCTGCACCCGCTCCGAGACATCCTTGACTCTTGCACCAGGGAGGCAACATGCCATCTTGGAGTCTCAGTTGCGGCCACAGAAACGTCTATCTATTCCCCTTACAATATCACTATAGCTCTCCCACTCTTTTTCCTGCCCTCCTGTGCAGCAGAAACACCCACGGTGCCATGAACTTGGCTGCTGCTGCTCTCCCCTGATGAGTCATCCCCCTCAACAGCACCCAAAGCGGTGTATCTGTTTTGCAGGGGAATGACCGCAGGGGACCTCTGCACTATCTTCCTTCCACTGCTCTTCCTGTTGGTCACCCATCCCCTATCCAGCTGCGTAACCTTTACCTGCGGTAAGACCAACTCATTAAACGTGCTATTCACGTCATCCTCAGCATCACGGATGCTCCAGAGTAAATCCACCCGCAGCTCCAGCGCCACAATGCGGTCTGTCAGGTGCTGCAAACGGATGCATTTCCCGCATATGTAGTTGGCAGGGACGCTTCCTTCCCACATTGCACAGGAGGAGATAACTCGTGTCCGAGCTCTCCTGCCATGACTTAACCCTTAGATTAACTTAATTTAGCAACAATTATGCTAAAGGTTACTTACTGATAAAGAAAAGAAGAAAAACTACTCACCAATCACCGTCACTTACCCCCTTGGCTGTGACGTCACCTTTCGATTTCTTTCTACTTTTTTTGGCCTTCTCTCCCTGCTGCAGCTGCACCAGCTGGCCTCTGACGACGCTCGAACTCCCGACTCTGCTCCCCGACGTTGGGCCTCTTGTAGGCCTCCTTGATCTCCCCGCTCCGCCACCGACGATGAACTCCCAACTCTGCAGTTATAACTGAAAACAAACTTGAGTTTGTAATCCCAGTCAGATCCGCAATATCAGAGAGGAAAGGGATTGAAGGGGGTGGGGATAGAGGAGCTTGAGAGGTAGCAGCTCAGAGAGAGAGAGGAGAGAATAGAAGGCCAGGAACTCGGTGGGGGGAGATCAGGAACTCGGGGACAGAAGGTCAGGAAATTGTTGGGGGGAGCATGGTGTGAACAGTGGGGAGGGGAGTGGGGGGGAAGAACGTGATCCAGCTATGAAGGAGGGAGGGGATGCGAGCACGAAACATGATCCAGATGGGAAGATAGATTATGTTCTGCCACCCTCTGTTAGGCCTGGATCACTTTTTCGTACCCCCACCCCCACCCCCTTTACACCTGCATCACATTCTCCCTCTTCTCCCCTCCCCCCCCCCCCCCCCCCCACCACCACCTCCTCCTAGGCTGCAGTAGTTCAACAAGGCAGCTCACGATCACCCATCCAAGGGCAACTAGGGACGGGCAATAAATAAATAAATTTTTAAAAATGAGTGTGTGTTCTATGTTGGTCCTACAACATACATAATATTACATTACCTATTATTTGCCAAACTTTATGTGTTACTTGTTCTCCTGGTCAGCCTCTCATCTTCCACCCTCAATGAACTTGAGCTCATCTAAAACGCTGCTAAACATATCCTAACATGCAGCAAGTACCATTCACCTATTCCCCCTAGGCTCGCTAAACCGGGCAGCTGTCTGGAGGTCCCGCATAGCCCTTTAAAGGGACTGCGCACCCGATTTGCAAATTCTCCACCTCACTTTAAAATCCCTCCATGGCCTCAACCCTTCCTATCTGAACTCAGTAGTGTGAGTGCTCCTGACCGGGGAGGGTGAGCCCTGTCTGTTCTCTGAAAGCTGTAGTTTGAGCTGTGGACCTGGCTGTCACAATGAATGGATCATATTACACATTGCAAAGATCTTGATTACTCAGGCAGGCAGGATCTAATTATATATTCTAGACAAACTGCTGGGGGTGTGTCTTGTCCTCCAAGGGGACCAATCAGAAATCTGGTGTTACAAATACAGCCATAAATGTAGGGATGCGCTTATTTGGACTGCAAAAATGGCCACCTGCTCCACCCTTTATCAATGATTGGTCCCCTTGGAGGATAAGCCACACCCTGAAGTTTCACAGGAATGTGTAACTGGAACCGCCCATCCCAAGGTCTCATTGACTTTGCAAATTGTAACTTGATCCATTTTGACTTCCTGAAGCGACAGAGGACAGAGCTCCCCAGAAGACAGCATGGGCCCGCCATTGACACCAGTCCAAGTGCATCCTTCCCCAGCCAAAGTGCCTTACCCCAGCACAAGTGCATCCCTCCCCCAAAGTGCCTTACCCCAGCCCAAGTGCATCCTTCCCCCACCCCACCATAGATGGGGCAGACATTGCATATGGATTGTAAGCAGGTTTATTGAGTATGAAGTGAATAGTGACAGTGTCGTGACTTCTGAATATCATCCACTATGACAATGTCCCTTGTAGGAGATTGGAAGAACGTGATCCATCTTCCCTGAGTACCCCCCCCACCCCACACCACACGTGTCTCTCCACCCCCCCCTCCCTCCAGTCTCTCTTTCTCCCAGTGTCTCTCTCTCTTCCCCAGTCTCTCTTTCACTCTCCCCCAGCCTCACTCTCCCCCAGCCTCTCTCTCCCCCAGTCTCGCTCACTCTCCCCCAGCCTCTCTCTTCCCCAGTCTCACTCACTCTCCCCCCAGCCTCTCTCTCGCTCCCCAGTCTTTCTCCCCACCCACCAGCCCCTCTCACTCTTCCACCCCCCTCTCAGCCCCTCCGCTGCTTCTCTGCCCGCCACTCTCAGTCGCCCACAGGCATTCTCAACTGCCCACGGGCCCTCTCTGCACTCCCCCCTCCCCACCACCACCCATGGGCCCTCTCGGCCCCCACAGCCACCGCTGTCTGCCCCCCCGAGAGAGGTGGGTGTTGGAGCAGGGGAGAGAGTCGGGGCCGGGGCCAGGGCCGGGACTTGAGCGGGGTTGAGAGTCGGGGCCTGAGCGGAGTCTTGGGCCTCAGGTCCTACTTCTCGGCACCACGTGGAGGGAATGATTCAGGGGCTGGGGGAGATTGACGCATGTCTGTCAAAAAAAGTGCAGTACAAATAGTTACACTGTAAATGTAGGGTTTTAAGATTGGAACGAGTCAGTAAGATGTTGTGTCTCTTGCAGTTGAACTTCATAGGAAGTGGTCATAGAAATAGTGGATGC
The DNA here is from genome assembly GCF_044704955.1 of Pristiophorus japonicus. NCBI lineage: Eukaryota > Metazoa > Chordata > Chondrichthyes > Pristiophoridae > Pristiophorus > Pristiophorus japonicus. The sequence continues at coordinate 447,381,403 of NC_091977.1, read as the reverse complement.
ATTGGTGATCATTTTCCAACATTCTATCAACTCTGGATCAATTCCTATGGACTGGAGGGAAGCTAATGTAACACCACTGTTTAAAAAAGGAGGGAGCAAAAACAGGTAATTATAGAACGGTTAGCCTGACATCAGTAACGGGAAAATTGTTGGAATCAATTATTAAAGAAGAAATAGCAGCGCATTTGGAAAGCAGTGACAGGATCAGTCCAAATCAGCATGGATTTATGAAAGGGAAATCATGCTTGACAAATCTTCTGGAATTTTTTGAGGATGTAACTAGTAGAGTGGACAAGGGAGAACCAGTGGATGTGGTGTATTTGGACTTTCAAAAGGCTTTTGACAAGGTCCCACACAAGAGATTGATGTGCAAAATCAAAGCACATGGTATTGGGGGTAATGTACTGACGTGGATAGAGAACTGGTTGGCAGACAGGAAGCAGAGAGTCGGGATAAACGAGTCCTTTTCAGAATGGCAGGCAGTGACTAGTGGAGTGCCGCAGGGCTCAGTGCTGGGACCCCAGCTCTTTACAATATACATCAATGATTTAGATGAAGGAATTGAGTGTAATATCTCCAAGTTTGCAGATGACACTAAACTAGGTGGCAGTGTGAGCTGTGAGGAGGACGCTAAAAGGTTGCAGGGTCATTTGGACAGATTAGGTGAGTGGGCAAATGCATGGCAGATGCAGTATAATGTGGATAAATGTGAGGTTATCCACTTTGGGGGTAAAAACATGAAGGCAGAATATTATCTGAATGGTGGCAGATTAGGAAAAGGGGAGGTGCAACGTGACCTAGGTGTCATGGTTCATCAGTCATTGAAAGTTGGCATGCAGGTGCAGCAGCTGGTGAAGAAGGCAAATGGTATGTTGGCCTAAATAGCTAGGGGATTTGAGTATAGGAGCAGGGAGGTCTTATTGCAGTTGTACAGGGCCTTAGTGAGGCCTCACCTGGAATATTGTGTTCAGTTTTGGTCTCCTAATCTGAGGAAGGATGTTCTTGCTATTGAAGGAATGCAGCGAAGTTTCACCAGACTGATTCCCAGGATAGCAGGACTGACGTATGAGGAGAGACTGGATCAACTGGGCCTTTATACACTGGAGTTTAGAAAGATGAGAGGGGATCTCATAGAAACTTATAAGATTCTGACGGGACTTGACAGGTTAGATGCGGGAAGAATGTTCCCGATGACGGGGAAGTCCAGAACCAGGGGACATAATCTAAGGATAAGGGGTAAGCCATTTAGGACTGAAATGAGGAGAAGTGTCTTCACTCAGAGAGTTGTTAACCTGTGGAATTCCCTACCACAGAGTTGTTGATGCCAGTTCATTGGATATATTCAAGAGGGAGTTAGATATGGCCCTTACGGCTAAAAGGATCAAGTGGTATGGACAGAAAGCAGGAAAGGGGTACTGAGGTGAATGATCAGCCATGATCTTATTGAATGGTAGTAAAGGCTCGAATGGCCTACTCCTGCACCTATTTTCTATGTTTCTATAGAGAATATGGGAAGCTATAGTTATTACTCTGCATTTTGACTGACATACGTTGCCATTCATTTTCATTCAAAATCCTCTAAATGCTGAAGTTGGCATTGGCATGATCTGGTGACATCGATTGGAATCTTACCATGTGGTAGTTCCACTCCCACACAGTATAAAAACAGCAAATCATTTTCCCCCAAACAAGATAAATGCGCTCCTGCTCTTTCCTGCTCAAACATCACTGCTATCAGCACCTCGTAGGCTGTAGTTGGTCTGGGGTTGTTCTTCTTGGAGCAGAGAAGGTAGAGAGGAGATCTGATAGTGTTGTTCTAAATTATGATGGGTCTAGTCAGAGTACAACAGAAACAGCTTGTATTTATATAGTGTCTTTAACGTAGCGAAAGGTCCCAAGGCGCTTCACAGAAGTATTATGTGATAAAAAATTTGACACCGAGCCGCATAAGTAGAAATGAGTGCAGGTGACCAAAAGCTTGGTCAATGAGGTATGTTTTAAGGAGCATCTTGAAGGAGGAAAGAGAGGTGGAGTGATTGAGGCAGGGAGTTCCAGAGCTTGGGGCCTAGGCACCAAAGGCATGGTCACCAATGGTAGAGCGATTACAATCAGGGATGCCCAAGACTGCAGAATTAGAGGAGCGCAGACATCTCTGGGGGAGTTATGGGGCTGGAGAAGATTACAGAGATAGGGAGGGGTGAGGCCATGGAAGGATTTGAAAATAAGGATGAGAATTTTGAAATAGAGGTGTTGGTTAAGGCTTAACCAGAAGCCAATGCAGGTCAGCGAGCACAGGGATGATCTGTGAGCGGGATTTAGTGCGAGTTAGGACATGGCAGCCAAGTTTTCGATCACCTCTAGTTTACCTAGGGTAGGATGTGGGAGGCCAGCCAGGAGTGCATTGGAATAGTCACATCTAGAGGTAACAAAGGCCTGGATGAGAGCTTCAGCAGCAGATGAGCTGAGGCAAGGGTGGAGATGGGCGGTCTTAGTTATGCTGCGGATATGTGGTCGAAAGCTCATTTCACAGTCAAATATGACACCATTGTTGCAGTCTTGTTCAGCCTCAGACAGGCTTTGGGGCGAGGGATGGAGTCAGTGTCTAGGGAACGGAGTTTGTGGCGGGGACCAAAAACAATGGCTTTGGTCTTCCCAATATTCAATTGGAGAAAATTTCCGCTCATCCAGACAAGCAGTTTAGATGTCAGACAAGCAGTTTAGAGTCCGTGGAGGGGTCGAGAGAAATGGTAGTGAGATAGAGCTGGGTGTCATCAGCATACATATGGAAACTGACACTGTGCTTATGGATGATGTCGCCAAGGGGCAACATGTAGATGAGAAATAGGAGGGGCCAAGGATAGAACCTTGGGGGACACCAGAGATAGAGTAGATAGAAACTGTTCCATTAGTGGAAGGGTCGAGAACCAGGAGAGACAGATTGGCAAAAGAACCAAGGGCAACTTGAAGAAACACTTTTTTTATGCAGCGAGTGCTTAGGATCGGGAATGCATTGCCTGAAAGAGTAGTGGAGGCATACTGAATCATGGCTTTCAGAAGAGAATTGGATAAGTATCTGAATGAAAAAAATGTGCAAGGCTATAGGGTAAGGGTGGTGTAGTGGGATTAGCAGAGTGCTCCTGCAGAGTGCCGGCCCGGGTTCAATGGTTGAATGGCCTCCTCCTGCTGAAACCATTCTATGATTCCAGTAATGTTTGTAATGTACACTGGATTTTGTCTAAATAAGTGGGCCCAAAATTCCTCATTCCTTCTGGCAGATGTGGAGGGTTGAAAGTTGGGCCTGGGCTTGGATATGCCAATCCCCGACCTAACATCAGAGTTCCCCCTCAGCCATGTAAGACCAGTGACATGGGGGAAGGGGCTTCCGTTGTTCATCTTACATGGCATTGGTTCATGATGCCTTTGCAAGCTGGTATGCCCAGTGAAAATAGGCATACTAACATCTTCTGTGGTGGAAGTAAGACCTATCTGGTGGTCCAGGCCAGAGAAGCAAATTATGGTGGACCTTTTTTTGTTTTAATACTTGCATGTTGCAACTTTATGCAGGCGGACGAGGGGGCACTTCATACAGCTTTCTAGAATTGTCCTGACACCTCTCAACCCAACCCCAGAAATGCCTAAAGCTGCATTTTGTGACATCCTGGAGCAAGCGGGTATGTTTTGTGCTACAGGCACCTGCCATCCATTAGATCAATGGTTTTCAAACTTTTTGGTGAAGGACTCCTTTTCAAATGGATTAGTAATCACAGACCCCCGCCTCAATCTAAATTATAATCCAAAAATTATCGTAATTGCAACTTTCCCACTCTTGTAAATTCACTCATAGAATTACAAAATCATAATATACATATAATATCTGCATTAATGATTTACTTTAATACAATTCAACTGCACAGCAATTGTAACGAGCACTCTCTTGACCAATGTTTTTCCACTCTAATGGCACATGCATACATTGACTCCAAAGACATCGTCATTGGCAGTCCCTTGGAATCGAGGAAGACTTGCTTCCACTCTAAAAGTGAGTTCTCAGGTGGCTGTACAGTCCAATACGGGAATTACAGTCTATGCCACAGATGGGGCAGACACTGGTTGAAGGAAAGGGTGGGTGGGGAGCCTGGTTTGACACATGCTCCTTCCACTGTCTGCGCTTGGTTTTTGCATGCTCTTGGCGACGAGACTTAAGGTGCTCAGCGCCCTCCAGATGCTCTTCCTCCACTTTGGGCGGTCTTGGGTCAGGGATTCTCAGGTGTCGGTGGGGATGTTGTACTTTATCAAAGAGGCTTTGAGGGTGTCTTTGAAACATTTCCTCTGCCCACCTGGGGCTCGCTTGCCATGTCTCGTGTCGGGCATGCGGACGATGTAGCCCGCCCAACGGAGCCAGACATCTAGACACTTTTCCAAATGTTGGGCTTTCATGCAATGGTTGTAATTATCCACCACAGACCTAGCCCATGCCAGCTGCTGCTTTACAAACATAAAAGTAAACATTTTACAAACAAGGACATGATTTGTTAAGTGCAGCTGCTTTATTGATAATGCACCACCAAGGGCATGATTTGGGATAAGGAAATTAGTTTTTAAATATACAAGAGCTACATATAAAATTATGTTACCAGGCTCTGGGTGCAGCATGGGGTTTTATCCCACAAGCGCTAACGATGTCCTGACTTACCTGGTTTTCCCCGAGATTCCTCCAGCTTCTGAATCTGGTTCTCCAGGAACAACATCACGATTACAAATGCCAGAACCACTAAAAACTGCAATTTGGGCTGCATGATGATAATTTAATGGGGATTATAAGAATTAAGACATAACGCAAGTGGAAAAAAAAATAAAGAAAATCAAAGAACAGTGGTGGGGGGAGAGAAGAGTGAAATGACATGCACGTGGTGGAATCAAGGAGAAACCCGAAGCGCGAAGAAAACATGGACACATGGAGAATTTTGCCAACTGTGTCATTGAGGAACAAGAAATGAAGCTTTAAGTCACGGCGTCTCTCTCTCTGGCACCGATTCTCAGTGCTGTTTGCCAGGCTAAGACTCAGCATCTTTGCTCCTTGTCCTACCCCTCCCCACCCTTCCCTCCGGGGCCTCAATCCGCGCTCTGCATCCAAACACCGACTGCTGCCGCTGCTTCGTGTAGGGGTCAGTGGTGGAGGTTAACGGTGGGTACAATCTCAGGAAATTGCCAAGATTCATCCGTGCAGATTTTCTAAACAGGTATTTTAAAGAAAAATGGCAGTCCAATCGCTCAAGGTTTGTCCAGCAAGTAGCTGAGCCAACCTAGTCTGTGTTGTTAGCACATCTCAACTAAGGTTGTGGTACAGTAGCCACAATTGGTCTCAGCACCTTTGGACTAGGGAGGGAAAATTAGCCATTCCCGATTACATTTCAGCAATTCTTGCTGGAAATGCACATGTTTTGGATGTTGGGTGAAGTTGGATCAGGTGTGGAAACCAGCAACTGACATGAAAATTTGCTTCTACAGTTTTGGAATCAAAGCTCAATTTAACTATCCAAGACTCAACATAAGCAAGGTATCCAGCTATTTCTTTAATAAAAAATTTAATTGATTTCAGGTACTCTGAAAATCAGGATTATATCGATTTCTTTGACATTTCTTAAATACTTAATACCCAAAGCATTTAATCGCTTAGCTGAGTGCATGTTTTCTTATTGCTGTGGCACAGAAGGCTGACTTAGGTATTGAGTTAAAATATTACTATGTAGTGTACAATTTGTTTGACGTTCATTGAGTATCACGTCCTCCTCCTATTGCTTTACTTTAGTCTTGGGGAAAATCCGAAGTGCAATTGGAAGTGCTCAGCTCTTAATGTCCCAGAAGTTCCAGCAATTCAGTGGACTGTGTGAAGAAAACATGGTATGTGAATATTGCATTAATCTGCATTCCATCACACATCTTCTGGCCAAGTTACTGTAACCATGATAGCACTGACTCATCCCAACAGACAATAACTGACCTGAATCATTTTATCTCCCATTAGTTTTTGTACAACACTCCATGTATATTTTTACTGATATAGAAAAATTCATCAAAACAAGGTGCTAATAGAAACAAAAATGCATACATGTGTGTGTCTGTGCATGTGTTCTTTGGAAAAAAAACAAGTATCAAGCTTACACATTCTTTTCATGCTGTGCACAGAATCCGAATGCTTGTCCTCAACTGACCTCCCAAGACTTGGCAGGATTTTGGGACATGTTGCAGTTGTCTATTGAGAATGTCAGTATGAAATTTGATGAGCTGCATCAATTGAAGGCAAACAACTGGAAGCAGGTAGATCTTCCTGAAAAGAAGGTACCCCGGATAATCCAGATAAAGCAACATAAAATGCATTTCTCTAATCTGTAGTGTTGTCGAGTTGACTATATTTCTATAATGCTTGGTGGTTTCATAGATCTGTTTTGTGTGGCAATTGCAATAGAAGCCATGCTTATCAGCAAAGCCTGTGCCCAATAATTCCACGAAATCATCATCATCATCATAAGCGGTCCCTCGAACAAGGATGACTTGCTTCCACGAGTTCACAGGTATTTCGATGAAGGACCCAATGTTCCAGTCCTGAACTCCAATGCACTGCACCTCAAACTCTGTCTTAAGTAATTCTATAAAATGAATTTTTAAAAACATTTTGGAGTTGCCCCACTGCTGCATGGGCTGAAATGAGTTAGCTCCATACATACCACAAATTAAACTGGATGGTGGAAAATCAATAGAATTAAAATCAGTAGGGTCTACAATCAGGCGATCTACTCAGCCAGATTACTACCTATGCGGCAAACACAAAAATTTATTCCAATAATTTCTGGTAGGCTTCATCGGCCACTGGGGCCTAAGAAATAACTACTAACAAAAGGCTTTTTTTTTAATTTCTAAAATGATCATTTCTTGCTTCCCTGACTCCACACCACACGCAATCCCACCTACCTGCCTATTCCCACGCCGCCATTTGCCATTCCATCCCATCCACTCCTGGGACTTATCTTCAGCGTGTCACTGGTGAGGCATGTGGTCCAATATTGGGGATCAATATCCTGTGCCCAAGGTACGTATAAAAGATGTCTGACCAGATATTGGGTTGACCCATTTGTCAGGTATGCCGAGTGGCCACCTAATACAAGTGTTAGGCCCCTTACATATGTAATTGAGAGCCTTACGCCTATTTTAGGCACCTTTATTAAAATTGGAGTGTGGTGAATGGAACAGGCAATGCAAAGCCCTAATGCGCGCTTGTATCACCTTGTCCTGGACTGTGCTGCTCTCCAAAATTCCTTAGATTCTAGAAAGGTTCCCACGGATTGGAAGGTAGCAAACATAAACCTGCTATTTAAGAAAGGAGTGAGAGAGAAAACGGGAAACTACAGACCAGTTAGCCAGACATCAGTAGTAGGAAAAATGCTAGAATCTATTATTCAACATCATCATAGGCAATCCCTCGAAATAGAGGAACACTTGCTTCCACTCTAAAAGTGAGTTCTCAGGTGATTGTACAGTCCAATACTGGAATTACAAGTCTCTGTCACAGGTGGGACAGACAATGGTTGAAGGAAAGGGTGGGTGGATAGTCTAGTTTTCCGCACACGCCCCTTCCGCTGTCTGCGTTTGGTTTCTGCATGCTCTTGGTGATAAGATTCGAGGTGCTCAACACCCTCCCGATCTTCTCAATCTTCCTTGCTGCAATGCTCCATCCCTCAATCTATTATTAAGGACATGGTAACAGGACACTTAGAAAATAACAGAATTGGGCAGAGTCAACACATATATATGAAAGGGAAATCATGTTTGACAAATCTGTTAGAGAGTTTTTTGAGGTTGTAACTAGCAGAATAGATAAAGCGGAACCAGTGATTGTGGTATATTTGGAAATTCAGAAGGCATTTGATAAGGTGTCACACAAGGGGTTAGTAAACAGAATTAGGGCTCATGGGATTGGGGATAATATACTAGCATGAATTGAGGATTGGTTAAACAGAGAGTAGGAATAAAGGGGTCATTTTCAGGTTGGCAGATTGTAACTAGTGTGATACCACAAGGATCAATGCAGGGGCCTCAGCGATTCACAATCTCTATCAATTCTTTGGATGAAGGGACCAAACGCAATATATCCAAGTTTGTTGATGATGCAAAGCTAAGTGAGAATGTAAGTTGTGAGGAGGATGCAAAGAGACTTTATGTGGATGTAGACAGGCTAAATGAATGGGCAAGAACATGGTAAATGGAATATATTGCAGAGAAATGTGAAGTTATCCACTTCGGTAGGAAAAATAGAAAAACAGAGTTTTTTTTTAAGTGAGAGATTGGAAAATGCTGGTGTTCAGAGAGACCTGGGTGTCCTTGTACACAAAGTTAACATGCAGGTACATCAAGCAATTAAGAGAGCAAATGGTATGTTGGTCTTTATTACAAGAGGATTTGAGTATGAGTAAAGATGACTTACTGCAATTATATAGGGCCCTGGTGAGACTACACCTGGAGTATTGTGTACAGTTTTGGTCTCCTTATATAAGGAAGGATATAATTCCTATAGAGGGAGTGCAACGAAGGTTCACCAGACTGATTCTTGGGATGGGGGGGGGGGAATTGTCCTTTCAGGCGAGATTGAGTAGACTAGGCCTATATTCTCTAGAGTTTAGAAGAATGAAAAGTGATCTCATTGAAACATACAAAACTCCGACAGGGCTTGACAGGGTAGATTTAAGGAGGATATTTCCTCCAGCTGGGGAGTCTAGAAATAGGACTCAGTTTCAGAATAAGGGGTCGGCCATTTAGGACTGTGATGAGGAGAAATTTCTTCAACTCAGAGAATGGTGATTCTTTGAAATTCTCTAACTCAGAGGGCTGTGGAGGCTCAGTCATTGAATATATGTGTAACAACAGAGAAGTCCTGCTACAACTGTACATCATCATAGGCAGTCCCTCAAAATCGAGGAAATATAGAAAATAGGTGGAGTAGGCCATTCGGCCCCTTGAGCCTGCACCACCATTCAATATCATGGCTGATCATTCACCTCAGTACCCCTTTCCCGCTTTCTTTCCATACCCCTTGATCCCTATCTAACTCCTTCTTGAATATATCCAATGAACTGGCATCAACAACTCTCTGTGGTAGGGAATTCCACAGGTTAACAACTCTCTGAGTGAAGAAGTTTCTCATCAGTCCTAAATGGCTTACCCCTTATCCTAGACTGTATCCTCTGGTTCTGAACTTCCCCAACATCAGGAACATTCTTCCTGCATCTAACCTGTCCAGTTCCGTCAGAATGTTATGTTTCCATGAGATCCCCTCTCATCCTTCTAAACTCCAGTGAATACAGGCCCAGTCGATCCAGTCTCTCCTCATATGTCAGTCCTGCCATCCCAAGAATCAGTCTGGTGAACCTTCGCTGCACTCCCTCAATAGCAAGAACGTCTTTCCTCAGATTAGGAGACCAAAACTGAACACAATATTCCAGGCGAAGGCTCACCAAGGCCCTATACAACTGCAGTAAGACCTCCCTGCTACTATACTCAAATCCCCTAGCTATGAAGGCCAACATACCATTTGCCTTCTTCACCACCTACTATACCTGCATGCCAACTTTCAATGACTGATGTGCCATGACACCCAGGTCTCGTTGCACCTCCCCTTTTCCTAATCTGCCGCCATTCAGATAATATTCTGTCTTCGTGTTTCAGGATCCTAGTCTCTGAATTAACTGTGACACTCTCCATCTTAATAAAGAATTCTACCATATTATGGTCACTCTTCCCCAAGGGGCCTCGCACAACAAGATTGCTTCCACTCCCAAAAAGTGAGTTCTTTGGTGGCTGAACAGTCCAATACAAGAGCCACAGACCCTGTTACAGTTGGGACAGACATTTGTCGAGAGAAAGGGTGGGTGGAGCTGGTTTGCCGCGCACTCCTTCCACTGCCTGCGCTTGACCTCTTCACGCTCTTTGCGTTGAGACTCAAAGAGCTCAACACCCTCCGGAATGGACTTTCTCCACCTCAGGCTGGCCTTCTGCCAGGGTCTCCCAGTTGTCAGTGGTGATGTCGCACTTTACCAGGGAGGCTTCGAGGGTGCCCTTGTAACCTTTCCGCTGTCCACCTTTAGCTTGTTTACTATAAAGGAGCTCCGCAAAAAGCATTTGCTTCGTGAGTCTCGAATCTGGCATGCGAACTATGTGGCCCGCCCAGAGAAGCTGATCGAGTGTGGTCAGTGCTTCAATACTGGGGATATTATCCTGGTCGAGGACACTGATGTTGGTGCGCCTGTCCTCCCAGGGGATTTGCAGAATCTTGCGGAGACATCGTTGGTGACATATCTCCAGCGACTTGAGGTGCCTTCTCTACATCGTCCATGCCTCAGATCCATACAGGTGGGCGGGTATTATGACAGCCCTGTAGACTATGAGCTTGGTGGTAGATTTGAGGGCCTGGTCTTCAAACACTCTTTTCTTCAGACGCCCGAAGACTGCACTGGCACACTGGAGGCGATGTTGAATCACCAATGTCGGTCTTTGTTGATAAGAGGCTCCCGAGATATGGGAAATGGTCCACGTTGTCAAGGGCCGCACAGTGAATCTTGATGATTGAAGGACAGTGCTGTGCGGCGGGGACAGGCTGGTGCAGGACTTTTGTCTTACAGATGTTAAGCATAAGGCCTATGCTTTCATATGCCTCAGTGAATACATTGACTATATCCTGGAGTTCAGCCTCAATGTACACAGACGCAGGCGTTGTCCGCATCCTGCAGCTCAACGACAGAGGTTGGGGTGATCTTGGGACGTGGCCTGGAGGCAGCGTAGGTTAAACAGCTTCCCACTGGTTCTGTAGTTTAGTTCCACTCCAGCGGGGAGCTTGTTGACTGTGAGGTGGAGCATGGCGGCGAGGAAGATTGAGAAGAGGGTTGGAGCGATAGTGCAGCCCTGTTTGACCCCAGTCCAGATGTGAATTGGGTCGGTAATGGATCTGTTGGTAAGGATAATGGCCTGCATATCGTTATGAAGCAGGCGCAGGATGTTGACAAACTTTTGGGGGCATCCGAAACGGAGGAGGACGTTCCATAGACCCTCACGGTTGACAGTGTCAAAGGCCTTTGTAAGATCGAAAAAGGCCATGTATAAGGGCTGGCGCTGCTCCCGACATTTTTCCTGCAGCTGTCGCGCTGCAAAGATCATGTCCGTTGTGCCCCGTAAGGGACGAAATCCGTACTGTGATTCCGGGAGGAGCTCCTCGGCCACAGGGAGAAGACGGTTGAGGAGAACTCTAGCGACAACTTTCCCAGTGGCTGATAGCAGTGAGATTCCCCTGTAGTTGCCACAGTCGGACTTGTCCCCTTTTAAAAAAATGGTCACAATCACTGCATCTCTGAGATCTCCCGGCATACTCTCCAGATGAGAGAGATGAGGTAATATATCCACGCCAACAGCGTCTCTTCAGCATACTTTAGTGCCTCAGCAGGGATTCCATTCGTACCCGTAGCTTTGTTATTCTTGAGCCGTTTTATGGCTTTGCCTACCTCGTGCAACGTTGGAGTTTCATTGAGTTGGTGGCAGGTCGCATGTTGCGGGATGGAGTCGAGAACACTCGAGTCAAAGGCAGAGTCTCGATTGAGGAGATCTTCAAAGTGCTCTTTCCATCAGGCCCTGACAGCCTCTGTGTCCTTGATTAGTGTTTCCCCGTTCTTGGCCAGGAGTGGGGTGGGGCCTTGGGAGTTTGGACCATAGGTGGCCTTGACTGCAATGAAGAATCCTCACATATCGTGGCTGTCGGCCAGTTGTTGTATCTCCTGTGCTTTCTCCATCCACCACCTGTTCTTTAGTTCCCGGGTTTTTTGTTGGACCTGAGCCTTGAGCCGTCTGTAATGTTGTTTTGCAGATGCGGTCAACAATAAGGAATGTGGAAGAGGATAGAGTTGGTCAGCTCTCACTGTTCCCTTGTAACAACTGTACAGGGTATTGGTGAGGCCACACCTGGAGTATTGCGTCCAGTTTTGGTCTCCGTATTTAAGGAAGGATATACTTACAATAGAAGCTGTTCAGAGAAGGTTCACTAGGTTGATTCGAGAGATGAGAGGGTTGACTTATGAAGATAGGTTGAGCAAGTTGAACCGAAACTCATTGGAGTTCAGAAGAATGAGAGGTGATCTTATTGAAACTTATAAGATAATGAGGGGGCTCGACAAGGTGGATGCAGAGAGGCTATTTCCACTCAGAGGGAAAACTAAAACTAGGGGACATAGAATAAGGGGCCGCCCATTTAAAACTGAGATGAGGAAAAATTTATTCTCTGAGGGTTGTAAATTTATGGAATTCTCTGCCCCAGAGAGCTGTAGAGGCTGGGTCATTGAATATATTTAAGGTGGAGATAGACAGATTTTTGAGCGATAAGGGAGCAAAGGGTTATGGGAATCGGGCAGGGAAGTGGAGCCGAGTCCATGATCAGATCAGCCATGATCTTATTGAATAGCAGAGCAGGCTCGAGGGGCCAAATGGCCTACACCTGCTCTTATGTTCTTAAAGTGCTGTTATTTTGGGAGTTCCAGGATTTTGACCCAGCGACAATAAAGGAACTGCAATATATTTCCAAGCCAGGACAGTGTGTGACTTGGAGGGGAACTTGGAGGCATTGGTGTTCCCCTGCACCTGCAGCCCTTGTCCTTCTAAGTGGTAGAGTTTGGGAGGTGCTGTCGAAGAAGCCTTAGCGAGTTATTGCAGTGCATCTTGTAGATGGTACACATTGCAGCCACTGTGTGCCAGTGATGGAGGGAGGGAATGTTTAAGCTGGTGGAAGAGGTGATGATCATACGGGTTGCTTTGTCCTGGATAGTGTCGAGCTTCTTGAGTGTTGGAGCTATTCTCATCCAGCCAAGTGGAGAATATTCTATCACACGCCTGTCTTGTGCCTTGTAGATTGTGGAAAGGCTTTGGGGAGTCAGGAGGGGAATCACTCACCGCTGAATACCCAACCTCTGACTTCTTGAAGCCACGGTATTTATGTGAATACCGTACAAAAGCAAAATACTGCAGTTGCTGGAATCTGGAATAAAAACTTTGGCACAGTCCCCAGATGTTAGTGAAGGGAACTTTGCAGGGCCGACTGGGCTTGGCGTGCCTTTATTGTATCCATATCAGAGTGATCTGTCTGGTTTTATTCTTATTATACTTCATTGTGGCAGATTGACACAATTGAATATCAATTAAGAATCAAGCACATTGCTCTGGGTCTAGAGTCACATATAGGCCAGACAGGATAGAGAACCAGCTTTCCTTCCCTAAAGGACATTAATGAACCAGTTGGGTTTTTACAACTGTCCGATAGCTTCATGGTCACCTCCACCGATACTAGCTTTTTACTAGATTTATTGAATTGGTTTTTTTTTTAAACTGAATTCAAATTTGCAAACTATCGTGGGATTTGAATTTACATTTCCAGATTAATATTCCAGGCCGCTGGATTACTAGTCCAGTAACATAACCATTACACTACTATACCAGTCATGTAGAACATTGTGGCCTGTGTCCACACAAAAACAGCAAGGCCCACATCTCTTATCACCCCTATCCATCCATGTTCTACTGCTTTCCTCTGTGCCAGAGAATTGTCCTTACCTTGAAATTCTTCCACTGCTTCATCCCTATGTCCCTCCATAATCTCCTCCATTCCTATATCCTTCTGCACACTTCTTAGGTACTCCAAAGCAAGCCTACTTCTCATTCCCACTACACCAAAATTAGCAGTCACTCCTCAAGCCATATTTCTACCTTCTATCATGCCTTCTAAAACATCCTTATGGTCCTCTGCTTTTAAACAAGTTTTAACCCCCTCCTGACCCTCTTCCTCCTCACCCCCCCCATCCCCCCACCCCGCTCTCTACTCCCGTGTAACAGATACAGAGACATCTCTTTGTATGTAAAGAGTGACGTAGAAATATAAGTGATTATACATTGCTTCACAATACCGCAAGGACCCGTTTACAATTGCTGAAAACCATAATGTCAAAACCTGGTATTACTCTGCACAGAAATACCATGTAGAGCCTTCATTTATTTAAAGAAATGCTAAAGATAGTGATTCACAGACTTGTTAAAGAATTACCTCATTTATTATTTTAGTTTTTTGGTTGCCATACATATCAAGATCATTATAGCCTTTCTGTTCCTATCCTTACCATTTAATTGCTGTGCTGCCTAGAAATGATGGACAAAGTTTCCCTCCCACAAATTCAGTACAGATCAAGGTACTTAATTGAAATAAGATGTTATTATGCTTATGTACTGACCTCCCAAATGATAGATCGGTAAAGCTCATAGATTTGACCAAATATAATATGTTTAACACTTTGTTGCTTAATAGTTATATCTCCTCATGTAAATGTTGGATTACTCTAGCATCCTTGTGATACCCTATATTTCACAAACAAATTACCATGAAATGTAACTATTTACTTTACTATTCATGTGAGGATATTGTAATCGTTGCTGTCATTTGTGAGGTACTGATGCATGCAGACCAAGAAGGTCTCAGATTCACCTGCAGCTATTGGCCCTAGTATCCCTGGGCTGGCAGGGGAAAGATTAACCAAGGCTCCAGCTATCCAATGATCCTGGTGGAAAGTGCACATCAGGATATTGAATAAGGATAGAATTGGGCTCAACTGTAATGCTCCCCATAGTCGAATGCTTTTCCTACACTAATATATATTCAGGCTCAGATATTAAAGTGAGATGAGGTAGCAGATTGCTGAAACATTATCCTGGCAGGAGCTATTGATATCGGTGAGGAAGGGGGAAGGGGAGCAAATGGGCTGGAAATAATTTGCTTTTAGCAAAAGGTTTAAAAACTTGTTTCTTTTAATGTTAGATTTCTTCAGCCGAGGCCAAGAAAGGATTTGAAACCAGGCTAACATGAATAGCTAGTGAATAATGGTATTAAACTGAGCTATTTAGATGTCACTGTACCACAATTTAAATGAACAGTACATTAGCATCTCAAAACATAAGATCTGGGGCCATTTATCTACATCTTGAGAAGGAAATGGCATGGCTAAGTACTTTGAATATACTTTTAAATGTAAAGTACTTACCTCAAGATGATCCATGTATTTGAAAAACAGGAATTTTCCTTTGTTGCTCTGGATCCCACCCCAAAAGGATGTTCTCTGCCAAATCAACAGTGGGAAATAGGAGGTGGGTGGGGTGGATTGACCCATCCACCTCCACGGAGGTGTGTGGGGGGCCTGACCCATCCACCTCCATGGCACGAACCTGGTATTGCAGTACTTCCAGGAACGGTGCAGTGGCTCTCGGTCTTTTGGCTAAGAGCATTGGCGCAGAGTGATCCTTGATGTGTGCAAGGTGACCTCTGGCGTTTGTGATTTGACAAAGAATTGGAAAGATTGGCAACGAAAATTTTTTTTAAAAAAGATTTTTAAAAAACAGTGGGAAAGTAAAAATGACATTTGCCTCTCTGTACAGTATTATTTTACATTGATTCTTACCATCATTCATGTTGCTAGATCCTTTTGCATTTCTGAATTTGCTAAAGCTGAACAGAAGTAGGAGTACTATAAAAAAAAACACTTTGGATGCTGGAAATCTGAAATAAGAACAGAAAATGCTGGAAACACTCAGAGAGCAACATAGGATTAGCATTTCAAGTTGATAACATTGTCAGAACTCAATGATAGGTCAATGACCTGAAATGTTAACCCCCTGTTTCTCACTCCATACATGCTGCCTGGCCTGCTGAATGTAGTACTATACTCGTACAAATAAAAACAGTTAGCCTCATCATACTCCATGGGCTGGGGATGGGAATAATTGGTTAGTGTTCCTATGCTTGATTGCGATCCGGTGGCTCGAGTTGGAACGTGTTTGGTTGTGGACAAGTGAAGACGACAAAATTAGATTCAGCTGTGATTCCCCCACCCTTCCAATGATCAAATAGCCTGCCAACACTCCCTGTCTAGGTTGACACTTGGTGAACAACCATTTGGGTGAGGTAGCAGAGAGTTGGCAGTGCCCATGGAACCATGCCAATTTAGGAGAGGAGAGAAAATTAAACTTACAGATATAATCCTAGTGTTATAAAGCCACAGCTCTAAAGCAACATTTCTGTAAAGGAAAGGAAAATAACAAACTTGCATTTGTACAGCTCTTTTCATGACCTTAGGACATCCCAAAGCATGTTACAGCCTATTAAGTACTTTTGAAATGTATTCACCGTTGTAATATAGGGAAACACGGCAGTCACTTTGTGCACAGCAAGATCCCACAACCACCAAAGAGATATATGCCGAATAATCTGTTTTAGTGATGTTGGTTGAGGAATAAATGTTGGCCAGGGTACCAGGAGAACTCTCCTGCTCTTCTTTGAATAGTGCCATGGGCTCGTTTACATCCATTTGAGGGGACAAACGAGGCCTCGGTTTCACGTGTCATCTAAAAGAAGGCACTTCCCACAATGCCGCACTCCTTCAATACCAGACTGGAGTGTTGGCCTGCATTATGTGCTCAAATTTCTGGAATGGGACTTGAATCCACAACCTTTTGACTCAGAGGCAAGAGTACTACCAGTGAGCCAAAGTTAACACCTTAAACACTGAGGAAACAAGACAAATAGTCCAATCGGGTAAAAAACTGTTTCTGTTTTAACTATTGCTTGCCGAGAATCTAAAGTTGAGTCACCATCATCATAGGCAGTCCCTCGGAATCGAGGAAGACTTGCTTCCACTCTTAACATGAGTTCTTAGATGGCTATACAGTCCAATACGAGAACCACAGTCTCTGTCACAGGTGGGACAGATAGTTGTTGAGGGAAGGGCTGAGTGGGACTGGTTTGCCGCATGCTCTTTCCGCTGCCTGCACTTGATTTCTGCATGCTCTCGGCGATGAGACTCGAGGAGCTCAGCGCCCTCCTGGATGCACTTCCTCCACTTAGGGCAGTCTTTAGCCAGGGACTCCCAGGTGTCAATGGGGGTGTCGCACTTTATCAGGGAGGCTTTGAGGGTGTCCTTGTAACGTTTCCGCTGCCAACCTTTGGCTCGTTTGCCATGAGGGAGTTCCAAGTAGAGCGCTTGCTTTGGGAGTCTCATGTCTGGCATGTGAACAATGTGGCCTGCCCAGTGGAGCTGATCAAGTGTGGTCAGTGCTTCAATGTTGGGGATGTTGGCCTGGACAAGGACGCTAATGTTGGTACGTCCCAGGGGATTTGTAGGATCTTGCAGAGACATCATTGGTGGTATTTCTCCAGCGACTTGGTGTCTATTGTACATGGTCCATGTTTCTAAGCCCTATAGGAGGGCTGGTATTACTAGAGCCCTGTAGACCATGAGCTTGGTGACAGTTTTGAGGGCCTGGTCTTCAAATACTCTTTTCCTCAGGCAGCCGAAGGCTGCACTGGCGCACTGGAGGCGATGTAGAATCTCGTCATCAATGCCTGCTCTTGTTGATAGGAGGCTCCTGAGATAAGGGAAATGATCCACGGTATCCAGGGCCGCACCATGGATCTTGATGACTGGGGGGCAATGCTGTGCGACAAGGACAAGCTGGTGGAGGACCTTTGACTTACTGATGTTTAGCACAAGGCCTATGCTTTTGTATGCTTCAGTAAATATGTCGACTATGTCCTGGAGTTCAGCCTGTGTATGCGCGCGCAGACGTCGTCCGCGTACTGGAGCTCGACGACAGAGGTTGGGGTTGGTTTTGGATCTGGTCTGGAGACGCGATGGTTAAACAGGTTCCCACTGGTTGAGTTTAGTTTCACTCCAGCGGGAAGCTTGTCGACTGTGTGATGGAGCATGGCAGCGAGGAAGATTGAGAAGAGGGTTGGGGCGATGACGTAGCCCTGCTTGACCCCGGTCTGGACGTGGATGGGATCTGTGGTGGATCCGTTGGTAAGGATCCATCACAGTTGCGTCAAAGTTGAGTACAAGCCTGCAGAACTACAAGAACATTCTGTTCTTTATTCTTCCTCCCTTTCTTGAGATATCACATTGATACTGTGTAGCTGGGCATGTAATACACGAGAGAGAAAGATAATTGCTGTGTGAATTGGTGATATGGCGGTGTCGATTATTGCTCTATAACGCTAGAGTAATTTTGATAATGACTTGATATGTTGTCTCCAAAAACTACAGCAACAATGTTGCCAGGTGCTATATACATCTGCTAATTGTGAGAAATAGTGTAGTTGTGCTTTGCCACACCTAGCTGAAAAATAGAACCGTATGTAAATTAACTCACGTACTATGTAATTCTTTCGGTAGGAGAAAAGAATTCCTCCTCCCGTGCCAAAGAAACCGCCAAAGGGTCAGGTACCCCTCAAACGTGAAAAATCGCTGGAAGCCACAGAGAAACAAAGGCAGGAGGCACGGAAGCGCCTGATGGCTGCCAAACGAGCTGCATCTGTGAGACAGAACTCGGCCACAGAGAGCGCGGACAGCATTGAGATCTATATCCCAGAGGCCCAGACCAGACTATAAGCCACATCGGAGTGTAACTGTGATAACTTTACAATCACAGAGCTGGTTGTTTGTAACTTATTTATGTTACAGCTTCATTAGAGATACGACAAAGTGTTTGTATCATTTTAACCCCCATCGGAACATTAAAAATCAGGACAATTATGAGCAGGTGTGGAATTCTTAATAAACCCAGGAAAAAGATTGTAAACTGTTCTAGCATATTCTACCATTAATGTTTAGCTACATAAAATACTTGCTAACTGCCATTTGTCATTTGCAAACTGTCATTTGCATGGCTTCACACTAATTGTTGTTGCGTCACATTTTTGTAACTCCTATCCAGTATTCTGGCTCCATTGACTTATACACATATCTAGCTATGTTTCAAGTACTGACAATAGTTAAATAAATGAAAAAAAAACATTGAAATTCATGTGTGCACAGCAATAGAAACAGAACTTTAATACTGCTGAAAGGTCTTTTGGGACATTGATGTCTTCCTAATTATAGATGTTAGGATTTAGGACCAAGATTATTTATTTCAGAGTAGATGGAGTGCATAACTCTTAACACCTCACACTTTTGTAACTAGGTTTTGACAGCAGTGAATCATAAATGTGCTAACAGCACTATGTATAAAAGGCAAGAAACATTGCCTTGTTCTTTGACGTTCATAACCTTCAGAGGCTACATACATTCACAAGCACAGGGGTTAACAGCAATGCATTAAACAAAAACTAAAATCGTGGATGGCAGATTTTAAAGATGTCCCATGGATCGTCCATCTACTAAAGTAGTTAGTTACAAAGGTCAAGAATGGCTTGGAAAAAAAACATTCTTGCAATGAGCAAAATGTGATAGTTACAGGCAACACTATAAATTGAATAAAAGAAAGGCGAGTGTTAAATGGACTTCTTAATGTGTGTGTTCCCTACTTCCATGTAAATTCAGGAGTAGCACTGGAGAGCTTCTTACTCCACCTTTTCATTGACAATAGTTTGGGAAGAGCATATCGAAAGGGGGAAAATTATGAGATAAGCATGTCTTTGTAAAATGAGCCATTTGGGTGATGCAGTGAATATATATATATTTTTGAAAGGTATTGCCAATCATGGTTATGATGCTTATTTACAGAGGAGATTCACCAGATAAGGGCTAGTGATTCTTTGCCGTACCTTGAGGACAAACTGGTCTTATCCAATCAGGTGTCTGATTTTTTAAAACTGTGTCTTTTATCAATTTATTTTTGATCCACAATACCCAACACTCTTATTCACTGTTGCAGCAGTTTGTACATGCTTTTGATTGAAATGCATTCAATGATGTACCTGCTAGAGTAAAATTACCAGTTACACGTAATGTACTTTTGTCAGTGTGCTAAGCTCTTTCATTTTCTGTTATATTATTACACTTTAAAGAATTTGGAAATCTGGGCTGGTAATGCATTTTCCTAGATGCATTAATCTGTGCCTATAATATATATCGGATATGAAAATAAATTCCTTTCGAAAAAAGCAAATATGTGTTTTTGTCCAGGCAGAAATGTTCTCCTCCATTTCCCTGTTTTCCCCCACCTCACATTTTAAGGAGTGTCTTAAAGGAGGAAAGAGAAGTGGAGAGGTTTAGGGAGGGAACTCCAAGGCTTAGGGCCTTGACAACTGAAGGCTCTGCCGGCAATGGTGGAGCAATTAAAAGCAGGGACGCACAAGAGGCCAGGATTGGAGGAGCGCAGATGTCTCGGAGGGTTGTAGGGCTGGAGGAGATTAGAGATAGGGAGGGATGAGGTCAGGGAAGGATTTGAAAACGGATGAGAATTTTTAAATCGAGGCATTGCTTAATCAGGAGCCAATGTAGATCAGAGAGTGCAGGGGTGATGGGAAAACAGGATTTGGTGCGAGTTAGGCACGAGCAGCAGAGTTTTGAATGGCCTCAAGTTTACAGAGGGAAGAATATGGGAGGCCGGCCAGGAGTGCATTGGAATAGTCAAGTCTAGAGATAACAATGGCATGGACAAGGGTTTCAGCAGATGAGCTGAGACAGAGGTAGAGTCGGACAATGTTAGAGGTGCAAATAGGCAGTCTTAGTGATGGCGCGGATATGTGGTTGGAAGCTCATCTCAGGGTCAAATATGACACCAAGATTCCGAACAGTCTGGTTCAGCCTCAGTTGCCAGTGAGAGGGATGTAGTTGGTGGCTCGTGAATGGAGTTTATGGTGGAGACTGAAAACAATGGCTTTGGTCTTCCCAATATTTAGTTGGAGGAAATTTCTGCTCATCCAGTACTGGAGGCTCAAGTGGAGCATAAATGCTGGCATGGACTGGTTGGACCGAAAGGCCTGTTTCTGTGCCATATATCCCATGGATGTCAAATCAGTGTGATAATTTAGAGACAGTGGAGGGTCGAGAGGTAGTGATGAGGTAGAGTTGGGTATCGTCAGTTACATGTGGAAATCAACGCTGTGTTTTCGGATGGTGTCACCAAGGGGCCGCATGAGAAACAGGAGGGGGCCAAGGATAGATCCTTCAGGGACACCAGAGGGAACAGTGCATGAATGGAAAATAAGCCATTACAAGAATCCTCATTGCAGGTATTATTGGGTAAAAGAACCTATGTTAAATGTACTTTGTACTACATCACTATTTAAGCACCTGGAAACATTCATTTCAAATTTCACATCTATGTTCATAAGTGGTGAACCTTTACTGTGAATTTGGAGGACAACAAACCTGAACAATTTGTTGTAAAATTGTACTTTCCTTATCTCTGTTCCACTGGTGGCATTTCCTAGTTCTCTGCACTTGTGACCTAGATAATTGGCTTTAGTCTCTCTCGCACCTTTGTATCCACCTGGGCTGAAAGGGGTAATATGTTGATGTCACCCTGCACTTTTTAATACAAATATGAATCTGTAGAACTATTCTACCAGAATATATAGAATGCTTGTGAAAGTTAGTAACTGTGAATAATGTTACTTCCCACAGCGTATAAAAAGAAAAAAATTACTTGTCTGTGTGACCAGGATTAAAACCTGGCAGCAATTGGCTGTTGATCAAAAATAAAGAGAAAATGGTTCCAATAAAACTCTCTATCCAAGTAACTCGTCAGTGGTCAGGTTTCAATATGAATGTTGTAATATTATGCTAGAGTATTCTATATTGTTTATTTGAAAGTTGTTAATTTTTGTTACCTCATTTGTATTTATTGTTTAAATGTAAATGAATCCTTAACATATCGATGACAAAAGAGATTTCTCTGGAAACTGCAGTTCACCTTAACAATTGGACAGGATACTGAATAAAAAGCAAATTACCGCAGAAACCTGAAATGGGTTCCCACTCTAATTTAAAAATAGTTAGCATTGGTAAAGTTTAATTATTCAAACAAAGTTCTGTAAATAATTGAATGTTTCCCATTATGTAAAAAAATGAAATTACTTAATTAAAATGATGTACACTTACACTTCTGAGCTCTCTGTTTGAAATCCTTTATCATTCTAATCTTCTGCCCTATTCTGAAGGTGCAGACTCCTTCTGGGGTACCACTACAGGCACTGGCAGCCCTTCAGATCTTCCACTAAGTGATTAATCTTCATACACAGCCCTATACAGTGATTATCAGCAGGCTATTTAACCAGGAATGGCAAGACAGCCAAGCCCCCTCCTCTGACATCCACACACATACCTTCCAGCAGGTGTCAGAGGAAAGCAAACAGAAGGGAGTATCCGTACTGATTTTCCCCTTCCTTTGCTTAAAAAGTGCTCATGTAAACTGCAGCATCATTGAACCTGGCCTATAAGAGTTAAGTTAATACACTTCAATCCCTTGATCATATACAGGGCCTTGGAGACCGCACCTGGAGTATTGTGCGCAAGAAAGGATATACAGGCAACGCTCGATTATCTGGGGCCCTCGGGGATCGGGCTATTCCGGGTAAACGATTTTGCCGCTAGGGCGAGTGCACGTACTTGCCGAGAATGTTTGGGTTCCAAATTTATACTTTAATGCTTTTCTGCTTCTGTGCACTCCAGGATGGGATTGTCCACCTATTCATTTAAATATAAAGTGACAGTCTTCTGATCGGATTGCCTATGAATAGAGTTGCAGAGGTGTCAGAAAACGGAAAGACGGCAGGGAAGGGAGGAAGAGTTGGATAAATCATTTGCCCCTCTGAACTTGCTTCCAGCGTGATGATCTGGACAGTACCCTGAAAGAGCGGGGTTGGGCAATGCCTTCAATCTGATAACGTGAGGATGGGTCACAGCATGAGCAGACAGACTGTCCAGGTCCGAGTTAGTTCGATTGACGAGTTTGGTTGGAAGTCCATGCTTAGCGCAATAAATATTTAAAAAAAAAATATCGGTCAAGGGAAAAAAAAATCAGAATATTCCTGACTGTAAAAGCACATGTTTAAGTACTTACTTGAGATTTAACATTTCAATGAAGTTCACAAAATAAGTACAAATGTTGCTCTATACGGGACAGAATCAGTTTTTAAAAGTGCCGTTGCAGCGGGTTCGCCGTTAGATCAGTGTATTAATAATCGAGAGTTGCCTGTACTTGCCATAGAGGGAGTGCAGCAAAGGTTCACCAGACTGATTCCTGGGATGGCAGGACTGTTGTATGAGGAGAGATTGGGTCGACTAGGCCTGTATTCACTAGAGTTTAGAAGAATGAGAGGGGATCTCATAGAAATGTATAAAATTCTGACTTGGTTGCATAGACTGGATGCAGGGAGGATATTTCCCCTGGCTGGGCAGTCGAGAACAAGGGGTCACAGTCTCAGGATATGGGGTAGAAAATTTAGGACCAAGATGAGGAGAAATCTTTTCACTCAGAGGGTGGTGAATCTGTGGAATTCTCTACCACAGAAAGCTGTGGAGACCAAGTCACTGAATATATTTAAGAGGGCGATAGACAGATTTCTAGAAACAAAATACATCAAGGGGTATGGGGAAAAAGCAGGATTATGGTGTTGAGATAGAGGATCAGCCATGATCATATTGAATGGCGGTGCAGGCTCGAAGGACTGAATGGCCTACTACTGCTCCTATTTTCTATGTTTGATCAAACCTGGTCTGTTTGTCTCAGTACTGCACCAGGCAGGACATTCACTCAGTAAGGTGGAAGGGGTGCTGATAAATATTCTCTCTAAATTGTCTTTGTTGCACGCAGCCTGTTTATTTCAATGCACAATCTCTTTCAATTTCTGTGCACGTGTGGCATTTCAAATGGAAAATCATGCGATTGGCCTGCATAGTACCTTGCAGCTTACTGCACACAGTTTAGAGGACACATTGGTGCAGATATGTAATTTATTCACACTACTCCCTCCCCAAATCCTCACCTGGGGTGCTGACCCCTTCCTGTGAATGGTTTCATTAGTGGCAGGCACCTTTGGTATCTCACTGAATTGGGGATTATTCATGTATGAGCCTTGACAATGAATATCAGCATGCTACCCAACCAAGGAAGGAGCATTTACAACTGAGCCTGATCTTGTATTCATCCAACATGCACACATCAGCAGGAATGGTTCCTAGCTACTTTCCCCTTCCTAATTCAGAGACACGAAGGCCAATTGTTGCATCGTTGTTCAGATCAGCAGAGGAAGAGTCTAAACTGAGACTTGGGGTCTATGGAGGTTTTTAAGTTTAAAATTGTATATCTTTCTTGAAAATGCTGTCCTCTTCCAGTGCACACTATTGTGCAAAGTCCCAAAATTGGTACATTTTATACTAATATTGGTGTATTCTCATATTTTAGAACTTTTTGGTCTCTAATTTGTCACACTGCTTGTCCGACATCCAGTACTTGATGAGCAGAAATTAATTCCAACTAAATATTGGGAAGACCAAAACTATTTTCTTCGGTCCCCGACACAAACTCAGTTCCCTAGCTACCAACTCCATCCCTCTCCCTGGCAACTGTCTGAGGCTGAATCAGACTGTTCGCAACTGGAGTGTCCCATTTGACCCAGAGAGGTGCTTCTGACTACATAACTACTCCATCACCAAGACCACCTACTCCATTACATCATCTGACTCCACCCATGCTCCAGTTCATTTACTGCTGAAACTCTATTACTTCTAGACTCAACTATTCCAATGCTCTCCTGGCCAGCCTCCCACTTTCTACCACCTTAAATTTGAGCTCATCGAAAATTCTGCTACCCATATCCTAACTCACACCAAGTCTAATTCACCCATCACCCCTGCTCGCTGACCTACATTAGCTCAAGGTCCGGCAACGCCTCAATTTTAAAATTCTCATCTTGTTTTCAAATCCCACCATGGCCTCTTCCCTCCCTATCTCTAACATCAAGCCCCACAACAAGATATCTGCACTCCTCTAATTATGTTCTCTTGCACATCGCCAATTTTAATTGGCAACTATGCCTTATCATAGAAAATTACAACACAGGAGGCCATTCAGCCCATCATGTCTGTCCCAGTTAGCAGCCTTCTGCTGCCCAGACCCTAAGCTCTGGAATTCCTTCCCTAAACCTCTCCACTTCTCTATCTCCTCCTTTAAGACATTCCTTAAAACCTAGCTTTTGGTCATCTGTCCTAATTTTTCCTTATGTGGCTTGGTGTCAAATTTTGTTTGATAATGCTCCTATGAAGCACCTTGGGTCATTTCACTACATTAAAGATGCTGTATAAATGAAAGTTGTTTTTGTTTCAAAGTTGGGAAGATTTTAATCAAAAGTAATGGAGGGAAACTCAAGGATTGTGTGCAAAGTTTTCCAATATCCACTCCCAGTGTGTGCCAAGTATTAAGGCAAAAAATGCCAGCCAATTTGTTACTTTCAAAATTTAGAATTTAAAATAGATCTTCAAATGGCAAGATCAACAACAATCTAACTAAAAAAAAGGGTATTTTAAGTGATCCATTGCCCTTTGTATTAAACAAATGTTCCTGGAGCAGGGACTAGAACTGGGGTAGGGCAGAGTGTCCATTAGTTGCGAGAGAGAGTGGAGAGGGGGAAGAGAGAGAGAGAGAGAGAGAGAGAGAGTGCATTCCACTACACGACTGAATAAAAAAAATTAAGGACAAGCAAATGTCTTACCTCCCCCCTCCTTCTCCTCCTCTTGAAACTAGCTCGCCAGGGTACAAATCAGCTGTTGCAGTGAGAGCTGATTTATCAGGCCGAAGGGAAAAGAAGTGTCCAGATTTGTACACCTCCCTACGACGGTTCAGGGACTTTCCGGCTCTGTAGATCAACTACTTACTGGGGAAGCTCAGCAAATTGCTTAGGGGAGCATTACTTCAACTCCCCTGAAACAAACTATGTAGAATAGTTATGCTAGGTGGAATGTAAACCATTAATTTCGATAACAACCCTTCATAAATCAGCCCATCGGAGTTGAAACGGCCCATGCACCAGGTTCCCAGAGGTGAATTACTTGCCAGCGATGGCTTTCGAGTAAGCGCTGTATTTCCCGCTCAGAGTTCCGAGCCTCCGCTACTGAGCAGTTTGACTGCTGCCTGTGCCTTACTGTGGCACTATTCCAGCTCTTCCTTCCTCAGTGCTAATCTATAGGCTAAAGGCAGGTTTTATTTATTGTTACTATTCGTTTCACCTGATTGATCATTCCGTGGAACATTTGGCACGTGATTGATTTAAGAGCGTTTCATTTGTTTACAGAAGTTCCTATTTAGCAGTTGCTCTGCTTTCGCGGCACTTGGCAGCTCGACCCGCCCGCCACTCCAGCGGAGACCCAACTCACCTTTTCACTTTTGCAGCGTCCAGCGGAGGGCCAATAGAGGGAAAGTACAATCCCCAGCCCACCGCAAGGTTGGTTCATGGAGGGAGCGTCATTTGTATTTTGTAATCTTCAACAACAGCGAGAGGTGCGCTTGCTGTCGGCAGCACAATGTCAGTGTTGAGAGTGACATTATTGCTGTCTATTCACAGCAAGCTGGTGGCAAACCTGCAAAACCACAATCCCTTTTGTTCATAATCAGTTGCCTTTTGTGATGTTAAAAGCTGAGACGAGTCTCAATGGCCGTGTGTTTGACCCATCCCAATAAAGTATCACTTTACACTCAGTGGAATCCAGAGAATGTGTCACAAAACACCGCACACACTTGTTTCTTTCCATTTTAAGATTTTCTTGGCTCTAGTTGCCAGAGGCACTTTGTTTCAATTGCGGCCAAATTAGCAATTGCGGGCAGTAGAATAAAGAATAATTCAAAATCAATCCAATTTACAAATGCCCAGGATTATCAAACGGGAGGCAAATGTTTGTCGCTAATGCCAATTAAAAAAAGAAAATTGCTGTCAGCAGGGGCTGGCATATTAACAATGCTAAAACATGTATTCTGTTCCAGCCCGCCCACTACACACAAACACATACTCACCATCATCATCATAGGCAGTCACTCGAAATCTAAGAAGACTTGCTTCCAATCTAAAAGTGAGTTCTCACGTGACTGAACAATCCAATACGGGAATTGCAGTCTCTGTCACAGGTGGGACAGACAGTGGTTGAAGGAAAAGGTGGGCGGGGAGTCTGGTTTGCCGCATATTTCTTCCACTGCCTGCGTTTGTTTTCTGCATGCTCTCGGCGACGAGACTCGAGATACTCAGCGCCCTCCCGAATGCTCTTCCTCCATTTAGGGCGGTCTTGGGCCAGGGATTTCCAGGTGCACTTTATGCCAGTCACGAGATTCTCAAAGCAAGTGCTCCAAGCGGAGCTCCTTCACGGCAAACGAGCCAAAGGTGCGCAGCGGAAAAGTTACAAGGACACCCTCAAAGCTTCCCTGATAGTCCCTGGCCAAAGACTGCCCTAAGTGGAGGAAGTGCATCCGGGAGGGCACTGAGCACTTCGAGTCTCTACACCAAGAGCATGCTGAAATCAAGCGCAGGCAGCAGAAAGAGCGTGCGGCAAACCTGTCCCACCCACCCCTTCCATCAACAGCTATCTGTCCCAGCTGTGACAAAGTCTGTGGCTCTTGTAATGGACTGTTCAGCCACCAAAAAACTCACTTCAGGAGTGGAAGCAAGTCTTCCTCGATGCCGAGGGACTGCCTATGATGATGATGTTGCACTTTATCAAGGAGGCTTTGAGCGTGTCCTTGAAACGGTTCCTCTGCCCACCTGGGGCTCATTTGCCGTGTAGGAGTTCCAAATAGAGCGCTTGCTTTGGGAGTCTCGTGTCGGGCATGCGGATGATATGGCCTGCCCAATGGAGCTCGTCGAGCGTGGTTAATTTGTCCAAGATGGCCTCCGGGATGGCAGCTCCCTAGGGAAATCCTCTGCTGAACAACTCTATCCCTGCCATCCATTGCCATCCATTACTCTTTCTCCCCCCACCTCCACTGTTTAAGTTCCCCTGGCCCTAATAGTGGGTGCATTTCTTACCTCTAAAGTGCAAATCCATGCTGCAAGGCCATCTACCTGCCTGCTACTTACCTCCATCAGTGAGCACTGGATTTTCCACCCAAACCAATCTTCCAGCCTAGCGGACCTTCCTGCTGCCAAGACTTCGCTCCTCCACTGGATGTGGCCAACTCAGATACTCCTCTGACACTACACACACACACACACACATTTTTTTTTTCATTCTTGTCAGATCAACTCCAGCGCCAAAGATCACTTTGCGCTACTGCACTTGATCTTAGCCAAAAGGCCGAGAGGGGAAGCTGCACCATTCCTGGAAACACTGCAATACCAGGTCGATGCGTGGAGTGGACGGAGCAAGCCCCTGTTCCATCTCCCTGTTCCAAAAATCAATTTAATATTTGGTCCCCAGATAGGGGATATTAAACTGATAAGAGCAGATACTACACTTGATCTTAGCCAAAAGGACGAGAAGGACACACACACACATACACAATGAACACACACACACATATGAGCACACTCACATACCACAACACCCACACTGCCACAATCAACAACGAGAGCCACAGAAGCATTAAAATGGTTGAAGAATCATTTTATTATCAGACAGAAACATGTAGCCATCTGCTTTATTTGTTTTTCTGGGAAAGAAAAATACTGCAGATGCTGGAAATCTGAAATAAAAACAGAAAATGCTGGAAATACAGAGCAGATCAGGCAGCCTCTGTGGAGAGAGAAACAGAGTTAAAGTTTCAGGTCGATGACCTTTCATCAGAATTGGAAAAAGTTAGAGATGTAACACATTTTAAGTAAGTACAGAAGCAAGGAAAGGGGGCTGGGAGGAAAGAACAAAAGGGAAGGTCTGTGATAGGGCAGAAGGCAGGAGAGATTAAATGACAAAAGGGATGATGGTGTAAGGCAAAAGGAGATGGTAATGGAGCAAGTAAAGAAATAAAAGATTGGTCTAGAAGAGGTGTAAATGGGAATAGCAGAATCATCGGCGGCAGCCTCCATCAGTAAAACTGGGAGGGGGGTGGCAGAGACTATAGTCTGAAATTGTTGAACTCAATGTTGAGTCCAGAAGGCTGTAAAGTGTCTAATCGAAAGATGAGGTGCTGTTCCTCGAGCTTCATTGGAACAGTGAAGGAGGCAAGGATGGAGAGGTCAGAATGGGAGTGGAATGGGGAATTAAAGTGACAGGTGACCGGAAGCTCGGGGTCACCCTTGCGGCATGAACAGAGGTATTCTGCAAAGCGGTCACCCAATCTGCATTTGGTCGTTCCAATGTAGAGGAGACCGCATCGTGAGCAGCAAATGCAGTGTACTAAATTTAAAGAAGCACAAGTAAATCGCTGTTTCACCTGGAAGGATTGTTTGGGGCACTGGACAGTGGGAGGGAGGAGGTAAAAGGACAGGCGTTGCATCCCTTGCGCTTTTTACGGATATGTGGATGTCGCTGGCAAAGCCAGTATTTATTGCCCATTCCTAACTGCCCTTGAGAAGGTTGTGGTGAGCTGCCTTCTTGAATCGTTGCAGTCCATGTGGTGAAGGTACTCCCACAGCGTTAGGGAGGGATTACAGTGTTTTGGCCAATGACTATGAAGGAACGGCAATATATTTCCAAGTCAGGGTGCTGTGTGACTTTGAGGGAAACTTGCAGGTGATGGTGTTTCCGTGTGCCTTCTGCTTTAGTCCTTCTAGGTCATAGAGCCTTGACGAGTTGCTGCAGTGTATTTTGTAGATGGTACACACTGCAGCCATGGTGTGCCGGTGGTGGAGGAAGTAAATGTTGAAGGTGGTGGACAGGGTGCCAATCAAATGGGCAGCTTTGTTCTGGATGGTGTTGATCCTCTTGCGTGTTATTGGAGCTGCACTCATCCAGACAAGTGGAGAGTATTCCATCCTTGTGCCTTGTAGATGGTGAAAAGGCTTTGGGGAGGCAGAAGGTGAGATATTCGCCTTAGAATAACCAGCCTCTGACCTGCCCTTGTAGCCACGGTATTTATGTGGCTGATCCTGTTAAGTTTCTAGTCAATGGGGACCCCCAGTGGTGGGGGATTCGGTGATTTCAATGCCGTTGAATGCAAGGTGTGGTGGTTAGACTCTCGCTTGTTTGAGATAGTCATTGCCTGGCACTTGTGTGGCGTGAATGGTACTTGCCATTTATTGGCCCAAGCCTGAATGTCGTCCAGGTTTTGCTGCATGCTTCATTATCTGAGTAGTTGCAAATGAAACTGAACACTGTGCAATCATTAGCGAACATCCCCACATCTGACCTTATGCTGAAGGGAAGGTCATTGATGAAGTAGCTGGAGATGGTCGGGCCTAGGACACTGTACTGAGGAACTCCTGCAGTGATGTCCTGGCAGAGTGACAATTTGCACTAGGTTTTTTCTGTGCCTGCATCTTCTGCCCTCTGCCCCCAACACCTCTCATGCATGCGCAGACTCCTCGAACCCGAAACCAGAAGTGGAGCCCCGCAACGACCGTGTTGTTCTGACCGCGTTGACCGAGCTGGGAGCTGTGCTGCTGAACTTCCAACGCTTCCGACTGAGTTGTTTCAAACCTTGAAGCTGTTGAGACCTTTGTTCTTGAAGCTGGAAACTATGCTTCTGACCGCTTCTCGGCCTTTTGGCTAAGATCATGCGTAACTGACCTGACAGGGGAGTAACCATGACCAGAAAGTGGTTCTCCCTGGATCAGGAAGGTGGTTCTCCTATGCTTTTTGGAAATAGGAGGTGGGTGGGGTGGCTTGACCTATCCACCTCCACCTCCATGGCACGAACCTGGTATTGCAGTACTTCCAGGAACGGTGCAGTGGCTCTAAGCCTTTTGGCTAAGACCATTGGCGCAGAGTGATCCTTGATGTGTGCAAGGTGACCTCTGGCATTTGTAATCTGACAAGATGATCTGACAAAGAATTGGAAAGATTGGCAACGAATAAATAAATAAATAAATAAAAATTTAAAAAACTATGCTTCTGACCGCGTTGATCCAACCCTTTTGACTGCGTTGACCGAGATTCCAGTTATGTTCTGGCAAGCTGCAAGATTCCGACTGCGTTGACCAAGCTGAGAGCTTTTGACCGCTATAAACACAAAACCAAGCTGTGACCGCATTTGCTTGTTTTGTAGAGTTGCTACAAATTCATCTGTGCTTTATATCTGTGATTTTTGCTTGTTTTGCTTAACTGTGTCAATAAATTTCATTACATTTATTATATTATTTCCATGTCATTTGGGTCAGTGACTATTGCCAGCTACTAGTGCTTTTGGGTTACCTTTCAAAATGCAACAAACTTGGGCTGGAGGATGAAGGAACTTCGGTTGGGGAGGTATGAACTTAGGCTGGGGGGCATGAACTTGGGCTGGTGGAGCATGAATTTGGGCTGGGGGAGGCATAAACTTGGGCTGGGGGTGAGGTAAGGTCAGGCACTTGGGCTGAGAGTGTCAGGAACTTCAGCTGGGGACAGCATGAACTTAGGTTGGGAGGAATCAGGAACTTGAGCTGGGGTGTCAGGAATGTGGGCTGAGGGTGTCAGGAACTTGTGCTGGTTTGGGGAGCTCTATTCTCTCTGGGGTCTGAAGTCAGAATGGCTCAAATTACACTTTGCAAAGTCACTCAGAAGTTGGGCTGGGTAGTTCCAATTACACTTTCCAGAGAAACTTTTGGGTTGGCTTATTCTCCAAGGGGACGACTCAGCAATCAGGTCTTGTGATAATGGAGCGCAGGGAGATTCCTCTGTAGTTACCACAGTTGGACTTGTCCCCTTTCTTGAAGATGGTCATGATTACGGCATCTCCTGCATGATCTCCTCCTTCTAGATAAGAGAAATGAGGTCATGCATTCATGCCAATAGTGCTTCTCTGCCATGCTTTAGTGTCTTGGCAGGAATTCCATCTGTCCTGCTGCCTTGTTCCATTCAGCTGATGGATGGCCTTTTCTACCATGTGCCGGGCTGGGGTTGTGCTGAGGTGGTGGTGGGTAGTATGCTGCAGAATGGAATCGAGGACACTTGCGTCGAAGACAGAGTCTCAGTTAAGGAGATCTTCGAAGCGCTCCTTCCAGCGGGCACTGACTGCCTCTCTGTCCTTGATGAATACCTCTCCGTTCTTGGCCAGCAGTGAGGTAGGGCCTTGGGTGCTTGGGACGTAGGTGGTCTTGACTGCGCTGAAGAATCCTCGCACGTCGTGGTTGTCGGCTAGCTGCTGGATCTGCTGTGCTTTCTCCACCCACCATCTATTCTTTAGGTCACGGGTTTTTTATTGGACCTCGACCATCAGCCATCTGCAGAGCTGCTTTCTTGCTCTCGAGTTGGGTTGTTGCTTTAAATTCAGAAATGCCTTTCGCTTGCGACTTATTAGCTCCTGGATGAAGAAGGTTGCACACACTTCAGTCTCGTCTTTTGCACTCGTGTGCTGGGCTCCACCATCATTGAGGATGGGGCTATTCATGGGACCTCCTCCTCCCATTGTCCACGACCATTCTGACTGGATGTGGCAGGACTGCAGAGCTTTGATTTGATCCGTTAATTGTGGTATCGCTTAGCTCTGTCTATACCATGCTGCTTCTACTGTTTAGCATGCATGTAGTCCTGTGTTGCAGCTTCCCAAGTTTGGCACCTCACCTGGTGCTCCTCTTGGTATGCTCGTCTACACTCTCCATTGAACCTGTGTTGGTCTCCTCGCTTGATTGTAATGGTAGAGTGAGGGATATGCCAGGTCATGAGATTATACATTGTGGTAGAATACAATTCTGCTGCTGATGATGGCCAACAGCGAATCATAGATGCCCAGTTTGAGCTGCTAGATCTTGCCTGAATTTCTCCCATTTAGCACAGTGGCAGTGCCACACAACACGATGGAGGATGTCCTCAGTGTGAAGGTGAAACTTCGTCTCTACAAGGACTGTGCGATGTTCACTTCTACCAATACTGTCAAGGACAAATGCATCTGTGACAGGTAGATTGGTGAGGACGAGGTCAAGTAGGTTTTTTTCCTCGTTTTGGTTCGCTCTCTACCTACTGCAGGCCCAGTCTGGCAGCTATATCCTTCAGGACTCGGCCAGCTCAGTCAGTAGTGCTGCTACTGAGCCACTCTTAGTGATGGACAATGAAGTCCCCACCCAGAGTATATTCTGTGCCCTTGCCACCCTCAGTTTTGGTCTCCTTATTTAAGGAGGGATATACTTGCATTGGAGGCAGTTCAGAGAGGGTTCACAAGGTTGATTCCTGAGATGAAGGGGTTGGCTTATGAAGAAAGGTTGAGCAGGTTGGGCCTATACTCAATGGAGTTTAGAAGAATGAGAGGTGATCTCATTGAAACATGTAAAATACTGAGAGGGCTCGACACGGTAGATACAGAGAAGATGTTTCCACTTGTGGGAGAATCTAGAACTGGGGGCACAGTTTAAGAATAAGGGGTTGCCCATTTAGAACTGAGATGAAGAGAAATTTCTTCTCTCAGAGGGTCGTAAATCTGTGGAATTCTCTGCCCCAGAGCGCTTGGAGGCTGGGTCATTGAATATATTTAAGGTGGAGATAGACAGATTTTTGAAAGATAAGGGAGTGAAGGGTTATGGGGAGCAGGCAGGGAAGTGGAGCTGAGCCCAAGATCAGATTAGCCATATCTAATTAAATGCTTAAATACTTCATCTCACCCTGTCCTGCTCCTATTTCTTATGTTCTTATGTATGTTCTTATGTTCAGTGCTTCTTCCAAGTGATATTCAACATAGAGGAATACTGATTCATCAGCTCAGCGAGGGCAGTAGGTCGCAATCCACAGGAGGTTTCCTTGCCCATGCTTGACCTGAAGCCATGTGACTCCATGGAGCTGAGAATCAATGTTGAGTACTCCCAGAGCCACTCCCTCCCGACTGTATGCCACTGTGCCGCCATAGGAACAGGACATACCCAGGGATGGTGAAAATTATATACAGACTGCAGTGGTTCAAGAAGGCAGCTCATCACCTTCCCAAGGACAATTAGGGATGGGCAATAAATACTGACCTTGCCAGCGACACCCACATCCCAGGAATTAATTTTTTTAAGTGCCGTGGTAAGGGGAGTGAGTGTTGGGGTGATAGATGAGTGGACCATAGTGTTGCGGATGACACTAAGTTGGGTAGCAGTATGAGCTGTGAGGAGGATGCTATGAGGCTGCAGAATGACTTGGATAGGTTAGGTGAGTGGGCAAATGCATGGCAGATGAAGTATAATGTGGATAAATGTGAGATTATCCACTTTGGTGGTAAAAACAGAGAGACAGACTATTATCTGAATGGTGACAGATTAGGAAAAGGGGAGGTGCAACGAGACCTGGGTATCATGGTACATCAGTCATTGAAGGTTGGCATGCAGGTACAGCAGGCAGTTAAGAAAGCAAATGGCATGTTGGCCTTCATAGCAAGGGGATTTGAGTACAGGGGCAGGGAGGTGTTACTACAGTTGTACAGGGCCTTGGTGAAGCCACACCTGGAGTATTGTGTACAGTTTTGGTCTCCTAGCTTGAGGAAGGACATTCTTGCTATTGAGGGAGTGCAGCGAAGGTTCACCAGACTGATTCCCGGGATGGCAGGACTGACATATCAAAAAAGACTGGATCAACTGGGCTTGTATTCACTGGCGTTCAGAAGAATGAGAGGGGATCTCATAGAAACGTTTAAAATTCTGATGGGTTTAGACAGGTTAGATGCAGGAAGAATGTTCCCAATGTTGGGGAAGTCCAGAACCAGGGGTCACAGTCTAAGGATAAGGGGTAAGCCATTTAGGATCGAGATGAGGAGAAACTTCTTCACCCAGAGAGTGGTGAACCTGTGGAATTCTCTACCACAGAAAGTTGTTGAGGCCAATTCACTAAATATATTCAAAAATGAGTTAGATGTAGTCCTTACTACTAGGGGGATCAAGGGGTATGGTGAGAAAGCAGGAATGGGGTACTGAAGTTGCATGTTCAGCCATGAACTCATTGAATGGCGCTGCAGGCTCGAAGGGCTGAATGGCCTACTCCTGCACCTATTTTCTATGTTTCTATGTTGCGGAGGGAACAGTCCCCTTGGAATGCTGAAAGGGGAGGGGAAGGAAGATATTTTTGGTGGTGGTATCACACTGGTGGTGGCAGAAATGGTGGAGGATAATTTGTTGAATGTGGAGACTGGTAGAGTGGAAGTTGAAGACTAGGGGAACCCTATTGTGGTTCTGGGAAGGTGGAAAAGGGTGAGAGCTGAAGTGTGGAAAATGGAACAGACACAATCAAGGGCTTTGACAACCAGAGTGAAGGGGAATTATCAGTTAAGGAAGAAAGAAGACATATCAGAAGCACTGGCGTGGAAGGTGGTATATCAGAACAGATGCAATAGAGATGGAGAAACTGGGAGAATGGAATAGAGGTCTTACAGCAACTGGGATTGGAGGAAGTGTAGTCAAGGTAGCTGTGGGAGTCAGTGGACTTATAGTGGATATTGGTTGATAGCCTATCCCCAAAAATGGAGACAGAGAACTCAAGAAAGGGAAGGAGATGGACTGTGTGAAGGTAATGGAAGGGAGGAGATTGGAAACAAAATTGTTGATATTTTCCAGTTTGAGGTGAGAGCAAGAAACGGCACAAATACAGTCATCAATGTACCGGAAAAAGAGGTAAGGGACGGGACCTGTGTAGGACTGGAACAAAGAATATTCCACATATCCCATGAAAATGTACGCATAGCTAGGACCCATGTGGGTTCCCAAAGTGACACCTTTAATTTGGAGCAAATCAGTGAAGTCAACGGAGAAGTTGCTCAATGTGAGAACAAGTTCAGCCAGGTGGAGGCGGGTGGTGATGGATGGGGACTGGCTGGGCCTCCTTTCAAGGAAGAAGCAGAGAGCCCTCAGGTGGTCTTGGTAGGGGGATGGAGGTATAGAGAGATTGGACGTCCATGGTGAAAAGCAGGCGGTCAGGGCCAGGAAACTGGAAGCTGTTAAAGTGGCGGAGCGTATCGGAAAAGTCGCGGATGTAGTTGGGAAGAGACTCGACAAGGGGAGAAAAAATAGAATCGAGATAGGAAGAAATCAGTTCCGTGGGGCAAACACAGGCTGAAACGGTGGGTCTACCAGGGCAGTCCTGTTTGTGGATCTTGGGATGCAGGCTGTGCGGAGTTGGGGCACTGTGAGATTGGCGGCCGTGAAGGGAAGCTTGCCAGAGGAGATGAGGTCAGTGATAGTTTTGGAAACGATGGCCTGATGTTAAATAGTGAGGTGATGGTCCAGGGGGAGGTAGGAGGAGGTGTCAGAGAGTTGGTGTTCAGCCAAACAACAGAGTGCCACCCTTGTCAGCAGGTTTAATGACAAGATTAGGATTGGATCTGAGAACAGAATGCTGCAAGTTCAGAGGTAGGTTGGAGCGAGTGAGGGGAGCAGAGAAATTGAGATGGCCAATGGCACGCCGGCATTTCCCAATGAAAAAAATCTAGCGAGGGTAAGAGGCCAGAGGAGGGGTCCAGGTGGAATGAAATATCTGAAGCAGGGAGAAAGGGTCAGCTGTGTGGGGGGGAAGACTCCTGGCCAAAGAAGTGGGTGCGAAGGCGACTGCTAGATTTTTGGACTTTTTAGCATTTATGGAGGCTCAAGTGGCTCAATAATTGCTTCAGACGATCTGCAGGATCATCATTATCATAGGCAGTCCCTCAAAACGAGGAAGACTTGCTTCCACGCCAAAAAAAAGGATGAGTTCACAGGTGTTTCAAATGAAGAAGCCAAACTACATCCTCAAGTGTGGAAGATGTCTGTGCGTGGATTTTTTTAACGTATGGTAGTCTTTGCACACCAGCCACCACACGGGCTTGACAGAGCTAGGTCTTGGTCCAGTGGCAAGGATTACCCAAGATAACTGGAGACCTGCTCTGCTGCACGGACCTAGTGCGCACACATATCCCAGTGTGGGCTGGCCCGTGCTGCCCCTGGGCCCCTTGCCCCGAACTCACGCCTGCCCTGGTCCCTGATCACATCCCTCCACAGTCCCTCGTCGCTCCTTCGCCCCAATCTCGCTGCATCTGCCCACGCTCCAATCACCGACCTGGACCTTGCTGACGTCACTCTTCGCTGCCATTGCCCAGCTCATGCTGTACCTTGAAGTGGTATGCCTCCCCGTTGTCCAGGGACCGCATGCCGCTCCTTTTACAGGGGCACCAGTATTGGCTGACACTTCCGAGTCAGGATTTAGAACTGTTGCAATGTTGCATTATTGCAATTTTGTTAGCATTTCCTTAATATGGTTGAAAAACATGCTGTTCATCTGGTTTTTGCCCAGAAGGATATTGACCCACTGGAGGATCAAACGGGGAGCACAGAGAGCTGCTTTCCATGGCTTCACACTGTAAACCTGCTATAGCTTTAGGTGAGTTCCAAAGTGCTGTAAACAGGATTTATGCTTCACACCTTCTGTTGTTCCAGCCCGAGAATGTTGCTCTGAACAAACAGCTATGCCATTTCTCAGTTTGGATGCTTAAGTCAAGCTATTCAGGAGTGAAAATGAACACCAGGGTAGAGCAGAGTATCTCCAGTTTATTTTGCTGAGGTTAAAATTGCAGTAGAATATTGATAGAACTGTGAAGTATTTCCACTCAGAACATTTTCTTGTTGTCAGAGTTCAAACAACAGCATCTTGCATTTATATAGTGCCTTTATATAGCATTTACAGCACAGAAACAGGCCATTCAGCCCAACAAGTCTATGCAGGTATTTATGCTTCACACAAGCCTCCTCTCACTCCACTTCATTTCACTCTGTCAGCATATCCTTCTGTTTCTTTCTCCTTCATGTATTTATCTAGCTTCTTCTTAAATGCATAGCAAAACATCCCAAGGCACTTAAGCAACCAGAGACTTTGTAAATATGATAGAAAAATGCTTCAAAAATAGCTAAATTATCCCTAGACCTGATTAATATAAATATCCAGTATGCTTGATTATAAATGTAATTTGGAATTTACAGGATGACTCTACAAATTGTAAGTGATATTTTCTATTAACCTGTAAATAACCTTATTACACATTTAAGTAGCTGTTCTAAATCATGTCCTGATTTATATATAATTTGGCTTGTTCTACATCCAAGTAAACCTTGTTAAAGTTTGGAAATTTTTTCATGATAAAACACTTCCGTTTTTAACAGCGAATTTAATTACCATCTGTTCCTCTGCATACTTATTAAATGGTTCTGTTATTAGTTCCTTAAATATATTTGCACGTGAATGGCCCTGATGATATAGGTAATCCATTTTTAACAACTTCTACCGCTTTTTATTTTATTTCTTTACCTTCTTGTTTATGCTGCACCTTAACATTCAGAGTCAGAAAGGCACATTATTTAGTAAATGGGAACTAAGTCAACATTTTCAGCTTTTTTTGTCATTTATTTATTCTTTTCCTCGCACCCTTCTCCTGGAAGCACTGGCTCTTACTATACAATTCCATGGGCACCAATAGCTCCAGTATTTCATCAAAATAGCCATTTTTCACGTATTTCCTGATCATGTTCTCACCCACTGAGGTCACACACACCCTATCCAGAAAGGTCATTGGTTAGCACACAAACAGTGGGAGCACTGACTGAAATTCCACTCTGTTGACTAAAGTTATTGACTCCAAATTTAGAGCACCAATTGCTGTCATGTCAGAGATCAGTTAACTTGGCAGAGTCCAGGGGACTAGACCTGGGACCTTCTGATCTATATGGCTTATATTTATAGTTCAGCGCAACTGCCGGATGCAGCCCTTACAATAGTTGGAAGCGCTGTAATATAAATGACACAGCACAGGTACCTCTCCTCCATATGATATGAAGGGAATCGAATACAGCCAGGGTGATCTCCTGGACTAGTTTCGATTGCCTGGATGGGTCGGAGAGGAATTTTCCCAGATTTTGTCTCCCCAAATTGGCCTGGGTTTTTATCTGGCTTTTGCCTCCCCCAGGAGATCACATGGCTCCGGTTGGGGTGGAGTGTAGAATGTTTCAGTGTAAGGGGTGTCACAGCTGTATGGGACGGACTGGTTGAGCTGGGTGCTCTTTACCTTTCTGCCATTGTTCATTGTTCATAGGTTTATATATAATCTTCAGGGCTGCTGACCAAGGGCCGTGTGGCTCTTTGTCGGCCGTCGCAGACACGGTGAGCCAAAATTTCTATGTTTCTATGTTTCTATATGCATGCAGTACCACCACCTCAAATGATAATTTGATCCAATGCTATTGAGGGATATGGGCCAAAGGCGGGTATATGGAGTTAGGTCGCAGATCAGCCATGATCTCATTAAATGGCAGAACACACTTGAAGGGTTACTCGTGTTCCAAGCAGAAATAATTGTCCCTAACGGGGCTCGATACTGTGGACTGCTATTTTGGCATCAGCCATGGCTCAGTGGTAGCACTATTGCCTCTGAGTTAGACGGTCGTGGGTTCTAAAGACCTGAGCATAAACTTCAGGCCAACATTTCAGTGCATACTGAGAGAGTGCTGCACTGTCGGAGGGCCCGCCTTTCAGATAAGATGCTAAACCACGTACCCGGCTGCCCTCTCAAATAAAAGATCCCATAGCACTATTTGAAGAACCAACATCACAAAAAAAATAATCTGGTCATTATCCCATTGCTGTTTTTGGGAACATAGGAACAGGAGTAGCCCCTCAAGCATGTTGCACCATTCAATGAGATCATGGCTGATCTGCGACCTAACTCCATATACCCGCCTTTGACCCATATCCCTCAATACCTTTGGTTAACTAAAAGCTATCGATCTCCGATTTAAAATTAACAATTGATCTAGTATCAATTACCGCTTGCAGAAGAGAGTTCCAAACTTCTACCACCCTTTGTGTGTACAAATGTTTCCTAATTTCACTCCTGAAAGGTCTGGCTCGAATTTTTAGATTATACCCACTAGTCCTAGAATCCCCGACTAGCTGAAATAGTTTTCTCTATCACCCCTTAACCTTCTAAATTCTAGGGAATACAACCTTGCTGTGGGCAAATTGGCTGCCATATTTCTCTATATTACAACAGTGACTACACTTCAAAAGTAGTTCATTAGCTATAAAGTACTTTGGGACATCATGTCGTCATAAAAGGCGCTATATAAATGCAAGTTCTTTTTTGTTTACCATTTTGACTGAGCTCTGAGCCTACATCTACAGCCCAGTTCTATAGCTTTCACATTGTTGGCCAGTATCAGCCTTGCTCCAACATTGTGGAAGGTCAGAATCCAAGACCTTAAGGTCACAATTGCAACTTTTGAAAAACCATACATACACAGTCTTGAAAATGCACAGCTGATTCAGTGTTGCCGGTGCTCTGAAATCCACCCAGAAATTCAAGAGCACCAGTAGCTCATATATTAATGTGACATTTGCTACTATAAAATGATACAATGCCAGAAAAGTCACTTCATGGGCTTCAAGTAACAGACAATACAACTTTAAAACTGCGGTATTAACAACTTTTAAACTTGGCTAATAAGGGCAATTCAAATCTGTCCTCAATGCATCTCTCACCAATAAATATAGTGTGTATTTTCTAAATCTCTCTTCAAACATCTATGTCTCAAGGACTCAAAAGAGGCCAAAAACAAAAGAATCACAGTTCATGGTAGCTAAGTTCGTAAGTGCCACGCGCATTGTGTATTGAATGCCAGATTCTATCCTGAGTCTGCGAGTTAATGTGCTTTTTTTGTTGTTGCTTCGGAAGAGTGATCTCTTCATGTCTCTTGTCTCCTTTTTTATCTGGTATCAGATGCTAGTCTCCAGAGACAGGTGCTGGGCTCCACGGTAATATGCAAGTGCAAATCTGTGTGAATTGTTCCCCATATTTACTTTGCAGAACCATGAGGTTCTCTGCAGGTCCAGCTGTTTTCACTTGGGAGTGCAGCCCCAGGCATCAGAACTACAAGATCAGCTACATCCTGGAACATAAAAGGAACTTTAGCTATTCTTAGTCAGGCAGCAAGAAAGGAATTATAAATGACCGCAACATCCTTAGGCTAGGGAGGGGATAATCAGCCAGGATTCCTGCTCTCGATGCAGTGATGTGGGATCTTCCAGGCCAATATAGTTCTGTCGCATCCAATAAAGTACATTTACCTACTCAACCATGAAAGCAGAAGTATTATTAATATTACTTATTGGTAAAATATTTTAAATATTGTACAATCTTTCCTGAGATGATAGAATCATAGAATCTTACAGCACAGAAGGAGGCCATTCGGCCCATCATGACTGTGCCGGCTCTTTGAAAGAGC
This sequence comes from Pristiophorus japonicus, assembly GCF_044704955.1. Classification (NCBI taxonomy): domain Eukaryota; kingdom Metazoa; phylum Chordata; class Chondrichthyes; family Pristiophoridae; genus Pristiophorus; species Pristiophorus japonicus. The sequence goes on along the minus strand of NC_091977.1, from coordinate 447,340,299 downwards.
TATCCAATTAGTCCCACTGCCCTGTTCGTTTCCCAGTCGCCCTGTAATTTTCTCCCACCAATTATTTATCCAATTCCTTTTTGAAAGTTACTATTGAATCTGCTTCCACCACTATTTCAGGCAATGCATTCTAGATCATAATTTTTAAAAAATATATTCGTTCATAGGATGCGGGCGTCACTGGCAAGGCCAACATTTTATTGCCCATCCCTAATTGCCTTTGAGAAGGTGATGTTGAGCCGCCTTCTTGAACCACTGTTCTTTGCAGCGGTTTGGTACAACTGAGTGGCTTGCTAAGCCATTTCAGAGGGCAATTAAGAGTCAACCACATTGCTGTGGGTCTGGCATCACATAGAGTCATCACAAGAATCCTCCTCAATTGCCTTCTCCCAGTGGCTGAAGAGCTCATCCCAGAGTTGCAATGCGTATTTCGGCCACTAAGGGGCACAATGAACATGATTTTCCGCGCATCAAATCCAAGAAAAATACAGGGAGCAGCATCAACCTCTGTACATGGTCTTCTTTGACCTCACAAAGGCTTCAACACTGTCAACCATGAGGGATTATGGAGTGTCCTTCTCAAATTTGGCTGCCCTCAAAAGTTTGTCACGATCCTCTGCCTGCTTCACGATGACATGCAAGCCGTAATCCTGATCAACAGATCCACCACAGTCCCAATGCACGTGCGGATTGGGGTCAAGAAAGGCTGTGTCATCGCACCAATGCTCTTCTCGATCTTCCTTGCTGCAATACTCCATCTCATCCTCAATAAGCTCCCCACTGGAGCGGAACAAATGGGAAATTGTTCAAACTCCGTCGTCTCCAGTCCAGAATCAAGGTTGTTCCAACCTCTGTCATTGAATTACAGTATGCAGATGAAGCTTCTATTTGTGCATACTTGGAGGTCGAACTCCAAACTATCGTCAACACTTTCACCGAAGCGTAAGAGAGTATGGGCCTTACATTAAACATCCGTAAGACGGAGGTTCTCTACCAGCTCCCGCCACACAGCACTGCCCCCTGATTATCAAGATCCATGACAAGGCCTTGGACAACTTGAACCATTTTCCATACCTTGGGAGCCTACTGTCAACAAGGGCAGATGTCGACGACAAAGTCCACCACTGGCTTCAGTGTGCCAGTGCAGCCTTCGGTCGCCTGAGGAAGGGAGTGTTTGAAGACCAGGATCTCAAACCCGGCATCAAACTCATGGTCTATGGAGCAGTAGTGATACCTGCCCTCCTATATGCTTCAGAGACATGGACAATGTGCAGCAGGCACCTCAAAGCACTGGAGAAGTACCACCAATGCTGCTTCCGCAAGATCCTGCAAATCCATTGTATACAGTAGACACCTCAAATCGCTGGAGAAATACCACTAGCGATGCCTCCGCAAGATCCTGCAAATCCCTTGGGAGGACAGATGCACCAACATCAGTGATCTCGATCAGGCCAACATCCCCAGCATCGAAGCATTGACCACACTCGACTGAGCAGGCCACATTGTCCGCATGCCCGACACAAGACTCCCAAAGCAATTGCTCTTCGCGGAACTCCTACACGGCAAGCGAGCCCCAGGTGGGCAGAGGAAATGTTTCAAGGACACCCTCAAAGCCTTCTTGATAAAGTGCAACAACCCCACCGACATCTGGGAGTCCCTGTCCAAAGATTGCCTTAAGTGGAGGAAGAGCATCCGGGAGGGTGCAGAGCACCTCGAGTCTCATCGCCGAGAGCATGCAGAAAACAAGCGCAGGCAGCAGAAGGATCATGTGGCAAACCAGACTCCCCACCCACCCTTTCCTCCAACGACTGTCTGTCCCACCTGTGACAGAGACTGTAATTCCCGTATTGGACTGTACAGTCACCTGAGAATTCACTTTTGGAATGGAAGCAAGTCTTCCTCGATTTCAAGGGACTGCCTATGATGATGATTGGCAGGATAGGCGCACCAACATCTGTGCTCTCACTCAGGCCCAGCATTGAAGCATCGACCATGCTCGATCAGCTCCGATGGACGGGCCACATCGTCTGCATGCCCGACACTAGACTCCCAAAACAAGTGCTCTGCTCAGAGCTCTGACATGGCAAGCGAGTCCCAGGTGGGCAGAGGAAATGCTTCAAGGACACCCTCAAAGCCTCCTTGAAAAAATGCAACATCCCCAATGGCACCTGGAAATCCTTGGCCCAAGACCGCTCAAAGTAGAGAAGTGTCCGGGAAGGCACCGAACACCTCGAGTCTCTTCGTCAGGAGCATGTGAAAGCCAAGTGCAAATGGCGGAAGGAGTGTACAACAAATCAAGAAGCACCCCACCCATCCGTCCCTTCTACTACTACCTGCCTCACCTGTGACAGAGACTAGATTTTGCATTGTTTTCATCAGTCACCTGAGAGCTCATATTAGTCTGGAAGCAAGTCATCCTCGACACCGAGGGACTGCCTAAGAAGAAGGTAGGCCAGCCCAGGGAAGGGAGGCAGATTTCCTTCCCTAAAGGACATTAGTGAACCAGATGGGTTTTTATGACAATCCGGTAGGTCTATACAATTGAGTATAGGAACAGGGAGGTCTTACTGCAGTTGTACAGGGCCTTGGTGAGGCCTTACCTGGAATATTGTGTTCAGTTTTGGTCTCCTAATCTGAGGAAGGACGTTCTTGCTATTGAGGGAGTGCAGCGAAGGTTCACCAGACTGATTCCCGGGATGGCAGGACTGACATATGAGGAGAGACTGGATCGACAGGACCTGTATTCACTGGAGTTTAGAAGGATGAGAGGGGATCTCATAGAAACATATAAAATTCTGACGGGACTGCAAAGGTTAGATGGAGAAAGAATGTTCCCGATGTTGGGGAAGTCCAGAACCAGGGGACATAGTCTAAGGATAAGGGGTAAGCCATTTAGGACTGAGATGAGGATAAACCTCTTCACTCAGAGTTGTTAACCTGTGGAATTACCTACCGCAGAGAGTTGTTGATGCCAGTTCATTGGATATATTCAAGAGAGAGCTAGATATGGCTAAAGAGATCAAGTGGTATGGAGAGAAAGCAGCAAAGAGGTACTGAGATGAATGATCAGCCATGATTCTATTGAATGGCGGTGCAGGCTCGAAGGGCCGAATGGCCTACTCCTGCACCTATTTTCTATGTTTCTATGTTTCTATGTTTCTATTTTCTATGTTTCTATGTTTCATGATCACCAGTACTGATACTATCTTTTTAATTCCAGATTTATTTAATTAACTGAATGAAATTTCCCAGCTGCCATGGTAGGATTTGAACTCACGTCTCTAGATCATTCGTCCATAATAACTAATTGTGTAAAAAATGTTTCCTCATCTCACCTCTGCCTCTTTTGCCAATTACTTAAAATCATTGTTCTCTGGTTACCAACCCCACTGACACGGGAAACAGTTTCTCCTTGTTTACTCTATCAAAACCATTCATGATTTTGAACGCCACTATTAAATCTGCCCATAACCTTCTCTGTTCTAAGGAGAACTATCTCAGCTTCACTAGTCTCCTTACGTAACTGAAGTTGCTCATCCCTGGTACCATTCTAGTAAATCTCCTTTCCAAGGCCTTGACATCCTTCCTAAAGTGTGGTACCAGAATTGGACATAATACTCCAGCTGAGGTCTAACCAGTGATTTATAAATGTTTAGCAGAATTTCCTTGCTTATGTACTGCATGGCCGGAATTTTACCGGTGCTGAGAGGGTCGGATTGGAGGCGGGTCAGGTGTCAAAATAGAAATGATTGACAGCAGGTCGGGAGCCCACTGTCAACCCACCTCCACACTAGTCTCCCATGTGTCGAGTGTGTTAGCACTTAACAGTCCCGACACCAAGCAGTGGGAGAGGCAATTTAGATCATTAAGAGGAAGTTAAAAAACAATTAAACACAATTTTTCCCTGCATTTACCAGATTTTTGATGAGGTTCATGCCGCTCGAGGATCACATCAGTAAGTAGGTCAGGTGTTCCATCAGTATCCATTCTTCTGAATAGTTGACAGCTGCAAATGTGGCATAAAAATGACCATTTCACAGCTGTTCACTTTCCAATCAAAGAAGCTGGAGCTTTCAGGATTTAGAAGACACTTTTGAGCTTTATGCAGGTCAGAAGTGTTTGGAGTAAACTCTCTATCCACTGTCACCTCCTTGCAACAACCTCTCTCACCAGTGACAGATCACTTCTGCCATCTCAACCTCACCTATCTATTCTATCAGCATCGGTGCCTTGTAAAATTCTCACCTGGTCCTCAGAATCCCACCACAATCAGCCCCAACACCAGCATCACCAGGCACACCAGCAGCACCATTCACACCAGCAGCACCAACAACAACACCAACCTTCTTCACAATCAACTGATGTTGCATAGAACACAGGTTATCAGCACCTGACCACATTGTTGCCCGGGAGGCCAGGGATGGCCTCACCATAGCCAGCTTTACTTCACTTGAGGCTATAACCCCTGGCTGCCACATGATGCCCCATGTTGGCACCACCCCACACCAGCAACATAAAGCATCCCTACAATGACCCATTCCTTTCACATTCATCACCATTGCGGGGGGAACCATTATGTCTCACCATTCACTGTCTCACCATTTACTATACTATCAAGATTGTGTATGTATCGTTGTTCAAAAGTTGCAATTGTGACCTTAAAGTCATAGGTTATGATCTTCCACAATGTTGGAGCAAGGCTGATACTGGCCAACAATGTGAAAGCTATAGAACTGGGCTGTAGATGCAGGTTCAGAACTCAGGTCTCGTGGCTCACTAAGCCACTTCCAAAGGTGCACACAAATCTGTCCAAGAAGGCAATGTTTTGAAAATAAAGATTTCAATGTTTGACAACACATTAACAGAAACTTTACATGAACAGTGGCGACTACGCCCAAGTGCCTACTCTTGTGTGTTGTTAGTTGGTATGATTGGACAAGGATGAGGGTGAGTGTGAGAGATAGCGAGTGATATGGGGAAGTGATAATGTAGATAAAGAGGGATGGGTGGAGATGCAAGGTAAGTTGGTGTGAGTAAGGATGTGTAGGAGTAGAGTAGAGAATGCCAAGTGATGGGGATGTGATGAGTGGTACATCAGGATGAGGTTGAGTGTGACTTTGCAGTAACTTTTCCTGATGTACTGAGATAATTGAAATGTTTTTGCCACTGCAACCAGGTCCTCCTGATGACATCCCTGCTTGTGTCCTCCTGTACAACATGCAACCAGGCTGTGCTGGTGTTCTGGGGAGGTCTCTTCCGCCCATTAGAAGGGAAGAGAACCTCCCTGCGGGCTCTGACTCCCTCCATAAGCATAAGGAGGCAGTCATGAGAGAGCCTGCGTTCAGCCGTGCACCTTTGTGCAGTGCTTGTCAGTGTTTGCAGCATGTCAATGCTGCAGAATACTGACAGCACTACTGTCAAAATCAAAGTGGACATGGTCCCTTTAAGGTAACTGGCATCATGCCATCAAATGATGTCATCAAACTCGCTTCCTTTTAATTGGCCGGGAACCTTGCTGAGCGGGCTCAACCAGCCCCATCAAGTTAAAATCACTTGGAGAGAGCAAGCCACATCATCATAGTTAATCCCTCGAAATTGAGGAAGACTTGCTTGCACTCTCAAAGTGAGTTCTCAGGTGACTGTACAGTCCAATACGGGAATTACAGTCTCTGTCACAGATGGGACAGGCAGTTGTTGAAGGAAGGTGTGGGTGGGGCTGGTTTGCTGCACGCTCCTTCTGCTGCCTGCGCTTGGTTTCTGCATGCTCTCGGCGACGAGACTCGAGGTGCTCAGCACCCTCCCAGATGCTCTTCCTCCACTTAGGGCGGTCTTTGGCCAGGGATTCCCAGGTGTCAGTGGGGATGTTGCACTTAATCAAAGAGGCTTTGAGGGTGTCCTTGAAACAACCAACAGCCAACTGCCAACAGACTTCGGCCACCCAGGTCTTGCCTCGATCGGCAAAATTGTGGCCCATGACTCTATTTATAAAGCCAAGGATACCGAATGCTTTTTTAACAGCCTTATCAAGTTGTCCTGCTACTTTCAAAGATTTCTGTACACGAACACCCAGGTCTCTCTGTTCCTGCAGCCCCTTTAAAATTATATAATTTAGTTTATATTGCCTTTCCTCATTCTTACTTCCAAAATTCTCTGCATCAAGTTTCATCTACCATGGGTCTGTCCATTTCACCAGTCTATGGCCTTCTGAAGTCTGTTACTATCCTCCTCACTGCTTACTATTTTTCCATGCATAAAGGGCCATTATTGTTGATCATAATGTTTATATAGGCTCCCTGAATGGCCCAGCTAGCTTATTCAGTGAGTAAGTCATTCATACAAGCCAGGAATGTCCCAAGGTGGTACTCATACCACTACTACAACAACATATTAACATCTTTAATGTAGAAAAATGTTCCAAGGTGCTTCATAGAAGAAGGGAAACATTGCAGTGCTATGGGAAAAGAGTAGGAAAGTGGGACTAATTGGAAAGCTTTTTCAAAGAATTGGTACAAGCACGATGGGTCAAATGGCCTCCTTCTATGCTATAAGATTCTATGGGGGAAAAATTCAGATGTAATTGGCATCACGGAGACATGGCTTCAGAGTGAGCAAGGCTGGGAACTCAACATCCAGGGGTATTCAACATTTGGGAAGGATAGGCAGAGAGGAAAAGGAGGTGGGGTGGCGTTGCTGGTTAAAGAGGAAATTAATGCAATAGTAAGGAGGGACATTAGCCTGGATGATGTAGAATCGATATGGGTGGAGCTGTGGAATACCAAAGGGCAGAAAACGCTAGTGGGAGTTGTGTACAGACCACCAAACAGTAGTAGTGAGGTTGGGGACAGCATCAAACAAGAAATAAGGGATGTGTGCAATAAAGGTACAGCAGTTATCATGGGTGACTTTAATCTACATATTGATTGGGTGAACCAAACTGATAGCAATGTGGTGCAGGAGGATTTCCTGGAGTGTATTAGGGATGGTTTTCTAAACCAATATGTCGAGGAACCAACTAGAGAGCTGGCCATCCTAGACTGGGTGATGTGTAATGAGAAGGGACTAATTAGCAATCTTGTTGTGCAAGGCCCCTTGGGGAAGAGTGACCATAATATGGTAGAATTCTTTATTAAGATGGAGAGTGACACAGTTAATTCGGAAACTAAGGTCCTAAACTTAAGGAAAGGTAACTTCGACGGTATGAGGCGTGAATTGGCTAGAATAGACTGGCAAAGGATACCGAAAGGGTTGACGGTGGATAAACAATGGTAAACATTTAAAGATCACATGGATGAACTTCAGCAATTGTACATCCCTGTCTGAAGTAAAAATAAAACGGCGAAGGTGGCTCAACCGTGGCTAACAAGGGAAATTAAGGATAGTGTTAAAACCAAGGAAGAGGCATATAAATTGGCTCGAAAAAGCAACAAACCTGAGGACTGGGAGAAACTTAGAATTCAACAAAAGAGGACTTAGGGTTTAATTAAGAGGGGGGAAATAGAGTAAGAGAGTAAGCTTGCAGGGAACACAAAAACTGACTGCAAATGCGTCTATAAATATGTGAAGAGAAAAATATTAGTGAAGACAAACATAGGTGCCTTGCAGTCGGATTCAGGTGAATTTATAATGGGGAACAAAGAAATGGCAGACCAATTGAACAAATACTTCGGTTCTGTCTTCACAAGGGAAGACACAAATAACTTTCCGAATGTACTAGGGGACAGTGGGTCTAGTGACAGGGAGGAACTGAAGGATATCCTTATTAGGCAGGAAATTGTGTGAGGGAAATTGATGGGATTGAAGGCCGATAAATCCCCAGGGCCTGATAGTCTGCATCCCAGAGTACTTAAGGACGTGGCCCTAGAAATAGTGGATGCATTGGTGATCATTTTCCAACAGTCTATCGACTCTGGATCAGTTCCTATGGACTGGAGGGAAGCTAATGTAACACCACTTTTTAAAAAAGGAGGGAGGGAGAAAATGGCCTGACATCAGTAGTGGGGAAAATGTTGGAATCAATCATTAAGGATGAAATAGCAGCGCATTTGGAAAGCAGTGACAGGATTGGTCCAAGTCAGCATGGATTTATGAAAGGGAAATCATGCTTGACGAATCTACTGGAATTTTTTGAGGATGTAACTAGCAGAGTGGACAAGGGAGAACCAGTGGATGTGGTGTATTTGGACTTTCAAAAGGCTTTTGACAAGGTCCCGCACAAGAGATTGGTCTGCAAAATTAAAGCACATGGTATTGGGGGTAATGTACTGACGTAGATAGAGAACTGGTTGGCAGACAGGAAGCAGAGAGTCAGGATAAACGGGTCTTTTTCAGAATGGCAGGCAGTGACTAGTGGAGTGCTGCAGGGCTCAATGCTGGGACACCAGCTCGTTACAATATACATTAACGATTTAGATGAAGGAATTGAGTGTAATATCTCCAAGTTTGCAGATGACACTAAACTGGGTGGCGGTTTGAGTTGTGAGGAGGACGCTAAGAGGTTGCAGGTTGACTTGGACAGGTTAGGTGAGTGGGCAAATGCATGGCAGATGCAGTATAATATGGATAAATATGAAGTTATCCATTTTGGGGGCAAAAACACGAAGGCAGAATATTATCTGAAAGGCGACAGATTAGGAAAAGGGGAGGTGCAACGAGACCTGGGTGTCATGGTTCATCAGTCATTGAAAGTTGGCATGCAGGTACAGCAGGCGGTGAAGAAGGCAAATGGTATGTTGGCCTTCATAGCTAGGGGATTTGAGTATAGGAGCAGGGAGGTCTTACTGCAGTTGTACAGGGCCTTAGTGACGCCTCACCTGGAATATTTTGTTCAGTTTTGGTCTCCTAATCTGAGGAAGAACGTTCTTGATATTGAGGGAGTGCAGCGAAGGTTCACCAGATTGATTCCAGGGATGGGTGGACTGTCATATGAGGAGAGACTGGATCAACTGGGCCATTATTCACTGGAGCTTAGAAGGATGAGAGGGGATCTCATAGAAACGTATAAGATTCTGACAGGACTGGACAGGTTAGATGTGGGAAGAATGTTCCCGATGTTGGGGAAATCCAGAACCGGGGACATAGTCTTAGGATAAGGGGTAGGCCATTTAGAACTGAGATGAGGAGAAACTTCTTCACTCAGAGAGTTGTTAACCTGTGGAATTCCCTGCCGCAGAGAGTTGTTGATGCCAGTTCATTGGATATATACAAAAGGGAGTTAGATATGGCCCTTACGGCTAAGGGGATCAAGGGGTATGGAGAGAAAGCAGGAAAGGAGTACTGAGGTGAATGATCAGCCATGATCTTATTGAATGGCGGTGCAGGCTCGAAGGGCCTTCTATGTTTCTATGTTTCTATGTTTACGCCTCCCATTACCGACTCCTGTAAAATTCTGTGGGAGATTAGCAGCAGGGGAACCGGTGATGGCCCGCTCCTACCGGTAGCACCCCTGGCCGTTGCGCTACCGCTAACGATGTCATCACCGTGCGCAGCGACCCGTTTTCGCCCAGAGCAAAAATTCAGTAGCGCCAAGTGAAGCTGCTGTGAGTGATGCCTGAGACAGATTTGCATGGGGTGTAGGTAGCTCGATGGGTGAAAATTAAAGCGTTTGTGCGGCAGTAAAAAAAAATTGCCTACTTGCGCCCTTCTTGTTTGTAGATCGTGGGGTCCATGCCGCGATCTTGCAGCCCGGCACACCGCTTGTGTGCTGGGCTGCTCCCACGGCATCCCACTCTCTGGTGGTCCAGCGATGGACCCGTTTCCCATCTGCAGAGTCGGCAGCTTGGCCCTCCCCTTTAATGGAAGAGGAGAGCCCTGACCACCTGCCTGCGCTACTTGTCCCACCGTGTAGTGCTGAAATCTTTATGTGTCTTTGAGACCCAGCCCCATCTCCCGCGAGGAACTGTAGCATGAGATTTTGCGCTGCAGTTCCTCTTGGGGGCGGTAAGCCAAATATAGCTGCACGCTTGGCGGTTGTAAACTAGGCAGAACCAAATTTCGCCCTTATAAAAACAAAAATGGATGCCGAGCAAAAGAAGATATTAGGAGGCATGATCAAAAGCTTGGTGGGTTTCAATTAGTGTCTTAAAGGAGGAGCGGTGGAGAGGCAGAGAGGTTTAGGAAGGGAATTCCAGAGCATGGGGCCTAGATTGCTGAAGACAGGCTGCCAGTGGTGAGGCTAACTGAGGGAAGAATGAACAAGAGGCTAGAATGCAGAGTTCTGGGTCGCAGTTTGTTGTAGGGCTGGAGGAGATTGTAGTGATAGGGAAGGACTATGTAGGGATTTAAACATGAGGATGAGAATTTTAAATTGGAGCTGTTGGGATTTAAGAGCTAATGTAGGTCAGCAAGGACAGGGGTGATTGGTGAGCAAGATTTAGTGTGTTCCCTGGCCTGTACTGATGTTAGTTGATCTTAATTGGAGTGGCAGTAAAAGTGTTACTATGGCATCAGCACCATGGGTTAGGAAGAATCGGGTAAAGCTCCTCCTTCTGATTGCTATCCAGCTCATTAATAATAACCACTTGATTGAGCCATTAAAGAAATAAATAACTTGCATTTATATAGTGCCTTTCTTGACCTCATGATGTCCCAAATCACTTCACAGCCAACAAAGTACTTTTGAAGTGCATTCACTGTTATAATGTTGGAAAACATGGCAGTCAATTTGCACACAATAAGATACTACAAACATCAATGAGATAAATAACCTGTTTTAGTGATGTTCATTGAGAGATAAATGTTGGTCAGGGCACTGGGAAGAATTCCCCTGCAACAATGTTTTCATTAGATTGATTCCTGGGATGACTGGGTTGTCCTATAAGGAGAGATTGAGTAGAATGGGCTTATGCTCTCTGGAGTTTAGAAGATTGAGGGTCGTATCTATTGGCAACACCAAATTTCTGATTGGTCTCCTTGGAGGATAAGACCAGATTTCTGATTTGGTCCCCTTGGAGGAAAAGACACATCCAACTGTTTGTCTGGAATGTGCAATTTGGTCCTGCCTGCTAGAGTAATGAAGATCTTTGCAATGTGTAATTTGATCCAAGCACTGTGACAGGCAGTCTCCAGAGCTCACAGTGCTAACACTACTGCTTTCAGAGAACAGGCAGGGCTCACCCTCCTGGGTTATGAGCACTCACATAGCCTAGCACAGATAGGAAGGGGTAAAGCCATGGAGGGATTTTAACATGAGGATGAGAATTTTAAAATCAAGGTGTTGGTGGAAAATGTTCCACTTAATTTTTTGGGGGGGGTGGGGTGCACGGTCCATTTAATGGGCAGTGCAACCTGATAAGCTCATAATAAAGGATGAAACTGAGTACTGTGAGCAATGAATGTGTGACCTTAGCTTCTTTAATAAGACTCCAGATTCCAGGTACCACGTGGGTGGCCTGCTTATATACAGTGCTCCCAAGGGATGCTGGGATCCCTTGGGACTCCAACAGGTAGGACCTCTGGTGGTGGTGTGATACAGGTTGTCAAGGGTTAAATACATAACATCACTCCCTCGTAAAGTCAATAGTACACTTATTTACAGGGTGAGACGATCTGGGGCTTTTCATTCCCTTGTCGATCGTCTCGGTACAAATGCAGGTGTGGGTGAGTTGGTTCGTTCTTCATTGGGCTGTTGGGCAGCCGGCCTTGCCGGGCTGCTGGGGATGGTGAATTCGGCTTCGTGGTCAACCATGATGTCAGTTGCCACTTGTCTGTGTGTTGGAAGGTCAAAGTTGGTGGTGTCTTCTTTGGGTTGTTCGTAGCTGTTAGTGAACCACAATTTGATTTGATCCAAATGTTTTCTGCACGTTAGTCCATTGGCCAATTTGACCTGAAACACCCTACTCCCTTCTTTGGCTATGACCATGCCAGCGAGCCATTTGGGACCATGTCCATAATTGAGTACAAACACAGGATCATTGACCTCAATATCGCGTGACAAATTTGCGCGGTCATGGTACATACTTTGTTGATGCTGCCTACCCTCCACGTGATCATGGAGATCAGGGTTGACAAGAGAGAGCCTTCTTTTGAGCACCCTTTTTATGAGCAGCTTGGCTGGGGAACCCTGGTGAGCGAGTGGGGTCTGGTGCGGTAGCTGAGCATCAATCGGGACAGTCGGGTCTGCAGGGAGCCTTCCGACATACGTTTCAAGCTTTGCTTGATGGTCTGGACTGCCCGTTCTGCCTGGCCGTTGGATGCGAGCTTGAACGGGGCAGATGTGACGTACTTGATCCCATTGCGGGTCATGAATTCCTTGATTTCAGCACTGGTGAAACACGGCCCATTGTCACTGACTAGGACATCAGGCAGGCCGTGTGTGGCAAACATGGCTCATAGGCTTTCGATGGTGGCAGTGGATGTGCTTACAGACATTATTACACATTCATTCCAGTTTGAATAAGCATCCACGACAACCAATAAAATTTTGCCTAGAAATGGGCCGGCATAGTCCACGTGGAACCTCGACCACGGTTTCGAAGGCCACGACCACAAACTTCACAGTGCCTCTCTGGGTGTATTGCTCAGTTGAGAGCAAGTGTTGCACTGGCGCACGCATGACTCTAAATCTGAGTCGATGCCAGACCACCACACATGGGATCTGGCTATGGCTTTCATCATTACAATGCCTGGGTGACTGCTGTGTAAGTCACGAATGAACGTTTCTCTGCCTTTCTTGGGCAAGACCACGCGATTACCCCACAACAGACAGTTTGCCTGCAAGGATATTTCGTCTTTGCGTCTATGGAACGGCTTAATCATCTGCATCTCCGCTGGGACGCTAGACCAGCTCCCATGGAGGACACAGGTTTTTACCAAGGACAGTAAAGGATCCTGGCTGGTCCAGGTCTTGATCTAGTGGGCCGTAACGGGGGATTTTTTGTTCTCGAATGTCTCCATGACCATGAGCAAGTCCGCTAGCTGTGCCATTTCCACCCCAGTGGTGGGCAATGGTAGCCGACTGAGAGCATCAGCGCAGTTCTCTGTGCCCGGTCTGTGGCGGATTACATAGTTGTATGCCGACAGCATGAGCGCCCATCTTTGGATGTGGGCAGAGGCATTGGTGTTAATCCCTTTGTTCTCAGAGAATAGCGATATGAGCGGCTTATGGTCAGTTTCAAGCTCAAACTTGAGGCCAAACAAGTACTGGTGCATTTTTTTCATCCCATAAACGCACACCAGAGCCTCTTTTTATCGGCCCTTTTGGCCTTGGACAGACTCCTGGATGCATAGGTGACCGGTTGTAAAATCCCCGATTCGTTAGTCTGTTGTAACACACACCAGACCCCGCATGACGACGCATCGCAAGCTAGCACTAATCATTTACATGGGTTATACAGAACAAGCAGTTTGTTTGAACACAACAGATTTCTGGCTTTCTCAAAGGCAGCCTCTTGTGAATTACCCCATACCCAGTCACCTCCCTTGCACAGTAGCACATGTAGGGTTCTAGCAAGGTGCTTAACCCAGGTAGGAAATTACCGAAATAGTTGAGGAGTCCCAGGAACGACCGCAGCTCCATCACGTTCTGTGGTCTCAGCGCGTTCTTGATGGCCTCCGTCTTGGTGTCGGTGAGTCTGATGCCGTCTGCTGCGATTCTTCTTCCCAAGAACTCGACCTCCGACACCAGGAAAACAAACTTTCAACCTGAGTCCCACGCGATCCAACTGGCTTAGAATCTCTTCTAGATTCTTCAAGTGCTCAATGGTGTCCCGACCTGTAACCAGTATATCATTCTGGAAAACCACGGTGCGAGGAACCGACTTTAGCAAGCTCATAGAAACATAGAAACATAGAATATAGGTGCAGGAGTAGGCCATTCGGCCCTTCTAGCCTGCACCGCCATTCAATGAGTTCATGGCTGAACATGCAACTTCAGTACCCCATTCCTGCTTTCTCACCATACCCCTTGATTCCCCTAGTAGTAAGGACTTCATCTAACTCCTTTTTGAATATATTTAGTGAATTGGCCTCAACAACTTTCTGTGGTAGAGAATTCCACAGGTTCACCACTCTCTGGGTGAAGAAATTCCTCCTCATCTCGGTCCTAAATGGCTTCCCCCTTATCCTCAGACTGTGTCCCCTGGTTCTGGACTTCCCCAACATTGGGAACATTCTTCCTGCATCTAACCTGTCTAACCCCGTCAGAATTCTATGAGGTCCCCTCTCATTCTTCTGAACTCCAGTGAATACAAGCCCAGTTGATCCAGTCTTTTTTGATAGGTCAGTCCCGCCATCCCGGGAATCAGTCTGGTGAACCTTCGCTGCACTCCCTCAATAGCAAGAATGTCCTTCCTCAGGTTAGGAGACCAAAACTGTACACAATACTCCAGGTGTGGCCTCACCAAGGCCCTGTACAATTGTAGCAACACCTCCCTGCCCTTGTACTCAAATCCCCTCGCTATGAAGGCCAACATGCCATTTGCTTTCTTAACCGCCTGCTGTACCTGCATGCCAACCTTCAATGACTGATGTACCATGACACCCAGGTCTCTTTGCACCTGCCCTTTTCCTAATCTGTCACCATTCAGATAATAGTCTGTCTCTCTGTTTTTACCACCAAAGTGGATAACCTCACATTTATCCACATTATACTTCATCTGCCATGCATTTGCCCACTCACCTAACCTATCCAAGTCGCTCTGCAGCCTCATAGAATCCTCCTTGCAGCTCACACTGCCACCCAACTTAGTGTCATCCGCAAATTTGGAGATACTACATTTAATCCCCTCGTCTAAATCATTAATGTACAGTGTAAACAGCTGGGGCCCCAGCACAGAACCTTGCGGTACCCCACTAGTCACTGCCTGCCATTCTGAAAAGTCCCCATTTACTCCTACTCTTTGCTTCCTGTCTGACAACCAGTTCTCAATCCATGTCAGCACACTACCCCCAATCCCATGTGCTTTAACTTTGCACATTAATCTCTTGTGTGGGACCTTGTCGAAAGCCTTCTGAAAGTCCAAATATACCACATCAACTGGTTCTCCCTTGTCCACTCTACTGGAAACATCCTCAAAAAATTCCAGAAGATTTGTCAAGCTCTCCATGTTCTGTAGGAAGATTGCCACAACCGACCGAATCCCGAACGGGCATCTGTTATAGATGAACAGACCTTTGTGCGTGTTGATGCAGGTGAGGCCTTTCGAAGATTCCTTCAACTCCTACATCATGTAGGCTGAGGTCAAGTCCAACTTGGTGAACATCGTCCCACCAGCCAGGGTCGCAGATAGGTTGTCTGTCTTGGGTAGCGGGTACTGGTCCTGCAGCAAAAAACGGTTAATCGTTACTTTATAGACCCAAAAGATTCTGACCGTGCTGTCACCTTTAAGTACAGGGACAATCGGGCTGGCCCACTCGTTGAATTCCGCTGGCGCGATGATGCCTTTTCGCTGCAACCTGTCCAGCTAAATTTCCACTTTCTCTCGTATCATGTACGGTACCGCCTGTACCTTGTAGTGGATGGGTCGCGTACCGGGAACCCAATGGATCTGCACTTTCGCCCCCGTGAAGCTTCCAATGCCTGGCTCAAACAACGATGGAAATCTGCTCAGTACCTGCGCACATGAGGCGTCGTCGACAGACGAAAGCGCTCGGATGTCGTCCCAGTTCCAGCGGATTTTTCCCAGCCAGCTTCTGCCAAACAGTGCGGTGCCATCCCCTGGCACAATCCATAGTGGGAGTTCGTGCACTGCTCCATCATAGGAGACTTTGACTTCTTCACTGCCAATTACGGGGATCAGTTCTTTGGTGTAAGTTCTTAGCTTGGTGTGAATGGGGCTGAGCTTGGGCCTGTGTGCCTTGTTGCACCACAGCCTGTCGAAGGCCTTTTTGCTCATTATGGACTGACTTGCACCTGTGTCTAGTTCCATGGATACTGGAATTCCGTTCAGTTCAACATTTTGTGGTGAAGGTGTGTATCCCGTATACTTCTGCCTCCTCGGTTCGAGTCTCCAATTCAGCCTGATCCACCGTGGATCGATCTTCCTCTGCAACGTCATGGTTTGCAGGGTTTCCAGCTCGCCTGCACACTTGCTGGAGGTGTTCCATTGTTCTGCAGCCATTGTACGCATAGTGCTTGAAGCGGCATTGATGGGCACGATGATCACCTCCACAACGCCAACAGGGTATTAACTGTCTCGCATTAATGATTGATGGCGGACTCTGGGTCATCTGAAGTCATGAAGCAGCCGGCGTGTATGTTATGCCATGTATAGTCCTGCTCGAAAACGACGTTATTTTGCGCACAGTACTTGCCGAAACCTCTTTATGCTGCGAAATTTGTTTGGTGTTGTCGCTGGTGGACATAAATGCCTGGGCTATCGTTATGGCTTTGCTCAGATTTGGAATTTCAATAGTCAATAGTTTGCAAAGGATTACCTCATGGCCAATGCCCAGTACAAAAAAGTATCTCAGCATTTGTTTTAGGAATCCCTCAAATTCGCAATGTCCTGCGAGGCGCCTTAGTTCGGCGAAGTAGCTCGCCACTTCCTGGCCCTCCGACCGTTGACACGTGTAGAACCGATGTCTTGCCATCAAAATGCTTTCCTTAGGATTTAGGTGCTCCCGGACCAGCGTACACAATTCTTCATAGGATTTGGTTGTTGGTTTTACCGGAGCTAGAAGATTCTTCATGAGGCCATAGATTGTTGCCTCACAGACGGTAAGGAGGATCGCCCTTTGTTTGGCAGCGTTCTCGTCCCCTTCCAGCTCGTTGGCCACAAAATATTGGTCGAGTCTCTCCACGAAGGTCTCCCAATCATCCCCTTCTGAGAACTTCTCCAGGATACCAACAGTTCTTTGCATTTTCGCATGGTTGTTCGTTATCTCATCGCCAATTGATAAGCTCATAATAAAGGATGAAACTGAGTACTGTGAGCAATGAGTAAGCATGACCTTAGCTCCTTTAATAAGATTCCAGAGTCCAGGTACCGCATTGATGGCCTGCTTATATACAGTGCTCCCAAGCGATGCTGGGATCCTTTAGAATTCCAACAGGTAGGCCCTTTGGTGGTGGTGTGATACAGGTTGTCAAGGGTTAAATACATAACACAACCCATTCAAAATTTTGCTCATGCGCGAACTCTACCATGCATAAGATCTCCCAATCAAAAGCGGCCTGCGCAGGACTTCCAGACAGCTACGTGGCCTTGCAACTGAGTGGGAGCATTGTTGGTGGAATATGAGCCAATATGAGTCAGGGGTGATAGCACAGGGGGGATGGATGAATAGGTCTTGCTGCGTGTTAGGATATATGCAGCAGAGTTTTAGATGAGCTCAAGTTCATTGAGGGTGGAAGATGAGAGGCTGACCAGAAGAACATTGATATAGTTGAGTTTGGCAAATAACCATAAATGTAACATTATGCACATTGTAGGACCAACACAGGATACGTTGTAATTTAAAAATATATATTTATTTATTGTCCATCCCTAGTTGCTGTTGAGAGGGTGGTAGTGAGCTGTCTTCTTGAACTGCTGTGGTCTGGGGGGGTGGGGGAAGAAGAGGGAGAATGTGATGCAGGTGTAAAGGGGTGGGGTGGAAGAATGTGATCCAGGCCTAACAGAGGGCGGGAGAACGGGATATATCTTCTCATCTGGATCATGCCCTTGCTCTCAGTCCCCCATCCCCTCCTCCTTTAGACCTGGTTCACATTCTTTCCTCTCCCCCTTTTTTCACACCATTAAGTTCCTGACCTTCTCTCCCCAAGCTCCTGACTTTCCCCACCAGCTCCTGACCTTCTCCCCCCTCTCTGAGCTCCTCCCTTTCTAAGCTCCTTTCTCCCGTTTGATCACCACTCCTCTCCCCCCTCGATCCCCTCTTCTCTCTCTCTCCATTCGAATCCCCTTTCCCATCTCCCCCCTCAATCCCCTCTCCTCTTCCCCTTGATCCCCACTCCTCTCTCCCCCCCTCGATCCCCTCTCCTCTCTCCCCTCTCGATCCCCTCTCCTCTCCCCCTTGATCCCCACTGCTCCTCAATTCCCTCTCTCTCTCTCCCCCTCGATCCCCTCTCCTCTCTCCCCTCTCGATCCCCTCTCCTCTCTCCCCTCTCGATCCCCTCTCCTCTCCCCCTTGATCCCCACTGCTCCTCAATTCCCTCTCTCTCTCTCTCCCCCTCGATCCCCTCTCCTCTCTCCCCCCTCGATCCCCTCTCCTCTCTCCCTGCCCTTCGTTGCACTGTCCTCTTCTTTCCCCCCTCCCCCATCCGATCCCCTGACCTTCTCTGCACAGAGAATAGGAAAACATGATGGTGCAGGCCATAGCCACTATATCGTTTGGTACTGCGCATGCGCAACCAGATCGAGTGCCCATGCGCAGGATCAAACGGGTGCACAAGTGCCAAGGAAATCAAAAACGGCGTGCAAATAATCACTCCAAAGAATGAGAAGTGATCTCATTAAAAAATATAAGATTCTGAGAGGGGTTGACAGGGTAGGTGTTGAGAGGTTGTTTCCCCTGGCTGGAGAGTCTTGTACTAGTTGCGTTGTCTCAGGATAAGGGGTCGGCCATTTAAGATTGAGATGAGGAGGAATTGCTTCACTCAGAGGGTTGTGAATCTTTGGAATTCTCTACCCCAAATGGCTGTGGATGCTGAATTGTTGAGTATATTCAAGACTGAGATAGATAGATTTTCTTTACTCTAGGGGAATCAAGGGATTCTTATGTTTTTATTGTTATAAAGTTTCTTACGTTCTTACTGTTCTTCAAAATAGTGCCATGGGATCAGAAGCTGATCAGGGCTGGTGGATCCATGCCTCAACAAGGAATCAATGCCTTCAAAACAAGAAAAAAGGGAAGAAAGTTAGGAAGAACAAACTTAATCAGATAATGCAAGTTTGAGCTTAATATTGTCAGCTGTGGCTCAGTGGGTAACACACTTGCCTCTGAGTCAGAAGGTTGTGAGTTCAAATCCCACTCCAGGAACTTTAGCACATAAATCTAGGCTGACACTCCAGTGCTGTACTGAGGGAATGCTACACTGCTGGAGGTGCTGTCATTTGGATAAGACAATAAACCGAGGCCCTATCTACTCTCTTGGGTAGATGTAAAAGATCCCTTGGCATTACTTTTGAAGAAGAGCAGGGGAGTTATCCCTGGTGTCCTGGCCAATATTTATCCCTCAATCAACATAACAAAACAGATTATCTGGTCATTATCACATTGCTGTTTGTGGGAGCTTGTTGTGCGCAAATTGATTGCCGCGTTTCCCATATTACAATCAGTGACTACACTTCAAAAAGTACTTAATTGGCTGTAAAGCGCTTTGAGATGTCTGGTGGTCATGAAAAGTGTGATATAAATGCAAGTCTTTCTTTCTTTCATAGGTTTTGGTAGGCTATTTGACCTGAAAAGTCATTGCAGTCTAACTCAATCCTGTCCTCACCCGAAATCCAGACAGATGCATGTTTATTGTTTAAAGTTGATCTCAGATTAGGGAACAGTAGGAGCGCCATGATTCATGTTTCTGATGTTAACATCTTACACCCAGAACATGAACCTCTTTTATCACTTCACAGGTCCTGACTGAGCATTTTCTATTTTTAGTCTAGATTTCCAGCAGTAGTAGTTTTTTTCATTTTATCTCCTATTTCTAATCACTGTCGAGTACCCGTGTCCCCAGCCCCGCCCGAAGAATGTGACATATGGATGTCAGATTAGGATTGGATCGGATTCAGCAATGGTCTTCCCCCTACACTCACTGCCTAAACTCTCACACAAGGAACGGGCACTTGGCTGAGGCACAGGAGGGCTGCCAACCACCTGCCATTGAACAATGCCCCAGAAAGAGTCAGCACATCCAGGAGAGGAGAAAGAAAGCCTTTCATTTATGCGGTACTTTATCACGTCGCTCAGAAACGTCTCAAATCGCTTTACAAAGAATGAATTCCAATGTGCAATTACTGCTGTTATGTGAGTCAAGCAGAGGAGAAAACTTACGAGGAGGGAGGGAAAAAGACCATAATTATTTTTAGCAGGAGGACCCCTCTCTAAGTCTGTTCAAAATGAAAAAAAGTTGCAAGTCAAAAGAAGTGAAAATGTTGCAAATACACAAGTTGCTTTGTCTCCTCTTCTTCTTAGGCAGTCCCTCAGAGTCGAGGATGACTTGTTTCCACACTAAAAATGAGTTCTCAGGTGACTGACGAGTTCAATGCGGGAAGTACAGTCTCTGTCACAGGTGGAGCAGACAGTGGTTGGAGGAACGCGAGGTTGGGGTGCCTGGGTTGCCGTGTGCTCCTTCCGCTGTCGACGCTTGGCTGAAGCCTGCTCTCGGCGAATAGATTCGAGGTGTTCAGCGCCTTCCCGGATGCTTTTCTTCCACTTTGGGCGGCCGATGGGGATGTTCCACTTTTTCAAGGAAGCTTTGAGGGTGTCCTTGAAGCGTTTCCTCTGCCCACCTGGGGCTCACTTGCTGTGTCGGAGCTCCGAGTAGAGCGCTTGTTTTGGGAGTCTCATGTTAGGCGTGCGGATGATGTGGCCCGTTCAGCTGAGCCTGAGCGAGAACACTGACAGTGGTGCGCCCATCCTGCCAATGGATTTGCAGGATCTTGTGGAAGCAATATTGGTGGTACTTCTCCAGTGTTTTGAGGTGCCTGCTATACATAGTCCATGTCTCTGAGCCATATAGGAGGGCGGGTATCACTGCTGTAGACCATGAGCTTGGTGCCAGGGTTGAGGTCCTGGTCTTCAAATAGTCTCTTCCTCAGGCAACCAAAGGCACACTGAAGGCGGTGTTGGACCTCGTCGCCGATGTCTGCCCTTGTTGACAGTAGGCTCCTGAGGTATGGAAACTGGTCCACGTTGTCCAAGGCCTCGTCGTGGATTTGATAACCGGGGGGCAGTGCTGTGTGGCGGGGTTAGAGGACCTTTGCCTTACGAATGTCGAGTGTAAGGCCCATGCTCTCATACACCTCGGTGAAGGGATTGACGATGGCTTGGAGTTCGGCCTCCGTGTGTGCGCAGATGCAAGCATCATCTGCGTACTGTAATTCGATGAGGGAGGATGCGGCAATCTTGGATTTGGCCTGGATGCGGCGGAAGTTGAACAGATTTCCGTTTGTCCTGTAATTTAGCTCCACTCCAGCTTGCTGAGGGTGAGATGAAGCATTGCCGCAAGGAAGATCGAGAACAGCGTTGGTGCAATGACACAGCCTTGCTTGAACCCAGTCCTATCATGGAATGGGCCTGTGGTGGATCAGTTAGTCAGGATCATGGCTTGCATGTCATCGTGGAGCAGGCGGAAGATGGTGACAAACTTTTGGGGGCAGCCGAATCTGAGGAGGACGCTCCATAATCCTTCACGGTTGACAGTGTCGAAGGCTTTTGTGAGGTCAAAGGCAGCCATGTACAAGGATTGGTGCTGTTCCTTGCATTTCTCTTGTATCTGCCACATGGTGAAGATCATGTCCATTGTGCCCCTTAGTGAGCGGAACCCACATTGTGACTCTGGGAGGACGAGCAGAGAGAAGGCAATTGAAGAGGATTCTTGCGATGACTTTCCCGGTGGTCGACAGCAGGGAGATTCCTCTGTAGTTACCGTAGTCGGACTTGTCACCTTTCTGCGAGATGATCATGATTACAGCATCTCTGGGATCTCCTGGCATAATCTCCTCTTTCCAGATAAGAGAAATGAGGTCATGAAACCGTGCCTGTAATGCTTCTTCACCATTTTTATTATTAAAGATGTAATAGCAGCGCATTTGGAAAGCAGTGACAGGATCGGTTCAACTCAGCATGGGTTTATGAAAGGGAAATCATGCTTGACAAATCTTCTAGAATTTTTTGAGGATGTAACTAGTAGAGTGGACAAGGGGGAGCCAGTGGGTGTGGTGTATTTGGACTTTCAAAAGGATTTTGACAAAGTCCTATACGAGAGATTAGCGTACAAAATTAAAGCACATGGTATTGGGGGTAATGTAGCGACGTGGATAGAGAACTGGTTGGCAGACAGGAAGCAAAGAGTAGGAATAAATGGGTCCTTTTCAGAATGGCAGGCAGTGACTGGTGGGGAACCGCAAGGTTCAGTGCTGGGACCCCAGCTATTTACAATATACATTAATGATTTAGACAAAGGAATTGAATGTAATATCTCCAAGTTTGCAGATGACACTAAGCTGGGTGGCAGTGTGAGCTGTGAGGAGGATGCTAAGAGGCTGCATGATGACTTGGACATGTTAGGTGAGTGGGCAAATGCATGGCAGATGCAGTATAATGTAGATAAATCTGAGGTTATCCACTTTGGTGGTAAAAACAGGAAGGCAGATTATTATCTGAATGATGACAGATTAGTAAAAGGGGAGGTGCAACAAGACCTAGATGTCATGGTACATCAGTCTTTGAAAGTTTGCATACAGGTACAGCAGGCGGTGAAGAAGGCAAATGGCATGTTGGCCTTCATAGCTAGAGGATTTGAGTATAGGAGCAGGGAGGTCTTACTACAGTTGTACAGGGCCTTGGTGAGGCCACACCTTAAATATTGTGTACAGTTTTGGTCTCCTAATCTGAGGAAAGACATTCTTGCTATTGAGGGAGTGCAACGAAGGGTCACCAGACTGATTCCCAGGATGACAGGACTGACATATGAAGAAAGACTGGATCGACTAGGCTTATATTCAATGGAATTTAGAAGAATGAGAGGGGATCTCATAGGATTTGAGTATAGGACGGGATTGGACAGGTTAGATGCAGGAAGAATGTTCCCAATGTTGGGTAAGTCCAGAACCAAGGGTCACAGTCTAAGCATAAGGGGTAAGCCATTTAGGACCGAGATGAGGAGAAACATAGTCACTCAGAGAATTGTGAGCATGTGGAATTCTCTACCACAGAAAGTTGTTGATGCCAGTTCATTAGATATATTCAAAAGGGAGTTAGATGTGGCTCTTACTGCTAAAGGGATCAAGGGGTATGGAGAGAAAGCAGGAATGAGGTACTGAAGTGCATGATCAGCCATGATCATATTGAATGGTGGTGCAGGCTCGAAGGGCCGAATGGCCTACTCCTGCACCTATTTTCTATGTTTCTATGTTTTAGTGCTTCGGTGTGTACTTCCAACTCTTTGCTCCAGGTCACGTTGTCTACATTTTCCAGTTCTTTAATTGGACCTTTACTTTGCTGTGTCCTGCAATTTGCCTTTAAACAAAGCAGAAATCATTGTTAATCCTTGGTAGGACGCAATCGTATGCCCTTCAATGGAGACATCTAGGTTAGTGGGAGGCACGCTTTCAATGTTTTACTAGATCCAGCTCACTGTCAATAAAACCGTCAGTAATTCTCTTCTTCCCTTCTCAAGTGCAGTGCACCAATAGATACAGTTGTTTGAAGTGGAACAGTCAGTAGCAGACTATTGAGTTACACCACAGTGAGGTAGCTATACAGATATGTATATCACAGATGTGGGCAACAATCTGTGACAATCTGTTCTACATTTCTTGGATATGGCATCAGCTCCAGGGTTGCTGCCTCAGTACTAGAAATTAACACACATAAAATAATCTCTAAGTTTGTGCTGCTGGCGGGCAAGTTTTGGAAAATTGTGGGCAACAAGTATCGACACGTACTCGAATATCGAATGTGCGCTGCTGGTGAGTGAGACGCCCTATTGACATGGTGGACCTGTAAAATAACCCCCTTATATATTACTTATCCCATACTAATTTACATTTCTAGCTCCATAGTTTGTGACACTAAATTCTTCTCCCAATTTTCTCTCCTCCTCTCCCGTAGCCACTGAGATATGTGTCCACTGGTATCTTGCCCAAGTGGTTATTGTTTGTGTCTGAGCCGAGCTCGAGTACTAATGTGTCTCTACTTATCTGTAGAATAACTCCCCGAGGCCTAGTGCTGTGCTTGAACTGCTGTGACCTTAGTCTCTTTATTCAAACTGCAGAATGAGGCAGCAATGTGGTGATCAGCCTTTTATACAGCTGTTGCCTGCGCCTCCCACAGTTGCACCCTTTAGTGGTACCAGCATAGTGTTATGTCTTGCACAAAGTGTCAGACTAGATACTGCAAGCTCAAAGTAAGGTGTGACCGTAGTCCTGTATTACAGATCGCAGAGTGCCTCTCCAGACTGTGAGGCCTCCTTTTATATAGGTGCTCCCAAAGAATTGTGGGATCCCTTGGGACTCCAGGGGATAAGCCCTCTGGTGGTTAGACATGGTATTTACAGGTTTACATACATAACACTCCCCCCCCCACCTCCCACCCCGCAAAGTCAATAGTGTAACTATTTACAATGTGAGTCGATCTGGTGCCATCCTTTCCCTGGTTGATCGACTCGGTGCAAATGCTGGTTTTGGTGAGTCGTTTGTTGGGCCCTCGCTGGACTGCTGTGCAGCTGGCCTTGCTGGACTGCTGGGGGTGGTGAGTCCTGCTGGGCTGCTGCGGGTGATGGGTTCTGCTTCGTGGTCAACCGCTGGGTCGGTTGCCACTTGTGTGTGTGTGTTGGAGGGTCGAAAAAGGTGGAGTCTATTGTGGGTTGTTCTGGATAGTCTTTAAATCTGAGTTTGGTTTGGTCCAAGTGTTTCCTGCAGGCGAGTCCATTTGAGAGTTTGACCACAAACACCCTACTCCCCTCATTGGCCAAAACAGTGCCAGGAAGCCACTTGGGACCTTGTTCATTGTTCAACACAAATACAGGATCATTTATTTCAATTTCGCGTGACACATTTGCGTGATCATGATATGTATTCTGTTGAAGCTGCCTGCTCTTTACCTGTTGGTGTAGATCAGGGTGGACTAACGAGAGCCATGTCTTAAGTGCCCTTTTCATGAGCAGTTCAGCGGGAGGGACCCTAGTGAGCAAGTGGGGTCTTGTGCGGTAACTGAGCAGGACTCAGGATAAGCGAGTCTGCAGTGAGCCTTCAGTTACCCTTTTCAAGGCTGCTTGATTATTTGAACTGCTCAGATGCTGGTTTAAACGGGGCAGATGTGACATGTTTGAGCCCATTGCCGGTCACGAACTCCTTGAACTCGGCACTGGTAAAGCACGACCCATTGTAACTTACAAGGACATCAGGCAGGCTGTGCGTGGCAAACATGGCCCGTAGGCTTTCAATGGTTGCAGCGGATGTGCTTGCCGACATTATCTCACATTCAATCCATTTGAAGTACTCATCTACAACCACTAAGAACATTTTTCCCAAGAATGGGCCTGCAAAGTCGACATGGACCCTGGACCACGGTTTAGAGGACCAGGACCATAAACTTAGTGGTGCCTCCCTAGGTGCATTGCTTAACTGTGAACATGTATTACATTTGTGCATGCAAGTCTCTAAGTCTGCATCATTACTGGGCCATCACATGGGGGATCTAGCTATCGCTTTCATCATTACGATGCCTGGGTGGGTGCTGTGGAGATCACTAATGAAAGTGTCCCTGCCCTTTCTTGGCACCACTACCCGATTACCCCATAGGAGGCAGTCTGCCAGTATGGACATTTCATCTTTGTGCCGCTGGTACGGCTTTATTTCTTCCTGCATCTCTAATGGGACACTCGACCAACTCCCGTGGAGCACACAGTTTTTTACTAAGGACAGTAAGGTGTCCTGGCTCGTCCAGGTTCTAATCTGTCGGGTGGTAACAGGTGATTGCTCACTCTCGAATGCTTCCATAACCATGACTAAATCTGCAGGCTGTGCCATCTCCACCCCTGTGGTGGGCAATGGAAGCCTGCTGAGAGCATCGGCACAGTTTTCTGTGCCTGGCCTATGACGGATGGTGTAGTTGTATTCAGACAACGTGAGCGCCCATCTCTGGATGCGGGCCGATGCATTCGTATTTATCCCCTTACTTTCAGAAAAAAGGAATATAAATGGGTTATGGTCAGTTTCCAATTCAAATTTGAGCCCGAACAGATATTGATGCATTTTCTATACCCCGTAAACAGACACTAACGCTTCTTTTTCGATCATACTGTAGGCCCTCTCAGCCTTAGACAGACTTCTGGATGCATAAGCAACTGGTTGCAATTTCCCAAATTCATTAGCTTGTTGCAATACACACCCGAACCCGTACGATGTCGCATCACATGCTAGTACCAAATGCTTACATGGATCGTACAACACAAGCAATTTGTTTGAACATAACAGCTCTTAGCTTTCTCAAAGGCATTTTATTGGCTTTTACCCCATACCCATTCATCTCCTTTACGCAGTAAAGAGTGTAGGGGTTCTAACACTGTGATAAGACATGGTAAGAAGTTAACAAAATAGTTCCGGAAGCCTAGAAACAACCGCAGCTCCGTCATGTTCTGTGGTCTCGGTGCGTTCTTGATTGCCTCCGTTTTTGAATCGGTGGGCCTGATGCCGTCCGCCGCGATTCTTCTCCCCAGGAACTCCACTTCAGGCGCCAGGAAAACGCACTTCGAGCGTTTTGGCCTGAGCCCCACACGATTAAGCCGACTAAGAACCTACTCCAGGTTCTGCAGGTGCTCGACGGTGTCCCGACCTGTAACCAAGATGTCATCCTGGAAGACTACGACGCACGGGACCGACTTCAGCAAGCTTTCCATGTTCCTCTGGAATATCGCCGCGGCTGATCAAATCCCAAATGGGCATCTGTTGTAAATGAAGAGACCTTTGTGCGTGTTGATGCAGGTGAGGCCTTTCGATAATTCCTCCAGCTCCTGCGTCATGTAGGCTGAGGTCAAGTCCAGCTTCCTGAACGTTTTCCCTCCCGCCAGCGTTGCAAATAGGTCGTCTGCCTTCAGTAGCGGGTATTAATCCTGCAGTGAGAAACGATTGATAGTTACTTTGTAATCACCACAGATTCTGATGGTGCCATCTCCCTTGAGGACTGGAACAATCGGACTGGCCCATTCATTGAATTTGATCAGCGAAATGATGCCCTCTCGTTGCAGCCTGTCCAGTTCAACCTCCACCCTCTCTCTCATCATGTAAGATACCACTCTCGCCTTGTGATGGATGGGTCACGCCCCCGGAATCAAATGGATCTGCACTTTTGCTCCTTGGAACTTCCCAATGCCTGGTTCGAACAGCGAGGGGAAATTGCTTAAGACCTGGGCACATGAGGTGTCATCAATGGACGAAAGTGCTCGGACGTCGTCCCACTTCCAGCGTATCTTTCCCAGTCAGCTCCTGCCGAACAGCATGGGGCCATTGCCCGGTACCACCCCGAGTAGTAACTCGTGCACCGCTCCCTCGTAAGAGACCTTTACGGCAGCACTGCCGATTATGGGAATCAGTTCCTTTGTATACATTCTCAGTTTAGTACGAATGGGAGTCAGGACTGGCCTTGAGGCCTTGCTGCACCACAGCTTATCGAAAGTCTTTTTGCTCATTATGGACTGGCTTGCGCCCGTGTCCAGCTCCATGGATACCGGGAGTCCATTTATTTCAACCTTCAGCATTATCGGGGGACACTTTGTAGTAAATGTGTGCACCCCATATACCTCTGCCTCCTCGGTCTGAGTCTCTGTTTCATCATGATCCACCATGGACCTGTCCTCCTCTGCAACATGGTGGTTTGCAGGATTAGCAGGGTTTGCAGTTCACCTGCACATTCGTTGGAGGTGACCCATTCTTCCACAGTCCTTGAAAACGTATCCCTTGAAGTGGCATGAATGGAAATGATGATCACCCCCGCAGCGCGAACAAGGTGTTAATTGCCTTGTATTCACCACCCTTGATGGTGGACTCTGAGTCATCTGCGGATGTGCAGCTGCAGGCGTGTAAGTCCTGCCCTGTACATTTCGATTCATAATACTTGCAGCAACATTCATGTACTGATAAATTTGTTTGATATTGTCACTGGTGGCGATAAACGCCTGGGCTATCGCTATGGCTTTACTCAAGGTTGGGGTCTCTACAGTCAAAATTTTGCGAATTATTACTTCATCGCCAATGCCATGTGCTCCAAGTGTCCTTCAAATTCACAATGTCCTGCAAGGCGCCTTAGTTCGGCGACGTAATTCTCTACTCCCTGGCCTTCAGACTTCTTGTACGTGTAGAACCGATACCTAGCCATCAGAATGCTTTCCTTCAGGTTTAGATGCTCCCGGACCAGTGTGCACAACTCATCGTAAAACATGTCTGTGGGTTTCGCTAGAGCGAGCAGATTTTTCATGAGGCCATACGTCGGTGCCCCACAAACGGTGAGGAGGGTCACCCTTCGTTTGGCAGCATTCACTTCTCCTTCCAGCTCGTTGGCCACAAAATATTGGTCGAGTCGCTCCACGAAGGTTTCCCAATCATCTCCCTCCGAAAATTTCTCCAGGATGCCCATGGTTCTCTGCATTGTTGTAGTGGGATTCGTCATTTGTATCTCGTCGCCAGTTGTTATGTCTTGAACAAATGTCAGACTAGATACTGCAAGCTCAAAATAAGGTGTGACCGTAGTCCTTTATTACAGATCTCAGCGTGTCTCTTATATACACGTGCTCCCGAGGAATTATGGGATCCCTTGGGACTGCAGGGGATAAGCCCTCTGGTGGTTAGACATGGTATTTACAGGTTTACATACAAAACACATAGTATGTACAGAGCATACATATATGACAACATTCCTTCCCAAAGTCTTTGATGCGAGTTAGTTACAGGTTGAGGCGATTCGGAACTCTGCGCTCCCTGGTTAATTGTCTGAGTGTCACTTCTGGCATGGGTGAGTTGGTCAGGCCACTGCTGTCTTGCAGCGCTGTTGGTCTGATTGGACTATTGGAGATGGTGGGATCATCCTTGTCGTTGGCAACTAAGTCTGTTGCTGATTGTGTGTTTAGGTGGATCGCTGAAGGTAAGGTCCTCTCCCAGTAGTTCCTGGTTACCTGTAAATCATAATTTGGTCTGGTCCAAATGCTTTCTGCATGTTTGTCCATTAAACAGTTTGACAAAAAACATTCTATTCCCCGCCTTGGCTAAAACAGTGCCAGCGACCCATTTGGGGCCATGACCATCATTCAGCACAAACACCGGGGCGTTCACATTGATGTTGCGTGATACAGCCGTGCGATCATGGTACATGTTTTGCCGATAACGCCTGGTTTCTACCTGATCGTTGAGGTCAGGGTGGACTAAGGAGAGTCTGGTTTTGAGTGCACATTTCATCAGTAACTCCGCAGGGGGGACCCCGGTAAGCAAGTGGGGCCGTGTCTTGTAATTGATCAGCACCCGGGATAGGCGGGTTTGTAAGGAGCCTTTTGTGATGCGTTTCAAGCTCCGCTTTATGGTTTGGACTGCCCGCTCTGCTTGGCCATTGGATGCGGGCTTGAACAGGGCAGACCTGACATGCTGGATGCCATTTTGGGTCATGAAATCATTGAATTCTGAGCTGGTGAAACACAGACCATTGTCGCTGACCAGAATGTCGGGCAAGCCATGGGTGACGAACATGGCCCTGAGGCTTTCAGTGGTGGTGATGGACGTGCTGGATGCCATTATTTAACATTCATAAGAACATAAGAACATAAGAATTAGGAACAGGAGTAGGCCATCTAGCCCCTCGAGCCTGCTCCGCCAATCAACAAGATCATGGTTGATCTGGCCGTGGACTCAGCTCCACTTACCCGCCCACTCCCCATAACCCTTAATTCCCTTATTGGTTAAAAATCTATCTATCTGTGACTTGAATACATTCAATGAGCTAGCCTCAACTGCTTCCTTGGGCAGAGAATTCCACAGATTCACAACCCTCTGGGAGAAGAAATTCCTTCTCAACTCGGTTTTAAATTGGCTCCCCTGTATTTTGAGGCTGTGCCCCCTAGTTCTAGTCTCCCTGACCAGTGGAAACAACCTCTCTGCCTCTATCTTGTCTATCCCTTTCATTATTTTAAATGTTTCTGTAAGATCACCCCTCATCCTTCTGAACTCCAACGAGTAAAGACCCAGTCTACTCAATCTATCATCGTAAGGTAACCCCCTCATCTCCGAAATCAGCCTAGTGAATCGTCTCTGTACCCCCTCCAAAGCTAGTAAATCCTCCCTTAAGTAAGATGACCAAAACTACACGTAGTACTCCAGGTGTGGCCTCACCAATACCCTATACAGTTGCAGAAGGACCTCCCTGCTTTTGTACTCCATCCCTCTCGAAATGAAGGCCAACATTCCATTCGCCTTCCTGATTACCTGCTGCACCTGCAAACTAACTTTTTGGGATTCATGCACAAGGACCCCCAGGTCCCTCTGCACCAAAGCATGTTGTAATTTCTCCCCATTCAAATAATATTCCCTTTTACTGTTTTTTTCCCCAAGGTGGATGACCTCACACTTTCTGACATTGTATTCCATCTGCCAAACCTTAGCCCATTCGCTTAATCTATCTAAATCTCTTTGCAGCCTCTCTGTGTCCTCTACACAACCCACTTTTCCACTAATCTTTGTGTCATCTGCAAATTTTGTTACACTACACTCTGTCCCCTCTTCCAGGTCATCTATGTATATTGTAAACAGTTGTGGTCCCAGCAACGATCCCTGTGGCACACCACTAACCACCGATTTCCAACCCGAAAAGGACCCATTTATCCCGACTCTCTGCTTTCTGTTCGCCAGCCAATTCTCGATCCATGCTAATATATTTCTTCTGACTCCGCGTACCTTTATCTTCTGCAGTAACCTTTTGTGTGGCACCTTATCGAATGCCTTTTGGAAATCTAAATACACCACATCCATCGGTACACCTCTATCCACCATGCTCGTTATATCCTCAAAGAATTCCAATAAATTAGTTAAACATGATTTCCCCTTCATGAATCCATGCTGCGTCTGCTTGATTGCACTATTCCTATCTAGATTTCCCGCTATTTCTTCCTTAATGATAGTTTCAAGCATTTTCCCCAATACAGATGTTAAACTAACTGGCCTATAGTTACCTGCCTTTTGTCTGCCCCCTTTTTTAAACAGAGGCGTTACATTAGCTGCTTTCCAATCCGCTGGTACCTCCCCAGAGTCCAGAGAATTTTGATTATAACGAATGCATCTGCTATAACTTCCGCCATCTCTTTTAATACCCTGGGATGCATTTCATCAGGACTAGGGGACTTGTCTACCTTGAGTCCCATTAGCCTGTCCAGCACTACCCGGCTAGTGATAGTGATTGTCTCAAGGTCCTCCCTTCCCACATTCCTGTGACCAGCAATTTCTGGCATTGTTTTTGTGTCTTCCACTGTGAAGACCGAAGCAAAATAATTGTTTAAGGTCTCAGCCATTTTCACATTTCTGATTATTAAATCGTCCTTCTCATCTTCTAAGGGACCAACATTTACTTTAGTCACTCTTTTCCGTTTTATATATCTGTAAAAGCTTTTACTATCTGTTTTTATGTTTTGCACAAGTTTACCTTCGTAATCTATCTTTCCTTTCTTTATTGCTTTCTTAGTCATTCTTTGCTGTCGTTTAAAATTTTCCCAATCATCTATTTTCCCACTAACCTTGGCCACCTTATATGCATTGGTTTTTAATTTGATACTCTGCTTTATTTCCTTGGTTATCCACGGCTGGTTATCTCTTCTCTTACCGCCCTTCTTTTTCACTGGAATATATTTTTGTTGAGCACTATGAAAGAGCTCCTTAAAAGTCCTCCACTGTTCCTCAATTGTGCCACCGTTTAGTCTGTGTTTCCAGTCTACTTTAGCCAACTCTGCCCTCATCCCACTGTAGTCCCCTTTGTTTAAGCATGGTACGCTCGTTTGAGACACTACTTCCTCACCCTCAATCTGTATTACAAATTCAACCATACTGTGATCACTCATTCCGAGAGGATCTTTCACTTAGAGTAGGCGTCGACTACAACGAAGAACATTTTTCCTTGAAAGGGGCCCGCATAATCTACGTGGATCCTGGACCATGGTTTTGAGGGCCAGGACCACAGACTAAGTGGAGCCTCCCTGGGGGCATTGCTCAATTGTGAGCAAGTGTTACAGTGGCGCACTCACGACTCCATGTCCGAGTCAATGCCGGGCCACCAGACGTGGGACCTGGCAATAGCCTTCATCATGACTAAGACTGGGTAGGCATTGTGTAAGTCGCGTATGAAGGTTGCCCTGCCTTTTTTTGGCAGGACGACGCGGTTGCCCCATAAGAGGCAATCCGAATGGATGGACATTTTGTCTTTATGACGGTGAAGCGGCTTTATCTCGTCTTGCATTTCTCTTGGGACCGCTGACCAGCCCCCATTGAGAACGCAACTTTTTACAAGAGATAACACGGGGTCCTGGTTGGTCCAGGTCCTGATCTGGTGGGCCGTTACGGCTGACTCTTCGCTTTCGAAGACATCCATGACGAGGCACAGGTCTGCAGGCTGCGCCATTTCCACCCCAGTGGTGAACAACGGTGGCTGGCTGAGGGCATCGGCACAGTTCTCAGTGCCTGGCCTGTGGCGGATCGTATAATCGTAGGCCGACAGTGTTAGTGCCCATCTTTGGATTCACGACAAAGCATTGGTGTTTATGCCTTTGCTTTCCGAAAACAGTGAGATTAGGGGCTTGTGGTCAGTTTCCAGCTCCAACCTGAATCTGAACAAATACTGGTGCATTTTTTTTACCCCATAGACACAGGCCAAAGCCTCCTTCTCAACCATACTGTAGGCTCTTTCAGCCTTGGATAGACTTCTAGACGCATATGCAACTGGTTGGAGTTTGCCCACTGCAGTTCCTTGCTGTAAAACACACCTGACAGCGTACAACGACACGTCACATGCTAAAACTAGACGTTTGCTTGGGTCATACAATACAAGCAATTTGTTTGAACACAGCAAGTTTCTGGCCTTTTTGAAGGCGGCCTCTTGATTTTGACCCCAAACCCAGTCGTCTCCCTTGCGTAGCAACTTGTGCAACAGTTCGAGCAAGGTGCTCAACCCTGGAAGAAAGTTACCAAAATAGTTGAGGAGTCCCAGGAATGAGCGCAGCTCCATTACATTTTGTGGTCTGGGTGCATTCTTGATGGCCTCTGTCTTCGAGTCCGTGGGCCTGATGCCGTCTGCCGCAATCTTCCTCCCCAGGAATTCTACCTCTGTCACCAGGAAGACACACTTGGATCGTTTCAGCTGGAGTCCGACACTGTTTAGTCGACTTAAAATCTCTTACAGCTTGTGCAGGTGTTTGGTGGTGTCGCGACCAGTGATTAGGATGTCATCCTGAAATACAACGGTGCGTGGAACCGATTTCAACAGACTCTCCATGTTCCTTTGGAAGATGGCTGCAGCCGAGCGGATCCCGAACGAGCACCTGTGATAACAATACAGTCCCTTATGTGTGTTAATGCACGTTAATTTTTTCGACGACTCAGCCAGCTCCTGGTTCATGTAAGCAGTGGTTAGATCCAGCTTGGTGAATGCCTATCCCCCTGCTAATGTCGCAAAGAGATCATCGGCTTTGGGTAGCGGGTACTGGTCCTGTCATGAAATTCGATTGATCGTTACCTTGTAGTCGCCGCAGATTCTGACCGTGCCATCGCTCTTAAGTACTGCAACAATCGGGCTGGCCCACTCGTTGAATTCGACTGGTGATATGATTCCCTCGTGTTGAAGTCTGTCCAATTCGATCTCCACTTTCTTCCTCATCATGCTCGAGCCTTGTGATGAACAGGCCGTGCCTCAGGGACCAAATGGATCTGCACTTTGGCGCCTGTGAATTTGCCGATGCCTGGTTCAAATAGGGATGGGAACTTGCTCAGCACTTGAGCACAGGAAGCATCATCCACTGAAGATAGTGCTCTGACATCTTCCCAGTTCCATCAAATCTTCCCCATCCAGCTTCTGCTAAGCAGCATTGACCCGTCACCTGGTACAACCCAGTGGCAATTCGTGTATCTCTCCATCATAGGATACTTTTATGTTCGCACTGCCGATAACTGGGATCAGTTCCTTGGTGTAAGTGCGCAGCTTTGTCTGAATCGGGCTCAGCGTGGATCTTTGTTCTTTGTTCTTTGTTGCCCCATAGCCTCTCAAATGCCTTCTGGCTCATAAATGACTGACTCTCCCCCGTGTCCAAGGAAACAGGAATACCATTTATCTTGACTTTCATCATCATGGGGAGACTTTTGGTAGTGAAGGTGTGCACCCCGTGTACTGCTTCCTCGGGCTGAGTCACCTCTCTAGCTTGTACTTTATGAACCTTGCTGGATCGGAAACCTCCTGCCGACTCCTCTGCCACGTTTTGAGTCGCAGTTCTTCTGCACATTCACTGTGGATGGCCCTTTTGGCCACAGCCTTTGCACACATAGTGTCTGAATCAACACAGGTGGGCCCGATGGTTACCCCCGCAATGCTAGCGTGTTAAACGATTCAAATTTCCACCCCTTGGCGGACTCTAAGTCGGACTAATTCTTTGATCAACAGTTATTTTCTGCACAGTACTTGCCAGTGAGTTTTGATTCTGGGAGAATCTCAACGTTGAGGTCGTGAACGCCTGGCTTAAGGTGACGGTCCGCTTCACATCCCGTCCCATCACGAAAACGTTCCGCAACACATTGTTGAGAAGTTCGCCAAATTCACACGGTTCCGCAAGCCTTTGTAGATCTGCGAAATATTCCGCTAAATCCTGGCCCTTGATGCGGCGGTGTGTGTAGAAGCGATACGAAACCCGAGTAAAGGCTTCACCCTCTGTAAACTTTTCTAAACTACCAACGGCAGCCATCTCTGCATATAAGTCCATGATCTGTTCTCGTCGCTAGTTAATGTGTCTCTACTTATCTGTAGAATAACTCCACGAGGCCTAGTGCTGTGACCTTAGTCTCTTTATTCAAACTGCAGAGTGAGGCAGCAATGTGGTGACCAGCCTTTTATACAGCTGCTGCCTGGGCCTCTCACAGTTATAGTGGTACCAGTGGAGTATGTTCAGAGTATGCATATATGACAAGTACCAGCAGGTTTTTCAACTATGCAATGGCATTGCAACTGATCCTGATCTTGTCCTCACACAATGTCCACACATGTGCATTTCCAAAATGGAAAACTTTTAACATTTAAGACTGCTATCCTTTTATAATTCAGGGACACTGAACACAATTATAACAGCTCTGTTGCTACCATGATTGAGATCAGCTAACTCAGCACAGACTAGAGATCAGAACTGATACCTACATGCCTCAGTAAAACTCACTCCGATTGAGGGAGACCAATTTTTTTTAAATAAAAGGAATATTAATGATTGTGGGATTAAGATCATGTCGATATAGTTTACCAATGTGTACCTCAGTTTAGGTCACAGTATTTTACTCATGTGCCACTTTTCATTTGTGAGCCTTGATATGGTATAAATACAGAACTCATGATTCAGCCTATAATAAATATTATAGTCCCAAACTGTAGGTGAGTTGAAAAATAAAACAGATGACTGTCATCGTTTGCAGTTGTAAAGTCTGAGAATTTGTGTGCACCTACTTTGTGTTCTATATTAAATTGAATTTACAATGGCACAACCAGAAGCCAGATGAGCAGCATTAAAATTATTCTGCTTGAAACAGGGTAGTTGTAGGAAGAAGGTACAAATAAAACAGTTACACAAACCAGCAGGTGATATCCTGGACTGCTTCACATCTGAGCTGAAACAGGGTTTTATTCACTTAAGTCTTTTATCTCTTGTACCTATCAGCAACCAGATCATTTGTTCTTGAGTTTAGTGTATAATATACACACACACACACATATATAAGAATATATAGCTACTCCCATCTAATATTCTTCATGTATAACATTCACTGACTCAGGGACATCAACAACTTACATTTTCTATAGAGCCTCTCGCATAGGGAACAATGTTTCAGATTACTTTACGGAACAAAACGAAGACAAAGGGGGAGACCAAACAGAAGTGATCAGGAAATTCAGAAGTTGGGGAATGTGGGGAAAGCACAGTCAAAGAGAAGAGGTTACGGGATTTAGGGAGAGAATTCTATAGGGGTGGCTGTCCCTATGGAATTGTCCTGAAGGAACTGCTGCTGATAGTAGAGCAGAGAATAAGGAGTGATCTGGTTTTTACTCGTATGTTTCTGCAAAAAAATAGTTGTAAGTGCAAAAATTCACAACAAACAAGCAGGACTAGATTCTCTGAATTGCATATACCTGTAGTACCACTGGCTTTGATACAAATCTAATTGTGCAGATCCAGGGAAGGGGAAACAAATCAAAGAGGATTCCATTTCTGCTGGAAATGCACTTGTTTCCCTGGTGCGTGGGGGCAAGATTGGGCTGGATCTGCTGACACTCCCTCCCCTCATATGTGAAGGATGGCTGTTTGGGTAAGATATTGGAGAATGCCTGGCACATGTGTAACGACACTTTGACATAAGTGAACTAATTCAGGAGAAGAGCTAAAATAGTTGAAGATACTTATTTTTTTAATTGTATATAAGTCCCAACGAACTGTATGTTGGGAGAAATCAATGAACCATGTAAAATAAATTTCCTTCCTGTTCCCCAATGAGCTAATCCAGTATTTAGCTGGATCATACCGAACAGGAAGTTCTCCAGTCTGTGCTGAATTCGCTGATCTCAGTGGGGCAGCAGTAGAGTGCTACAGTTGGCCTCAGGACCCCTGGATGAGGAATGGGAAAATCGCCCAAGATTCCCAAACCTCAACTCTATTCAGTAACTCCTGCTAAAAGTGTGTATGTGACATTTCAGTGATGACAGATCAAGCTCAGCTGTAATGCCTCCACAATCAAATAGCATGACACTCTCCATCAAGCCTCAATTATGAATAAAGGGCACTTGGATGAGGTACAAGGTGTCAGCCTTGAATTAGTGCTCCACTCTTGCCTCTGAGTCGGAAGGTTGTGGGTTCAAGTCCCACTACAGATACTTCAGCACATAATCTAGGCTGACACTTCAGTACAGTACTGTGGGAATGCTGCATTGTCAGAGGTGTGGTATTTCAAAAGAGAGATTAAACAGAGGCCCTGGCTGGCCTCTCAGATGGACATAAAAGATCTCATTGCATTATTTCAAAGGCATTTTTCCCTCTGTCAGTCAGCCTAACCTCATTGGTGGGAAAATTATTGGAAAAAATCCTGAGGGACAGGATAAATCTTCATTTGGAAAGACATGAATTAATGAAGGACAGTCAGCATGCATTTGTTAAGGGAAGGTCGTATCTGACTAACTTGATTGAATTTTTCGAGGAGGTAACAAGGAGGGTCAAGGATGAGGGCAGTGCGTATAATGTACTATATATGGATTTTAGCAAAGCTTTTGATAAGGTCTCACATGGCAGACTGGTCATGAAAGTAAAAGCCAATGGGATCCAAGGCAAAGAGGCAAGCTGGATCCAAAATTAGCTCAGAGGTAGGAAGCAAAGGGTAATGGTTGATGGGTGTTTTTGTGCCTGGAAGGTTGCATCCAGTGGGGTTCCGCAGGGCTCAGTGCTGGGTCCCTTGCTTTTTGTGGTATATATCAATGACTTGGACTTGAATGGCAAACTT
Organism: Pristiophorus japonicus; assembly: GCF_044704955.1. Classification (NCBI taxonomy): domain Eukaryota; kingdom Metazoa; phylum Chordata; class Chondrichthyes; family Pristiophoridae; genus Pristiophorus; species Pristiophorus japonicus. The sequence goes on along the minus strand of NC_091977.1, from coordinate 447,302,944 downwards.
TTAAAGATCACATGGATGAACTTCCACAATTGTACATCCCTGTCTGGAGTAAAAATAAAGCGGGGAAGGTGGCTCAATCATGGCTAACAAGGGAAATTAAGGATAATGTCAAATCCAAGGAAGAGACATATAAATTGGCCAGAAAAAGCAGCAAACCTGAGGACTGGGAGAAATTTAGAATTCAGCAGAGGAGCACAAAGGGTTTAATTAGGAGGTAGAAAATAGAGTATGAGAGGAAGCTTGCTGGGAACATAAAAACTGACTGCAAAAGCTTCTATAGATATGTGAAGAGAAAAAGATTAGTGATAACCTTCCGGAAATACTAGGCGTGAGAAGGAGGAACTAAAGGATATCCTTATCAGGCGGGAAAATGTGTGAGGGAATTGATGGGATTTAAAGCCAATAAATCCCTGGGGCCTGATAGTCTGCATCCCAGAGTACTTAAGGAAGTGGCCCTAGAAATAGTGGATGCATTGGTGATTATTTTCCAACAGCCTATCAACTCTGGATCAGTTGCTATGGACTGGAGGGTAGCTAATGTAAAACCACTTTTTAAAAAAGGAGGGAGAGAGAAAACAGGTAATTATAGACCGGTTAGCCTGACATCAGTAGTGGGGAAAATGTTGGAATCAATTATTAAGGATGAAATAGCAGCACATTTAGAAAGCGGCGACAGGATCAGTCCAAGTCAGCATGGATTTATGAAAGGGAAATCATGCTTGACAAATCTTCTAGAATTTTTTGAGGATGTAACTAGTAGAGTGGACAAGGGAGAACCAGTGGATGTGGTGTATTTAAACTTCCAAAAGGCTTTTGACAAGGTCCCACACAAGAGATTGGTGTGCAAAATTAAAGCTCATGGTATTGGGGGTAATGTACTGACATGGATAGAGAACTGGTTGGCAGACAGGAAGCAGAGAGTAGGGATAAACGGATCCTTTTCAGAATGGCAGTGCCGCAGGGCTCAGTGCTAGGACCCCAGCTATTTACAATATACATTAATGATTTAGATGAAGGAATTGAGTGTAATATCTCCAAGTTTGCAGATGACATTAAGCTGGGTGGCGGTGTGAGTTGTGAGGAGAATGCTAAGAGGCTGCAGGGTGACTTGGACAGGTTAGGTGAGTGGGCAAATGCATAGCAGATGCAGTATAATGTGGATAAATGTGAGGTTATCCACTTTGGGGGCAAAAACACGAAGGCAGAATATTATCTGAATGGCGGCAGATTAGGAAAAGGGGAGATGCAACGAGACCTGGGTGTCATGGTACATCAGTCATTGAAAGTTGGCATGCAGGTACAGCAGGCGGTGAAGAAGGCAAATGGTATGTTGGCCGTCATAGCTAGGGGATTTGAGTATAAGAGCAGGGAAGTCTTACTGCAGTTGTACAGGGCCTTGGTGAGGCCTCACCTGGAATATTGTGTTCAGTTTTGGTCTCCTAATCTGAGGAAGGATGTTCTTGCTATTGAGGGAGTGCAGCGAAGGTTCACCAGACTGATTCCCGGGATGGCAGGACTGACATATGAGGATAGGCTGGATCGACTGGGCCTGTATTCACTGGAGTTTAGAAGGATGAGAGGGGATCTCATAGAAACATATAAAATTCTGACGGGACTGAATAGGTTAGATGCAGGAAGAATGTTCCTGAAGTTGGGGAAGTCCAGAACCAGAGGACACAGTCTAAGGATAAGGGGTAAGCCATTTAGGACTGAGATGAGGAGAAACAGCTGTTAACCTGTGGAATTCCCTACCGCAGAGAGTTGTTGATGCCAGTTCGTTGAATATATTCAAGAGGGAGTTAGATATGGCCCTTACGGCTAAAGGGATTAAGGGGTATGGAGAGAAAGCAGGAAAGGGGTACTGAGGTGAATGATCAGCCATAATCTTATTGAATGGTGGTGCAGGCTCAAAAGGCTGAATGGCCTACTCCTGCACCTATTTTCTATGTTTCCATGTTGGGGATAAGATTAAGAAGTTTGCAGATTACAGTAAAATCATCTGTGTGGTTGATAATGAAGAAGAAAGCTGCGGATTGCAGGAAGATATCAATGTAGTAGTCAGGTTGGCGGAACAGTGGCAAATGGAATTCAATCCGCATAAGTGTGAGGTAATGCATTTGGGGAGGTCTAACAAGACAAGGGAATACACATGAAATGTTATGAGACTGAAAAGTGTAGAGGAACAAAAGGACCTTGGAGTGCAGGTCCACAGATCCCTAAAGGTAGCAGGCCTGTTAGATAAGGTGGTTAAGAAGGCAAATAGAATACTTGCCTTTATTAGTCGAGGCATGGAATACGAAAAGAACAAGAAAAGCTATAAGGACTTGTCGATACGGAGGGCAACAGCTGACTGCCGTGCGGGCAGGTACAGCAGGAGCGGCGAGGTCGGGGCAAAGGAGTGGCAAGAGTTCGTAGAGGGATGTGATTGGGACCCAGGAGAGGTGAGAGTTCGGGGCCCAGAAGAGGCAAGGGCCCAGGGGCAGCACGGGCCAGTCCACATTGATTTTTGTGTGCACTCGGTCCATACAGCTGAGCAGGTCTCCAGTCGTCTTGGTTAATCCTTGCCACTGGATCAAGACCTAGCTCTGTCAAGCCCATGTGGTGACTGGGGTGCAATGGCCACCACATGTTTAAAAAAAATCCACGCACAGGCATCTTCCACTCTTCAAGATGTAGTTCGAGACCTGGAATATAATTGAAACACCTGTGAACTAATCCCTTTTTGGCGTGGAAGCAAGTCACCATCATTTCGAGGGACTGCCTATGAGGATGATGGAAATACAGGAGCAAGGAGGTTATGCTTGAACTGTATGAAACACTGGTTAGGCCACAGCTGGAGTACTGTGTGCAGTTCTGGTCACCACATTACAGAAAATATATGATTGCACTGGAAAGGGTGCAGAGGAGATTTACAATAATTTTGCTATGAGAAAAGATTGGAGATGTTGGGTCTGTTTTCTTTGGAGCAGAGGAGGCTGAGAGGAAACCTGATTGAGGTGTATAAAATTATGAGGGGCCTGGATAGAATGGATAGGAAGGACCTATTTCCCTTGGTAGAGGGGTCAACAAATAGGGGACATAGATTTAAAGTAATTGGGGGCAGGTTAGAGGAGATATGAGGGGATATTTCTTCACCCAGAGACTAATGGGGGTCTGGAACTCACTGCCTGAAAGGGTGGTCGAGGCAGAAATCCTCATCACATTTAAAAAAATACTTGGATGTGCACTTAAAGTGCTGTAACCTACAGGGCTACGGACCAAGAGCTGGAAAGTGGGATAAGTCTGGATAGTTCTTGGTCGGCCGGCGCGGACACGATGGGCCGAAATGGCCTCCTTCCGTGCTGTAAATTTCTTTGATTCTATGTGTCCTGGGCAATCTTTATCCCAGAGCCAACATTACTAAAAAACAGATTATCTGATCATCATCTTAATGCTGTTTGTAGAACCTTGCTGTGTGCAACTTAGCTGTCGCGTTTCCTCCACTACAACTATGATTACACTTAAAAGTACTTGATTTGCTGCAAAGCATTTTAGCACGTCTTGAGCCGTGAAAGAAGCTGTATAAATGCAAGTTCTTCTTTCTTTATTGACGACCCAAAGTCCATGGAAGTGTACCCCAGTAAGCAGTCAAGATTTTCCGACAGGTATGAGGACAGCAGAAAATTGGGAAAAATAATCAAATTCCTTTGTTCGATCCTACATATAACATAAACAGCAGCACATTTCAAACATCTTAATATGTACATGTGTAGGACATAGCATAAACTTTTGGCTAGCATATATTCTGAACCTTCTATGAATTGGCAGATGAACTGCCTTTTTTGGACATTCTTGTGAGGAGAGCTTATACTTAGATGCAACTCGTCCACAGTATGTCACTCAGTATTGTTAGGAAGACGTTGAAAACTAAATCTAACAACGTGCTGCTGTTGTATCTGGCTGCAGTGAAGCTCAGTATAATGTTGAGTGGCTGAAATTACAAATCCACAGTGCCAATGAACCAGCAGCACAGAAAGAGGAACCAATCGATATAGTGGTGATATTTGATAACTGATTAACCTAAATCATATGCATCAAGTAGTAATTTCTAGTATCCAAAGTCCTCTTCCCCTTTTGCTTTAATCTTCAATATCGCCAGGAGATAATTTCTTACTTATCAATGCATCTTAAATATTTATGGTATATTAGAATTATTTCAAATTCTTAGCCATATTCCTTTCCCCCCCCGTCTCTTCCAAAGTGCTAACTTTTGCTGGGCGAATATTCCACGAATGCGAGTTGCATTTCAGTACTTTATCCAAGTAATCAGTCTTCACATAACACCAGATGGTGAGTGTCGGCAGGTTATTCAACTGTGGAGAGCATCGCAAGAACCCTGACTGATTTTTCTCTCCTGGAACACAGTTGCAGTGCCCCATAAACTATCCATTCTGAGATCAACTCAGTCAACACAGACCTGAGATTTTGTACCAGAACAGGCAGTATACTAATCCACTAAACCATCAGTGGAATGAAATTTAGGGATTAACAAAAAAAATAACAGATTACAATAGTTAGTGAATTCAGAAGTCTAAATGATGTAGTGCTCATCAATCAGACAAGGTTTTCAGTGATCTAGCAAACATCATCAACCTGTACTTCAAGGTCACATGGGTAAATGCCAGTGATCAAAATATGGGCAAGCAGCTCATACTCCTCAACAAATGTATCCATCCTCCTAGACTTGTGAATGACGGAAATGGCTAAATTCAGATATGGCCACCAGGTTTTCTGATCCAATCTTCTGCAGAAACTTAGCAGCATCTTTAATCTTCAAGCTTTTAGGAAATCCTTTAAATCTACAAATATTCCTTGAAGAACATTTTCTAAAATTATCATTGCGGATCTCAACTTTCTGTTCTTTGCTGACCTTTGTATTTTTCACCTCTTGATCAGTCCCAGATTACGTTTGTTAAACTAAGCAGACTTCCTTTTTCCAAACAGGGTAAACTGTCTCCACAAAACTGCTTTCCAAACCTAATCGCAAACTTGAATTTTCAGTTGGTGAACTCCAACCTGCATATTCAACTTGCCAGTACAATGGAAACTTCCCCAGCATTGGATTTTCTCTCCTCTTCCCCTCCCCCCATACAAATTAAACTTTCTTTTCAAAAATACAGAAGTCGAGTAACTGCTGGGGTGAACTCTCCTGACACTCCACTGCCTCTGTGCTGTTAAACTCTTTAGGTTGTTTTTCTACATTAAAGGTGGTATGTAAGTGCAAGTTGTTTTTGTAGTATCCAATTGATCTTGATCTGATCTGAATGTGATCCAAGAACTTCTGTTTACTTCAATGGAGTCAATGATTCAATTGACTGGTGCACATTGACCCTACTGATGTATTGGCAACACTTTCCACTAATAAAGTAATTTGATTCAGTTTTTCAAGAATACAGTCTGCATTGTACTCAAGCACTGTATGCATTACAAGGTGTGGAACACAGATGCATAAGAAGGCTTGAAAGCCAGGACACATCTAGGCACAATTTCTTTGATTATTACAAGGATAATCAAACTTTAGTTGATAATATGCAAAGTTATAACGGACAACAAATTCTTCATTATAATCCTACAGTGTGATATCATCAGTAATATTGATACAGAGAGGTGGTAACCCATTTGACCAATGATTAGGGTCATTGTTTTATAGCGATGGGATAAGTCAAATTCCATTTTTAATGCGTGGGATTGTGGGAATTTTAGCAGTGGTTTGGTGATTGTATTCAGCAATTCAATATGTTTTTCGGTGAATCTGAGTCCTGCAGTTATGAACTTTTTCTAACACTTGCATGCAATTGGGGACAGTCTTTTTTAAATTTTGTGATAGGGCATTCACAAGGCAGCAGTCTAAGAGCAGTATGAAATGGACCCTGTATAGTCCCCTGCTCCAGTCTGAGTAATAGTAATATATAGTAATTGGCCAACAATGGCTGTACCTGTACGCATTTATCTTCCTTGCCAATTTGCTCCCCCACTTCACATTCCATATGGTTCCATGGGCACTGATCACCATTTAGTGCCACACCCAAGTGACCATTATACATGTGTGAGCCTTGAAACAGAGCAGGCTATTCAATTCGGGATCCTGGCTGATTATCCTATCTCCAACCAAGAGGCAGAGGTCAATTGTAAAAGCCTTAAAATGAAAACAGAAAATACTGGAATGATTCAGCAGGTCAGGCAGCATCTGTGGAGAAAAACAAAGTTAATATTTCAGTTCAAAGACCTTTCATCAGAACTGGAAAAAGTTAGAGATATAATAGGTTTTAAGCATATACAGAGGCAGGGATAAGGGGGAGGGGAGGAGGATTGATGTTAGGGTGGAAGGCAGGAGAGATTAAAGACGTAAAATAAATGTAAATTATTTCTTTCAACAATTCCCTGGCATTCACTGGCTGTTCTAGATTATTCCACCAGAAGTGACACCGGACATTTTGGATGTGGGTATTCAGATGTCAAAAGGGATGATGGTGCTAGGCAAATGGGGATGGTAATGGACAATGAAAAAAAACAAAAGATGAGTCTAACGAGGTGTAAATGTGAATAGCAGAATCATTACCAACAACTGCTGTCCAAAACAATGGGGGCAGTGGTTATGATCTAAAATCGTTGAACTCAATGTTGAGTCTATGAGGCTGTAACATGGCTAGGGCCGGATTATCCATCATACTGGCACTCTTTCAGACAGTAGCAGAATGGTTGGCAGCAGGAAATGGGGCAGACTGCATTTCCATTGTGTTAGCCTTGGTTCAGTGGTAACATTACAATTATTTCACTTCAAAAGTGTCAAGTATGGAAGAACTCCACAAGACTGAGTACTGTGAGCTAAAATTGATGTGATCTTACTCTCTTTAATACAACTCCAGAGTGCCTAAGCAGCATGGCAGACAACCTTTTATACTCCCTTGTACGAGGTGCGCAGGTGACCCTTGGGCCTCCAACAGTTGTGCCCTCTGGTGGCAAGTCTTACACAATTACAATGTTTACATACATAACATCACTCCCCCCCCCCCCCGCCCAAAGTCTTTGATACAAATTATTTACAAGTTGAGATGATCCGGGGCCCTACGCTCCCTGGTTGATCGTCTGAGTTCAAACTCTGGCATGGGTGAGTTGGTCTGCACTGAAGCGCAGCTGGTGTGAAAGGACTGTTGGGAATGGTGGATCCATCCTCTTGATTGACAGCGAGGTCAATTGCTGGTTGGGTGTGTGTTGGTGGATCGATGATGGTGATGTCCTCTTCAGGTTTTTCCTGGTTGTCGGTGAACCGCAGTTTGGTCTGATCCAAATGCTTTCTGCACATTTGTCCATTCTATAGTTTGACTATAAACACTGTATTCCCCTCCTTGGCCAAGACAGTGCCAGCAACCCATTTAGGATTATGACCGTAATTCAGGACAAACACAGGGTCGTTAACATCAATGTCACGTGATACAGCCACGCGATCGTGGTACATGTTTTGCCGGTGACGCCGGGTTTCTATATGATCATTTAGATCCAGGTGGACTAGGGAGAGCCTGGTTTTGAGTGCTCTCTTCATCAACAATTCTCCAGGGGCAATCCCGTTGAGCGAGTGGGGTCGCCTCCGGTAGCTGAGCAGAACCCGAGATAAGCGGGTCTGCAAGAAGCCTTCCGTCACACGTTTCAAGCTCTGCTTGATAATTTGGACTGCCCGTTCCATTTGACCGTTGGATGCGGGCTTAAACAGGGCAGACCTGACATTCTTGATGCCATTGCGGGTCATAAACTCGTTGAATTCCGAGCTGGTGAAACACGGTCCATTGTTACGGACAAGGACGTCGGGTAAGCCATGGGTGGCGAACATAGCCCGGAGGCTTTCAATGGTGGCAGTAGATGTGTTGGATGACATGATTACGCATTCAATCCATTTAGAGTAAGCATCCACTACAACTAAAAACATCTTTCTGAGAAAAGGGCCAGCAAAATCTACGTGGATCCTGGACCACGGTTTGGAGGGCCTTGACCACAGACTCAATGGAGCCTCCCTTGGTGCATTGCTCAATTGTGAGCATGTGTTGTACTGGTGTACACATGGCTTTAAGTCTGAGTCAATGCTGGTCACCAAACTTGCGACCTGGCTATAACCTTCATCATGACTATGCCTGGGTGGGTATTGTGTAGGTCGCATTTTTTTTTGGCAAAACCACGCGATTATCCCATAAGAGACAATCCGATTGGATGGACATTTCATCATTGCGTCGGTGAAACGGCTTAATTTCATCATGCATTTCCCCGGGAACGACCGACCAGCTTCCATTGAGGACGCAACTTTTTACAAACTGATAGCACAGGATCCTGGCTGGTCCAGGTCCTGATCTGGCGAGCAGTGATTGGTGACCCCTCACTCTCAGAAGCATCCATGACCAGAAGCAAGTCTGCAGGCTGCGCCATTTCCACCCCGGTAGTGGGCAATGGTAGCCGACTGAGGGCATCAGCACAGTTCTCCGTGCCTGGTCTGTGGAGGATAACATAATCATAGGCGGACAATGTTAGTGCCCATCTTTGGATGCAGGACGAAGCACTGGTGTTTATACCTTTGCTTTCTGAAAACAGCGAAATGAGCGGTTTGTGGTCGGTTTGAAACTCAAACCGAAGTCCAAATTGGTATTGATGCATTTTCTTAACCCCATATACACATGCTAATGCCTCTTTCTCGACCATACTGTAGGCTCTTTCAGACTTAGACAGACCTCTAGACGTGTATGCAACCGGTTGAAGTTTGCCCGATACATTGGTTTGCTGTAACACACAGCCGACCCCATACGAAGATGCATTACAAGCTAGCACTAATCGTTTACACAGGTCATACAGTACAAGTAACTTATTAGAACAAAGTAGGTTTCTGGCTTTCTCAAAGGCTGTCTCTTGAGATTTACCCCAAACCCAGTCGTCACCCATACATAGCAACATGTGCATCGGTTCCAGCAAAGTACTTAACCCGGGTAGTAAGTTACCAAAATAGTTGAGGATTCCCAGGAACGAATGCAGCTCCATCACATTCTGTGGTCTGGGTGCATTCTTGATGGCCTCTGTTTTTGAGTTCATGTGTCTGATGCCATCTGCCGCAATCTTTCTCCCCAAAAATTTGACTTCTGGCGTCAGGAAAACACACTTGGAGCATTTCAGCCTGAGTCCCACTCTATCTAGTTGACTTAGGACCTTTTCCAGGTTGTGCAGGTGTTCAGTGGTGTCACGACCGGTGATCAGGATGTCATCTTGAAACACAACGGTGCGCGGAACCAATTTCAGCAAACTCTCCATGTTCCTCTGTAAGATGGCAGCAGCCGAGCGAATCCCAAAAGGGCACCTGTGGTATATAAACAGTCCTTTGTGCGTGTTGATGCACGTCAGTCTTTTTGAAGATTCAGCCAACTCCTATGTCATGTAGATGGAGGTTACGTACAACTTCGTGAATGACTTCCCCCCTGCTAAAATTGTGAGCAGGTCATCTGCCTTGGATAGCGGGTACTGTTATTGTAACGAGACTCTGTTGATCATTACTTTGTAGTCTCCGCAGATTCTGACCGTGCCATCACTTTTCAACACCGGAACAATCGGACTGGCCCACTCCTTGAACTCGACTGGCGATATGATCCCCTCTCTTTGAAGTCTGTCCAGTTCAATCTCGACTTTCTCCCTCATCATATATGGAACCGCTCGAGCCTTGTGATGAATGAGCCTTGCATCGGGGACTAGATGGATCTGCACCTTGGCGCCTGTGAAGTTGCTGATGCCTGGTTCAAATAGCTTCGGAAACTTGCTCAGCACTTGGGCGCACGAGGCACCATCCACTGAAGATAGTGCTTTGATGTCGTTCCAGTGCCATCGAATCTTTCCCAGCCAACTTCTGCCGAATAGCGTTGGGCCATTGCCTGGTATAATCCACAGTGATAAATCATGCACAGCTCCATCATACGATACCTTAGCTGCCGCACTGCCAATGACTGGTATGAGTTCTTTGGTGTAGGTGCGCAGCTTTGTCTTGAATCGGGTTCAGTTTGGGCCTTTGTGCCTTGTTGCCCCACAGTTTCTCAAAAGCCTTCTGGCTCATAATTGACTGACTCGCCCCCGTGTCCAACTCCATTGATACCGGAGTGCTGTTCAATTTGACTTTCAGCATGATAGGAGGGTTCTTGGTGATGAAGGTGTGTACCCCATACACTTCTTCCTCGGATTGAGTTGCTTCTCTTGTTTGTTCTGTGTGATCCACGCCGGATCGATCATCCTCTTCCGATTCTGCCACGTGGTGAGTCGCAGCACTCTTGCACATTTGCTGGAGTTGCTCCATTGTTTCGCAGCCTTTGCACACGTAGTGCTTGAATCGACATTGATGGGCTCAATGATTACCCCCGCAGCGCCAACATGGTGCTAATGGATTTGCATTCATGACCGATGGCGGACTCCGAGTTATCCTAGGTCTTGTAGCTGAAGATGTGTAGGCCCTGCCATATGCAGTTCTGCCTGCTAGCGACATTATTTTATGCACAGTACTTGCCGGTGAGCTTCGATGCTGTGAAGATATCTATCTGGTATTATTGCTCATGGATATGAATGCCTGGGCTATCGTGATGGCCTTGCTCAGGTCTAGGGATTCGGCGGACAGCAGCTTGCGAAGAATGACTTCATGGCCGATGCCAAGCACAAAAAGGTCCTGCAGCATTTCCTCCAAAAATCCAGCAAATTCGCAAGTTCCCGCAAAGCGTCTCAGGTCGGCGACATAACTCGCCATGTCCTGGCCCTCGGAGCAGTGGTGCATGTAGAAGCGATACTTGGCCATTAAGATGCTCTCCTTTGGCTTGAGGTGTTCCCAAACCAGCGTACACAACTCTGTATATGTCTTCTTGGTTAGTTTCTCCGGTGCTAGCAGATTCTTGATGAGGCTGTATATTGTGGTCCCACACACGGTGAGGAGAATCGCCCTGCGCTTGATCGCTGTCTCGTCCCCATCCAGCTCGTTGGCCACGAAGTACTGGTCGAAACGCTCAACGAAGGGTTCCCAGTCATTACCCTCTACAAATCTCTCTAAAATACCAACGGCAGCCATGACCGCGTGAAATTTTGTAATCTGTTATTCATCGTCAATTGTTAAGTATGGAAGAACTCCACAAGACTGAGTACTGTGAGCTAAAACTAATGTGACCGTATGTCTTTAACACAATTCCAGAGTGCCTAAGCAGCATGGCAGACAACCTTTTATACTCCCTTGCACGAGGTGTGCGAGGTGACCCTTGGGGCTCCAACAGTTGCGTCCTCTGGTGGCAAGTCTTACATAGTTACAATGTTTCCATACGTAACAAAAAGTACTTCACAGAATTATAGAATGATAGAATAGTCATCATAGGCAGTCCCTCGGAATCGAGGAAGACTTGCTTCCACTCTTAAAATTAGTCCTTAGGTGGCTAAACTTTCCAATACGAGAGCCACAGTCCCTGTCACAGGTGGGTCAGATAGTCACTAAGGGTAAGGGAGGGTGGGACAAATTTGCTGCACCCTCTTTCCACTGCCTGCGCTTGATTTCTGCATGCTCTCGCCGATGAGACTCGAGGTGCTCAGTGCCCTCCCGGATGCACTTCCTCCACTTAGGGTGGTCTTTGGCCAGAGACTCCCAGGTGTTGGTGGGGTTGTTGCACTTTATCAGGGAGGCTTTGAGGGTGTCCTTGTAACATTTCCTCTGCTCACCTTTGGCTTGTTTACCATGAAGGAATTCCGAGTAAAGCGCTTGCTTTGGGAGTCTCGTGTCTGGCATGCAGACAAGGTGGCCTGCCCAGCGGAACTGATCCAATGTGGTCAGTGCTTCAATGCTGGGGATGTTGGCCTGGTCGAGGACGTTGGTGCATCTGCCCTCCAAGGGGATTTGTCCGATCTTGCGGAGACATCGTTGGTGGTATTTCTCCAGCGACTTGAGGTGTCTGCTGTACATGGTCTATGTCTCTGAGCCATACAGGAGGGCGGGTATTACTACAACCCTGTCGACCATGAGCTTGGTGGCAGATTTGTGGGTCTGGTCTTCGAACACTCTTTTCCTCAGGTGGCCGAAGGCATGGAAGGAGGCTGTTCGGCCAATTGAATCTACACCGGCTCTTTCGAAGAGCAATCCAGTTAGTCCCACTCCCCCGCTCTTTCACTGTACACCTGCAATTTTTTCTCCATCAAGCATTTATCCAATTCCTGTTTGGAAGTCTACTATTAAGTCTGTGTTCACCACCCTATCAGGGTAGTGAATTCCAAATCCTAACCACTTGTTGTGTAAAAAGGTTTCCCCCATGTCACCTCTGGTTCTTTTGCCAATCAACTTATATCTGTGCCCTCTCGTTATCGACCCTTCAGCCATTGGAAACAGTTTCTCTTTATTTACCCTATGTAAACCCTTCATGAAGTTAAACACCTCTATCAGATCTCCTCTTAGTCTTCTCTGCTCTAAGGAGAACAGACCCAGCTTCTCTAGTCTACCCACGTAACTGGGATCCTCATCCCTGGAACCATTCTACTAAATCTCTTCTCTACCCTCTCCAGAGCCTTTATGTCCTTCCTAAAGTGTAGTGGCCAGAATTGGACAAAATACCCCAGCTGGGGCTGAACTAGTGTTTTGTATTGGTTTATCAGAACTTCCTGGTTTTTGTACTCTATGCCACTGTTTATAAAGCCCAGGGTCCCTTGTACTTTACAGAATGATTATTTGCACTAGTTTTTTTAGCATCTTTCTGCGCCTGCATGCCCTGGACTCTTCCCCTGATGCCTATGCATGCGAGCCACCGCCTCTTGGATTCAGCCCCCGTCCTCCCGCGCATGAGCAGACTCCTCGAATCTGACACTGGAAGTCGGCCCTGTATCGTGAGCTGGAGTTGTGCTGCTTGGAGCTATGCCGCATGTGACCAGCTTTTGAATTATCTTGAAGACATTTGTCAATATCGCTGTGATTATCTGCATGAATATTTTCGCTGCCTTCTGTGGGAGAGAAAACATCGGAGGTGGGAGAGAGAGTGACTGGGGGAGTGAGAGAGAGGCTAGGAGGAGGGAGAGAGACTGGGGGGGAGAGAGAGAGATGGGGGAGGGGAGAAAGAGACTGGGGGTGGGGGGAGAGAGAGAGTGATGGAGAGAGACAGACTGGGAAAGGGGGAGAGATAGACTGGGGGGGAGAGAGAGAGACTGATGGAGAGAGAGATGGGGATGGGGAGAGAGAGTGGGGCAGAGAGAAAGAGACTGGGGGGAGAGTGAGAAAGACTGAGGGAACTCAGGGAAGATGGATCACGTTCTTCCAACCCCACCCCTTTACACCTACACCTGATTTCTCAGCAAGCTCGGTGCCTGTGTGACAAGGGGACAAAGGATATCATTGGAGTGGATGAAATGCGTAAGTCATGACACTGCCACTATTCACTTCATACACAAAAAAACCTGTTACCAATCTGGGACTCACACACAATGGCCCATTTATGATGCAGCCGGCAGGGTGGGGGGCGGGTACGGTCATGAACTTGGGCTGGGAGGGATACGGTCAGGAACTTCTGCTGGGATAGGGCAGGAACTTGGGCTGGGGTTTCATGAACTTGGGCTGGGTGGGTGGGTCAGGAACCTGGGCTCGGATGGGGCAGGAACTTGGGCTGGGATGGGGCAGGAACTTGGGCTGGGATGGGGAGCTCTATCCTCTCTGAAGTCGACAGTCAGAATGCTCGAATTACACTTTGCAAAGTCATTGAGAACTTGGGCTGGACGGTTCTAATTACAGGGGACCAATAAGCAATCATGTCACAGGGATCGGTGCTGGGACCACAACCCGCTTTCCCACTCATCTTTGTGTCATCTGCAAATTTTGTTACACTACACTCTGTCCCCTCTTCCAGGTCATCTATGTATATTGTAAACAGTTGTGGTCCCAGCACCGATCCCTGTGGCACACCACTAACCACCAATTTCCAACCCGAAAAGGACCCATTTATCCCGACTCTCTGCTTTCTGTTAGCTAGCCAATTCTCTATCCATGCTAATACATTTCCTCTGACTCCGCATACTTTTATCTTCTGCAGTAGCCTTTTGTGTGGCACCTTAGCGAATGCCTTTTGGAAATCTAAATACACCACATCCATCGGTACACCTCTATCCACCATGCTCGTTATATCCTCAAAGAATTCCAGTAAATTAGTTAAACATGATTTCCCCTTCATGAATCCATGCTGCGTCTGCTTGATTGCACTATTCCTATCTAGATGTCCCGCTATTTCTTCCTTAATGAAAGCTTCAAGCATTTTCCCCACTACAGATGTTAAACTAACTGGCCTATAGTTACCTGCCTTTTGTCTGTCCCCTTTTTTTAAACAGTGGCATTACATTAGCTGCTTTCCAATCCGATGGTACCTCCCCAGAGTCCAGAGAATTTTGGTAGATTATAACAAATGCATCTGCTATAACTTCCGCCATCTCTTTTAATACCCTGGGATGCATTTCATCAGGACCAGGGGACTTGTCTACCTTGAGTCCCATTAGCCTGTCCAGCACTACCCCGCTAGTGATAGTGATTATCTCAAGGTCCTCCCTTCCCACATTCCCGTGACCAGCAATTGTTGGCATGGTTTTTGTGTCTTCCACTGTGAAGACCAAAGCAAAATAATTGTTTAAGGTCTCAGCCATTTCCACATTTCCGATTATTAAATCCCCTTTCTCATCTTCTAAGGGACCAACATTTACTTTAGTCACTCTTTTCCGTTTTATATATCGGTAAAAGCTTTTACTATCTGTTTTTATGTTTTGCGCAAGTTTACTTTCGTAATCTATCTTTCATTTCTTTATTGCTTTCTTAGTCATTCTTTGCTGTCGTTTAAAATTTTCCCAATCTTCTAGTTTCCCACTAACCTCGTCCACCTTATACGCATTGGAGTTTCCCACTAACCTTGGCCACCTTATATGCATTGGAGTTTCCCACTAACCTTGGCCACCTTATACGCATTGGTTGACAGCGAGGTTGATTGCTGGTTGGGTGTGTGTTGGTGGGTCGATGATGGTGATGTCCTCTTCAGGTTGTTCCTGGTTGTCGGTGAACCGCAGTTTGGTCTGATCCAAATGCTTTCTGCCTTTCAATAGTTTGACTATAAACACTCTGTTCCCCTCTTTGGCCAAGATGGTGCCAGCAACCCATTTAGGAGCATGACGGTAATTCAGGACAAACACAGGGTCGTTAACATCAATGTCACACGATACAGCCGTGCGATCGTGGTACATGTTTTGCCAGTGACGCTGGGTTTCCACATGATCATTTTGATCCAGGTTGACTAGGGAGAGCCTGGTTTTGAGTGCTCTCTTCATTAACAATCCAAGTTTGCAGATGAAACTAAGCTGGGTGGCAGTGTGAGTTGTGAGGAGGATGCTAAGAGGCTGCAGGGTGACTTGGACAGGTTAGGTGAGTGGGCAAATGCATGGCAGATGCAGTATAACGTGGATAAATGTGAGGTTATCCACTTTGGTGGCAAAAACAGGAAGGCAGATTATTATCTGAATGGTAACAGATTAGTAAAAGGGGAGGTGCAACGAGACCTGGGTGTCACGGTACATCAGTCATTGATAGTTGGCATACAGGTACAGCAGGCAGTAAAGAAAGCAAATGGAATGCTGGACTTCATAGCAAGAGCATTTGAGTATAGGGGTAGGGAGGTCTTACTGCAATTGTACAGGGTCTTGATGAGGCCACACCTTGAGTATTGTGCGCAGTTTTGGTCCCCTAATCAGATGAAGGACGTGCTTGCTATTGAGGGAGTGCAGCGAAGGTTCACCCGACTGATTCCCGGGATGGCAGGACTGACATATGAAGAAAGATAGGATCGGCTAGGCTTATACTCACTGGAATTTCGAAGATTGAGAGGGGATCTCATAGAAACATATAAAATTATGACGGGACTGGTCAGGTTAGATGCAGGAAGAATGTTCCCGATGTTGGAGAAGTCCAGAACCAGGGGTCACATTCTAAGGATAAGGGGTAAGCCATATTGGACTGAGATAAGGAGAAACTTTTTCACCCAGAGAGTGCTGAACCTGTGGATTTTTCTATCACAGAAAGTTGTTGAGTCCAGTTCGTTGGATATATTCAACAAGGAATTAGATGTGGCCCTTACGGCTAAGGGGATCAGAAGGTATGGAAAGAAGGCGGGAGTGGGGTACTGAACTTGCATGATCAATCATGATCATATTGAATGGTGGTGCAGGCTCGAAGGGCTGAATGGCCTGCTCCTGCACCTATTTTCTATGTTTCTATGTTTCTGCAAGGGGAACCCCAGTTAGCGAGTGGGGTCGCCTCCGGTAGCTGAGCAGAACCCGAGATAAGCGGATCTTCAAGCAGCCTTCTGTCACACGTTTCAAGCTCTGCTTGATAGTTTGGACTGCACGTTCTGCTTGACCATTGGATGCAGGCTTAAATGGGGCACACCTGACATGCTTGATGCCATTGCGGGTCATAAACTTGTTGAATTCCAAGCTGGTGAAACACGGTCCATTGTCACGGACAAGGATGTCGGGCAAGCCACGGGTGGCGAACATAGCTCGGAGGCTTTCAATGGTGGCAGTGGATGTGCTGGATGACATGATTACGCATTCAATCCATTTAGAGTAAGTGTCCACTACAACTAAAAACATCTTTCCGAGAAAGGGGCCAGCAAAATCTACGTGGATCCTGGATCACGGTTTGGAGAGCCAAGACCACAGACTCAGTGGAGCCTCCCTTGGTGCATTGCTCAGTTGTGAGCACGTGTTGCACTGGTGTATGCATGACTCTAAGTCCGAGTCAATGCCGGGCCACCGAACATGCGACCTGGCTATAGCCTTCATCATGACTATGCCTGGCTGGGTATTGTGTATAAACAATTCCCTGCCTTTTTTTGGCAAAACCACGCGATTACCCCATAAGAGACAATCCGACTGGATGGACATTTCATCTTTGCATCGGTGAAACGGCTTAATTTCATCTTGCATTTCCCCGGGTACGGCTGACCAGCTCCTGGCTGGTCCAGGTCCTGATCTGGCGAGCAGTGATGGGTGACCCCTCGCTGCTCCATGACCAGAAACCTTAGACAGACCTCTAGATGCCTATGCAGCCGGTTGAAGTTTGCCCGATACATTGGTTTGCTGTAACACACAGCTGACCCCGTATGAAGATGCATCACAAGCTAGCACTAATCCTTAAACGGGTCATACAGTACAAGTAACTTATTGGAACAAAGTAGGTTTCTGGCCTTCTCAAAGGCTGTCTCTTGAGATTTACCCCAAACCCAGTCATCACCCTTAATTAGCAACAGTGCAACGGTTCCAGCAAAGTGCTTAACCCGGGTAGAAAGTTACCAAAATAGTTGAGGAGTCCCAGGAACGAACACAGCTCCATCACATTCTGTGGTCTGGGTGTATTCTTGATGCCCTCTGTCTTTGAGTCCGTACTTTCAAAGATGCTAAATCCCTTAATATTTCTTCTCTCATGGTTTATCTCATCTAACATTTCACACCCCTCCTCCCTAACTACAATGTCTACATCATCCCTCCCTTTTGTGAAGGCAGATGCAAAGTATTCATTAAGAACCATACCCATGTGTTCTGCCTCAAAATAAAGGTTACCCTTTTGATCTCTAATAGGCCCTACACTTTCTTTAGTTATCCTCTTGTATTTATAAAACGTCAGGGTTTTCCTTGATTTTACGCGCCAATATTTTTTTATCTCTTTACTATCCTAATTTCCTTTTTAATTTCACCCCTGTATTTTCTATACTCCTCTAGGCTTTCTGCAGTATTTAGCTCTTGATATCTGACATAAGGTTCCCTTTTTGCCTTATCCTACCCTGTATACACCTTGACATCCAGGGGGCTCTAGATTTGAGAGTCCCACGCTTTTTCTTTGTGGGAACATATTTGCTCTGAACCCTCACTATCTCCTCCATGAATGCCTCCCACTGCTCTGACACTGATTTACCTTCAAGTAGCTGTTTCCAGTCCACTTTTGCCTAGTCACATCTCAGCTTAGTAAAATTGGCCTTTCTCCATTTGAGAACTTTTACTCCTGATCTATCATTGTCCTTTTCCATAACTTCGCTAAATCTAACTGAATTATGATCCCTACCACCAAAATACTCTCCCACTGATACTCTTGTGTTCCACAAGAAGTAACAGCAGACATGTTTGGATGGGGGGGTATTCAGATGATAAATTAACAAGGGGAATGCATCATCCCACCATTAATGCCTTTGCAATCAATGCTGGGCTTCAGGAAGGCCACTGTGTTCCTGGCATTCAGCATTGCTAAGGCAACTTGTCGGTTAAAAATGAAAGGACCACCTTGCATTGTAATTGATCATGATTTTTAAAATATTTCCGGCCACATGGTGGCCTATAGTAATCTGAGATGGATGATCCAGCAGCAGCAGAAACATCAAAGAAAAAGATCTTCATATGGACAGCTGTATTCTGCCCCAGCAGGAGGTGCCCCTGGGAAATCGTGGGGAGGTCGGATTGGGTACAGCTAAAAGTCTATTTGGTGAATGTTACTTCAGTTCAGTCATCATTCAAAAAGACATTTCAGTTCAGGTTTTCTTTACATTTTAAATGTAAATCTTCTACTTTTCCAGTCTGTACTCAAGTATATTCAGATATGACATTTTAATGGCAGTAAACAAAATCTCGAGTTAATTTATCTTGAGGGGACACTAACATTATGATAAAGTGCTTGCCAAACTTGTACATCTCTGCAATATTTTCCCCTAATTTCCTAAAGGTAGTGACTCATATTGCAGTATAGCTCCACAAGTACTGGTTGCCATCCAATAACTCATTCTTCATCTGTGACTCAAATCAATGATTGACAGCAAGCTATTCGGACTTTGAGGCATCAGTTAACCCTGATACTGGCCTCTCAAGACATTAACACATCCTGCCTCCACTGCTTCCCTTTCTGTGGGTAGCCAAACTCCCACCGCTATTCTCCTGCTATGACCGTGATCAACAGTAATTCTCTACCTTCTATCTCCAAACCCATGCCATCCAGGTTACTCATCTCCCATTCCCTCAATCCATTCCCACTAAAGTCATCTACACAATGTCCCTTCCTGGCCCACATACTAGTTCATATCCTCAGATGTTATCCCCTTCCCTTTCAAAACCATCATTACCTCTCCTCAAAAAACAACTCACCCTTTAACCAGTTGTGAATGAGAGGTCCTCATATCATGAACTACAGCTCCATTTCCAAATGTATTTTTCAAGATCGTTGAACGTGTGGTCACCTTCCAGCTTTCTATCTATCTTACCTCCAACTCCAGCCAATGCAACACTGCCTCTCCCTAAAACAATCCTCACAAAACTTATGAATGACTTTCTCTCTGACTCTTATGCTCTCTCTGTAGCCTTTGACACAGGATTACACAATCCTCCTCCCCATTATCAATTGTAGCCAGAGCCACCTTTTAAAAAATTTGTTCATGGGATGTTGGTATCGCTGGCTAAGCCAGCATTTATTGCCCATCCCTAATTGCCCTTCTTGAATCTCTGCAATCCCTGTGGTGAAGGTACTCCCACAGTGCCATTAGGGAGGGAAATCGAGGATTTTGATCCGGCGACTATGAAGGAATAGCGATATACTTCTAAGTCAGGATGGTGTGTGACTTGGGAGGGGAACTTGGATGGTGTTCCCATGCGCCTGCTGCGCTTGACCTTCTAGGTGATAGAGGTCGCAGACTTTGGAGCTGCTGCCAAATTGCCTTGGCGAGTTGCTGCTGTGCATCTTGTAGATGGTACACGTTGCAGCCACGGTGCGCTGATGGTGGAGGGAGTGAATGTTTAAGGTGGTGGATGCTTTGTCCTGGATGGTGTCAAGCTTTTTAAGTGTTGGAGCTGCACTCATCTAGACAAGAACATAAGAATTAGGAACAGGAGTAGGCCATCTAGCCCCTCGAGCCTGCTCCGCCATTCAACAAGATCATGGCTGATCTGGCCGTGGACTCAGCTCCACTTACCCGTCCGCTCCCCGTAATCCTTAATTCCCTTATTGGTTAAAAATCTATCGATCTGTGATTTGAATACATTCAATGAGCTAGCCTCAACTGCTTTCTTCGGCAGAGAATTCCACAGATTCACAACCCTCTGGGAGAAGACATTCCTTCTCAACTCGGTTTTAAATTGGCTCCCCCGTATTTTGAGGCTGTGCCCCCTAGTTCTAGTCTCCCCGACCAGTGGAAACAACCTCTCCGCCTCGATCTTGTCTATCCCTTTCATTATTTTAAATGTTTCTTTTAGATCACCCCTCATCCTTCTGAGCTCCAATGAGTAAAGACCCAGTCTACTCAATCTATCATCATAAGGTAACCCCCTCATCTCCGGAATCAGCCTAGTGAATCGTCTCTGTACCCCCTCCAAATCTATTATATCCTTCCTTAAGAAAGGTGACCAAAACTGCACACAGTACTCCAGGTGCGGCCTCACCAATACCCTATAAAGTTGCAGTAGGACCTCCCTACTTTTGTACTCCATCCCTCTCGCAATGAAGGCCAACATTCCATTCGCCTTCCTGATTACCTGCTGCACCTGCAAACTAACTTTTTGGGATTCATGCACAAGGAACCAATCGTGGAGCAGTGGAGGCGTGTCCTGCACAGTAGGAGCTGAGCTGCAGAGAGAGAGCAGCTATCAACTTTTGCTCCTGCTTGGAGAGCCCTGAGAACAGCCCAGGAAGAGAAGGAAGGAAGGGGCTTCACCACCAACTTTTACCCAGAGGGAGAGGAGGAGAAAAGAAAACTTTGAACAACTTTACCATTCTGCAAAGAGTTGGAGAGAGGGGGAAAGACCAAAACAACATCCAGTGTGGAAGGAGGGAGACTCTACTATTTCTACAGGTGGGTGTGGGTGCATTTCCCAAACAGACTTTGTTGTATCGGTGGGGGAAGGAAAGAAGACCACTGAGGGCCGGAACATCGCGGGGGGTGTGTGTGTGTGTGGAAGTGTGCGTGGGGGCCGTGCTTACAACTAGGCCCCCCCCACAATTGGAACCCCCCCCACCCCCCCACATTTGCCTAGCCTGGGATAGCTGGAGCTACCAGGCTGAAGATTTTTCTCATTTACCCAATTAACATCGTTAGGAGTGTGTGCCTGGTGGCTCTAGCTACCCCAGGTGAAGACGTCTTCTCCCCCCACCTGAAGACCAACCCAAAGACTGTGCTTGTGTGTTTTGCCATCTGGGGAGTGCACCCACCCACAGCTGCGAGGGGAGACCTGCCCTCGCAGCCCCCCCCCCCTTCCCACCCCCCTCTCTCTTTCTCCGTTACCCTCTGTTTCTCCCCTCTCTCTCTGAGAGCCCTTTCTTCCTAATTTTTTTTTTAAAAAAAACCAATTAAGACAACTGAGCAGAGGGAGCAAGGCCTCTCCCCAATTGCCAACGAGGGGAGAGGTGCCTCGTTAAGGGCTCCTCTGCTCAGTTAATATACGAGGCCATTAAAAACCATTAAGGCCTGTGACTTTGGGGTGGGTGTAGCCCTTAAAGGGACCCCGTGATGGCGACCCCATCCACGCCGGTGGCAGGGCCAGCAAGGACGTATGCGCAGGCGGTATCCACATCCACGGCACCTCCTGCGCCACCCGCTGCCCTGCCACCTTTTACACTTATAACCAGGAAACACGGGGTCAAGAGCTACACTCACCCCACAATGAGCATCGAGGAGTGCGTGCGGGCGATGGCTGGGGTAGTCGGCCCCTCGGCCATTGTCGCAGCCTCCAAGATGTCTGGGAAGGCCGTGTTCTTCCTGGGGTCGGAGCGGGCGGTGTCCCTGGCCCTTGAAAAGGGGCTCACGGTGGGCGGGACGTTCCTGCCGGTGGACCCTCTCGAGGCCACCGCGCAGAGGGTCATCGTTTCAAACGTCCCGCCCTTTGCTTCCGCTGAGCTCCTCCTCCCTCACCTACACCAACTGGGGGAGGTAAGGTCAGGGATCAACCCCATACCGCTCGGCCTCAGGGAGAACAGCCTGCGCCACGTGTTCTCCTTCCGCCGCCAGCTCTTTGCCCGGCTGGCGCGGGAGGACACGACGGAGGGAAGTTTTAATGTGGTGCACGAGGGGACTGCCTACCGCGTCTTCTGGATGTCGGACGGCGTGCGGTGCCATGCCTGCAGGGAGGTGGGGCACGTTCGCAAGAACTGCCCCGCCTCCAAGGCCGCCAAACCACCGAAGGCGGCCAAGGCTGGCGACGCCGCCACCCCTCCCCCTAGCTGCGTCCGCGTGCCGGGAGCCATGGGTGCGCGGGCATCGTCGGAGGCCTTTGTTTTCAGGGCCTCCGGCGGGGGGGAGGGAGAGCGTCCGACCGGAAAGAAGGCGCGGAAGAAGACAAAACATCCAGAGGCGGGTCCCCTCGGTGCGCCAGACAATTTGACCACCGCGCTCAGCCCAACCCAGTCACCGGCGAGCGCGGGGTGCCCCGAGCCCGTGCCCGGGCCCTTGAATAACACCACAGAGGGGCCCAGGCGCGGGCAAGAAAAGGAAAAGGGGGGGCGGAGCGGGAGGCCTCGGCAGACATGGGGGTCTCCCTGCCTCCGCGCGCCCCCAGGAACAAAAGGAGGCGCGGCTCCGATGAGGCGGAGGGGGAACAACATCCCTCCGTGGAGGAGTCGGTGCCCGCCGCGTGTCCCGCGTCCCCCACCAGCGCTCCCAAATTGCGCTGCAGGCGCGAGGAGTCTGTCCCCGGGGAGGGTGAGGCAGTCGAGGCTGCCCAGCCGCTGCCTCCTGGGGATGGAGTGGAAGATCTGCCTGTCGTGGGGGGCGTGGGGCCAGCGGAAGAATGCATTGCCGCCGGGCCGGGCGTCCCGGGGACTGAGGCGGGCGGGGCCGAAAAGGCCGAACCTGAGCCCGCCCAGCCAATACCCAACTTCCCCCGGGAGTCGCTCGACCCGGCAGAAACTGAAATTCAGGTTTTTAATGAAACTGTAAATGCTGGGCCGGGGGGTGGCAGCGGGGAGGGGGAGGAACACCCACCCTCGCCTCTTACTTTGGAGCTGGAGCACTTGGGGAGCCTGGGGATTTCCTATGGCCGGGTCTCTCCTTGTTCTCCGGTTCCTGGGGCAGAGGGGGAACCCCTTCCGCTGTCATTTCCCGGCCCAGCACCATTTTTAAAAGAGCCCAGTGGGGACTCCTCTGCCGACGATCCTGGGGGTGGGATCGGGGCAGAGCCAGGGCCGGTTGGAGCGGCCGGTTCATTTGCCGTACCTTGTGCGGTCGATGGGCTGGCTGCTGGCGGCCACCTCCCGGAGGAGGACGGGGACTCGGTGGGGGACGCGGGAGAAGAACTAGAGACCACCGCCAGGGAGGCGGTGGATCTGCTCGCGGCCGCTGCTGAGGCCCTCCTCATTCCTGCAAAGGAACTCCGGGACTTTTTGGCCCAGAGCCGGGGTCGCCGCGACCAAGCCCGACTGGCCCTGGAAAAATGGTCCGAGCCGGAGCTGATCAAGGGGTCCGTCCGCGCCGCCGTTAAAACCTTGGCCGCGAGAGGGCCCTTGACAAAGGAGCAGCACCTTGAGCTGCGCGAGCTCGAGGGACTCCTCGCTGGGCTGCGGAGGGAGCGGAGTTCAACAAAAGACTCCGCTCCCTCCCCCACAATAGGTTAAGGTAGAGGTTGCACTATGCTTTTGCCATGAAGATAACCATAGCCAGCCTCAACATCAACGGCGGCAGAGGGGCACGCCGTAGATTTGACAATTTTTCGCTCCTGCGGGAGGGGAAATATGCGGTGTGCTTCCTGCAAGAAACCCACACCGTTCCGGGAGACGAAGCCACGTGGCTCCTGGAATGGCAAGGAGAGGTCCGCATGAGCCACCTCACCGCCATTTCTAGTGGGGTGGCCATCTTGCTGGGCCCGCATTTTCAGCCGGAGATCTTGGGGGTCGAGGAGCCCGTGCCAGGCCGCTTGCTGCACGTAACGGTTCGCCTGGGGGACGTGCCGCTCCATCTCGTGAACGTGTACGCCCCTCAGCCCGGCCCGCAGCAAACGCGCTTCTTTGAAGAGGTGTCCGCTCTTCTTGGCTCCGTCGACGTCGGCGACTGCATTGTCCTCGGGGGGGATTTTAACTGCACCCTCGAGGCGAGGGACCGCTCCGGTACCCCGCAGTGCATGACGGCGATGGAGAAGTTGAGGGACCTGGTCGGGTCCTTCGACTTGGTGGACGTCTGGCGAAATCTCCACCCCGACTCCAGCGCCTTTACTTGGGTGAGGCCTGGAGTTGGATGGTCTAGAGTCGACCGCCTTTACGTGTCTCGGGCGTACGTTTCCTGCGTCCCGGCGGCCTCCATGCGGCCGGTGCCGTGTTCGGACCACCACCTGGTGTGGGCGGAGCTCGCTTCGCTCCGCGCGAGGACGGGGTCCGCGTACTGGCACTTTAACAACCGGCTGCTGGAGGACGTGCGGTTCCAGGACTCGTTCCGTCGATTCTGGTCCGACTGGAGAAGGAAGCAGGGGGGCTTCCCCTCCTTGAGGCTATGGTGGGACGTGGGCAAGGCTCACGTCCGCGTCTTCTGTCACGAGTACGCGAGGGGGTCGACCAAGAGGCGGGCGGCCAGAGTCGGGCGCCTAGAAAAAGAGGTGCTCGACCTGGAAGCCCGTCTCGGTCAAGTCGTCCAGGACCCGGCCCTGCGGACGGTGTACGAAGCGAAGAAGGCCGCGCTGAAGGACCTGCAGCTCGTCGGGTCCCGAGGCGCGTTCGTGAGGTCGCGGATCCGGTTCCTGCGGGATCTGGACCGCGGCTCCCCCTTCTTCTACTCGCTGGAAAAAAGGCAGAGTGTCCGTAAGCAGCTCTTGACGCTGCTGGCCGACGACGGCTCTCTCGTCTCGGATCCGGAGGGCGTCAACAACAGGGTCCGTGAATATTACGGGGCTCTGTTCTCTCCGGATCCGTCCAGCGAGGAAGCGCGTAGAGTTTTGTGGGAGGACCTGCCGAAGGTCAGCCCGGAGGGCGCCGAAAATCTGGAAGCTCCGCTAAGCCTGGCGGAGCTGACCGGTGCCCTCGCCCGGCTCTCGAGGGGAAAATCCCCGGGGCTGGACGGGCTGACCGTGGAGTTCCACAGGGCGTTCTGGGACGTCCTGGGGAGCGACTACGCGCGGGTCCTGGGGGAAAGTCTGGCGATCGGGGAGATGCCCCTCTCTTGGCGCAGGGCAGTCATCGTCCTGCTGCCTAAGAAGGGCGATCTCCGCCTCCTTAAGAACTGGCGCCCGGTCTCCCTCCTCAGCACGGACTACAAAATCTTCACCAGGGCGATGTCTGCTCGCCTTGGTGCCGTGCTGGACCACATGATCCACCCCGACCAGTCCTACACGGTCCCGGGCCGGACAATCCACGATAACATCCATCTGGTCCGGGACCTCATCCATTGTTCCCAGGAGGCTGGTCTGTCGGTTGCCTTCCTATCCCTCGACCAAGAGAAGGCGTTCGACAGGGTGGATCACGACTATCTGCTCGGAACTCTGCGCGCTTTCGGGTTCGGGACGCATTTCGTCGCCCGGATCCGACTTTTGTACGCCGCCGCGGAGTGTCTGATTAAGGTTAACGGGTCCTTGACGGCGCCCCTTCGCTTTAGGAGAGGGGTGCGCCAGGGATGCCCCATGTCCGGCCAGTTATATGCTGTTTGCGTGGAGCCTTTCCTGCGCCTCTTGCGGACGAGGTTGACGGGACTGGCTCTGCAAGGGCCGGGCGTGGAGGTCGTCCTCTCGGCTTACGCCGATGACGTGCTCCTCGCGGTAGAGGATCCCGCTGACCTGCGGAGGATGCGTGAGTGCCAGGAGATTTACTCGGCCGCGTCCTCCGCCAGGATCAACTGGGAGAAATGTTCCGGACTCCTGGTGGGTCAGTGGCGGGTGGACTCCCTGCCGGAGGAGCTCAGGCCTTTTGCCTGGAGCACGACCCATCTCCTCTATCTGGGAGTCTACCTTAGCCCCGACGAGGGAGCCTGGCCAGCGAACTGGCAGGAGCTGGAGGCCAAGGTCGCCGCTCGCCTAGGGCGCTGGACAGGACTGCTCCGAGTGCTGTCCTACAGGGGTCGAGCGCTAGTCATAAACCAGCTGGTGGCCGCAATGTTGTGGTACCGGCTGGTCACTTTGACCCCTCCCCCTGCGTTTGTCGCCAAGATACAGAAGAAGCTGGTGGACTTCTTCTGGAACAACAGGAAGCACTGGGTCTCTGCCGCGGTCCTGAGTCTCCCGCTTGAGGAGGGCGGTCAGTCGTTGGTGTGCGTCAGCGCCCAGCTCGCGACTTTCCGTCTTCAGACCCTGCAGAGATACCTTTACGTCGAGCCCCCTCCTAGGTGGTGTGCTCTGGCGAGGTTTTCTTCCGCCAGCAGCGCGACCTCAATTATGACACGCAGCTCCTGTTTGTGAAATTGGGGGGTGCCAGGACCGCCCTCCGGGAGCTGCCTGTCTTTTACAGGGAACTCATCAGGGTCTGGAACAAAGTCTCCACCAAGCGCAGCTCTCCGCCGGCTGGAGTGGCGGCCGTCCTGCAGGAACCGCTGCTCGGGAATCCGTACCTCCACGGCCGAGGTTTTATGTGGCGGTCGGAAGAGAGGGCTGTGGCTGGTGAGGTGACCAGGGTCAGGGACCTGCTCGATGGCGGAGGAGCGGGCTGGATGGCGCCAGACACGCTGGCGCGGCGCCTAAATTCTGCCAACGTCCGCCACGCGGCCGATGCCATCGAGTCGCTAAAAACAGCTCTGGGCCCTGACTCCGTTAGGTGCATCGAGGAGGCTCAAGCACGTGGGGAGATCCCGTCCGAACTGACCCCCGTCCGGACGGAATTCCTCATCGGCGCCAAACCCCGGAACCTCCCTCGGGGGCCGGCGCCTCACAACTTGAGCCGCCTCGGGGAAATCCCCTCCGTGCCTTTCAGTTCCGCGCGGAGGGGTTTCCTGTACGGGCTGCTCCTGCACACCCTCAACTTTGCCATCCTCGCCGGCCGTCCGGACACGCCATGACGTACCACCTTGCCGTCCGGAGGAGGCGGGGGTCCCCGATGGAGGGCACTCTACGCAGGAGTTCTCCCACTATTCATCGGGGACTTGGCCTGGAGGGTGGTGCACGGAGCAGTGCCGTGCAACAAATTTTTAAGCCGGTTCACGGACTCCCAGGCCGCCTGCAATTTCTGCGGTCTGGAAGAGTCCGTGTTCCATGTTTTTATGGAATGCACAAGGTTGCAGCCCGTTTTATTATTTGAAGGGGCTGCTCCTGAAATTCTGGCTGCACTTCAGTCCCACTCTCCTGATCTTTGGGCACCCTGTGCGGAGGGGAGCGGGTAGGTCCGAAGGCCTCCTCGTAGGACTGCTCCTGGGCACGGCCAAGGGTGCCATCAGCCGGTCCAGGCAGCGGGCGGTCGAGGGGGTCGTTCAACCTGACTGCCTGCCTCTCTTCCGCTCTTACATCCGGTCCAGGGTGTCCTTGGAGATGGAGCACGCGGTGTCCACCGGTACGCTCGCGGCCTTCCGCGAGAGGTGGGCACCGGAGGGACTGGAGTGCATCATCACGCCCGGCAACCAAATTTTAATTTGATTTTACGTTTTTAAGTTTAATTTGTTTTAATTGCCGGTGCTTTTAGTGTCCCCCTCTCCTTTTATCGGGGGCACTGGAAAAAGGAAAAATTTGATTTTAGCGCCAAAAAAAAAAAAAAAAAAGGGCCTTGAAAATGTCTGCTGTGTCACCCAGGTCGGGTGGCATGGTTTTAATGTTTTATGTTTTTGCAGGTTAACTCAAAAGAGTTTCATGCACAAGGAACCAATCGTGGAGCAGTGGAGGCGTGTCCTGCACAGTAGGAGCTGAGCTGCAGAGAGAGAGCAGCTATCAACTTTTGCTCCTGTCTGGAGAGCCCTGAGAACAGCCCAGGAAGAGAAGGAAGGAAGGGGCTTCACCACCAACTTTTACCCAGAGGGAGAGGAGGAGAAAAGAAAACTTTGAACAACTTTACCATTCTGCAAAGAGTTGGAGAGAGGGGGAAAGACCAAAACAACATCCAGTGTGGAAGGAGGGAGACTCTACTATTTCTACAGGTGGGTGTGGGTGCATTTCCCAAACAGACTTTGTTGTATCGGTGGGGGGAGGAAAGAAGACCACTGAGGGCCGGAACATCGCGGGGGGTGTGTGTGTGTGTGGAAGTGTGCGTGGGGGCCGTGCTTACAACTAGGCCCCCCCCACAATTGGAACCCCCCCCACCCCCCCACATTTGCCTAGCCTGGGATAGCTGGAGCTACCAGGCTGAAGATTTTTCTCATTTACCCAATTAACATCGTTAGGAGTGTGTGCCTGGTGGCTCTAGCTACCCCAGGTGAAGACGTCTTCTCCCCCCACCTGAAGACCAACCCAAAGACTGTGCTTGTGTGTTTTGCCATCTGGGGAGTGCACCCACCCACAGCTGCGAGGGGAGACCTGCCCTCGCAGCCCCCCCCCCTTCCCACCCCCCTCTCTCTTTCTCCGTTACCCTCTGTTTCTCCCCTCTCTCTCTGAGAGCCCTTTCTTCCTAATTTTTTTTTTAAAAAAACCAATTAAGACAACTGAGCAGAGGGAGCAAGGCCTCTCCCCAATTGCCAACGAGGGGAGAGGTGCCTCGTTAAGGGCTCCTCTGCTCAGTTAATATACGAGGCCATTAAAAACCATTAAGGCCTGTGACTTTGGGGTGGGTGTAGCCCTTAAAGGGACCCCGTGATGGCGACCCCATCCACGCCGGTGGCAGGGCCAGCAAGGACGTATGCGCAGGCGGTATCCACATCCACGGCACCTCCTGCGCCACCCGCTGCCCTGCCACCTTTTACACTTATAACCAGGAAACACGGGGTCAAGAGCTACACTCACCCCACAATGACCATCGAGGAGTGCGTGCGGGCGATGGCTGGGGTAGTCGGCCCCTCGGCCATTGTCGCGGCCTCCAAGATGTCTGGGAAGGCTGTTTTCTTCCTGGGGTCGGAGCGGGCGGTGTCCCTGGCCCTCGAAAATGGGCTCACGGTGGGCGGGACGTTCCTGCCGGTGGACCCTCTCGAGGCCACCGCGCAGAGGGTCATCGTTTCAAACGTCCCGCCCTTTGTTCCCGCTGAGCTCCTCCTCCCTCACCTACACCAACTGGGGGAGGTAAGGTCGGGGACGTGTTCTCCTTCCGCCGCCAGCTCTTTGTCCGGCTGGCGCGGGAGGAGACGACAGAGGGGAACTTTAATGTGGTGCACGAGGGGACTGCCTACCGCGTCTTTTGGACGTCGGACGGCGTGCGGTGCCATGCCTGCAGGGAGGTGGGGCACGTTCGCAAGAACTGCCCCGCCTCCAAGGCCGCCAAACCACCGAAGGCGGCCAAGGCTGGCGCCGCCGCCACCCCTCCCCCTAGTTGCGTCCGCGTGCCGGGAGCCGTAGGTGCGCGGGCATCGTCGGAGGCCTTTGTTTTCGGGGCCTCGGGCGGGGGGGGGGGAGAGCGTCCAAACGGAAAGAAGGCGCGGAAGAAGAAGAAACATCTAGAGGCGGGTCCCCTCGGTGCGCCAGAAAGATTGACCACCGCGCTCGGCCCAACCCAGTCACCGGCGAGCGCGGGATGCCCCGAGCCCGTGCCCGAGCCCTTGAACAACACCACGGAGGGGCCCGTGCGCGGGCAAGAAAAGAAAAAGGGGGGGGCGGAGCAGGAGGCCTCGGCAGACATAGAGGTCTCCCTGCCTCAGCGCATCTCCAGCAACAAAAGGAGGCGCCGCTCCGTTGAGGCGGAGGGGGAACAACATCCCTCCGCGGAGGAGTCAGTGCCCGCCGCGTGTCCCGCGTCCCCCACCAGCGCCCCCAAGCAGCGCCGTAGGTGGGAGGAGTCTGTCCCCGGGGAGGGTGAGACAGTCGAGGGTGCCCAGCCTCTGCCTCCCGGGGATGGCATGGAAGATCTGCCTGTCGTGGGGGGCGTGGGGACCGCGGAGGAATGCATTGCCGCCGGGCCGGGCGTCCCGGGGTCTGAGGCGGGCGGGGCCGAAAAGGCCGAACCTGAGCCCGCCCAGCCAATACCCAACTTCCCCCGGGAGTCGCTCGACCCGGCAGAAACACAAATTAATGCTTATTATGACACTGTAGATGCTGGGCCGGGGGGTGGCAGCGGGGAGGGGGAGGAACACCCACCCTCGCCTCTTGCTGTGGAGCTGGAGCACTTGGAGAGCCTGGGGATTTCCTATGGCCGGGTCTCTCCTTGTTCCCCGGTTCCTGGGGCGGAGGGGGAACCCCTTCCTCTATCATTTCCCGACCCAGCACCATTTTTAAAAGAGCCCAGTGGGGACTCCTCTGCCGACGATCCTGGGGGTGGGATCGGGGCAGTGCCAGGGCCGGTTGGAGCGGCCGGTTCATTTGCCGTACCTTGTGCGGTCGATGGGCCGGCTGCTGGCGGCCACCTCCCGGAGGAGGACGGGGACTCGGTGGGGGACGCGGGTGAAGACCTAGAGACCACCGCCAGCGAGGCGGTGGATCTGCTCGCGGCCGCCGCCGAGACCATCCTCATTCCTGCAAAGGAACTCCGGGACTTTTTGGCCCAGAGCCGGGGTCGCTGCAACCAAGCCCGACTGGCCCTGGAAAAATGGTCCGAGCCAGAGCTGATCAAGGGGTCCGTCCGCGCCGCCGTTAAAACCTTGGCCGCGGGCGGGCCCTTGACAAAGGCGCAACACCTTGAGCTGCGCGAGCTCGATGGACTCCTCGCTGGGCTGCGGAGGGAGCGGAGTTCAACAAAAGACTCCGCTCCCTCCCCCACAATAGGTTAAGGTAGAGGTTGCACTATGCTTTTGCCATGAAGATAACCATAGCCAGCCTCAACATCAATGGCGGCAGAGGGGCACGCCGTAGATTTGACAATTTTTCGCTCCTGCGGGAGGGGAAATATGCGGTGTGCTTCCTGCAAGAAACCCACACTGTTCCGGGAGACGAAGCCACGTGGCTCCTGGAATGGCAAGGAGAGGTCTGCATGAGCCACCTCACCGCCATTTCTAGTGGGGTGGCCATCTTGCTGGGCCCGCATTTTCAGCCGGAGATCTTGGGGGTCGAGGAGCCCGTGCCAGGCCGCTTGCTGCACGTAACGGTTCGCCTGGGGGACGTGCCGCTCCATCTCGTGAACGTGTACGCCCCTCAGCCCGGCCCGCAGCAAACGCGCTTCTTTGAAGAGGTGTCCGCTCTTCTTGGCTCCGTCGACGTCGGCGACTGCATTGTCCTCGGGGGGGATTTTAACTGCACCCTCGAGGCGAGGGACCGCTCCGGTGCCCCGCAGTGCATGACGGCGATGGAGAAGTTGAGGGACCTGGTCGGGTCCTTCGACTTGGTGGACGTCTGGCGAAATCTCCACCCCGACTCCAGCGCCTTTACTTGGGTGAGGCCTGGAGTTGGATGGTCTAGAGTCGACCGCCTTTACGTGTCTCGGGCGTACGTTTCCTGCGTCCCGGCGGCCTCCATGCGGCCGGTGCCGTGTTCGGACCACCACCTGGTGTGGGCGGAGCTCGCTTCGCTCCGCGCGAGGACGGGGTCCGCGTACTGGCACTTTAACAACCGGCTGCTGGAGGACGTGCGGTTCCAGGACTCGTTCCGTCGATTCTGGTCTGACTGGAGAAGGAAGCAGGGGGGCTTCCCCTCCTTGAGGCTATGGTGCGACGTGGGCAAGGCTCACGTCCGCGTCTTCTGTCAAGAGTACGCGAGGGGGTCGACCAAGAGGCGGGCGGCCAGAGTCGGGCGCCTAGAAAAAGAGGTGCTCGACCTGGAAGCCCGTCTCGGTCAAGTCGTCCAGGACCCGGCCCTGCGGACGGTGTACGAAACGAAGAAGGCCGCGCTGAAGGACCTGCAGCTCGTCGGGTCCCGAGGCGCGTTCGTGAGGTCGCGGATCCGGTTCCTGCGGGATCTGGACCGCGGCTCCCCCTTCTTCTACTCGCTGGAAAAAAGGCAGAGTGTCCGTAAGCAGCTCTTGACGCTGCTGGCCAACGACGGCTCTCTCGTCCCGGATCCGGAGGGCGTCAACAACAGGGCCCGTGAATATTACAGGGCTCTGTTCTCTCCGGATCCGTCCAGCGAGGAAGCGCGTAGAGTTTTGTGGGAGGACCTGCCGAAGGTCAGCCCGGAGGGCGCCGAAAATCTGGAAGCTCCGCTAAGCCTGGCGGAGCTGACCGGTGCCCTCGCCCGGCTCTCGAGGGGAAAATCCCCGGGGCTGGACGGGCTGACCGTGGAGTTCCACAGGGCGTTCTGGGACGTCCTGGGGAGCGACTACGCGCGGGTCCTGGGGGAAAGTCTGGCGACCGGGGAGATGCCCCTCTCTTGGCGCAGGGCAGTCATCGTCCTGCTGCCTAAGAAGGGCGATCTCCGCCTCCTTAAGAACTGGCGCCCGGTCTCCCTCCTCAGCACGGACTACAAAATCTTCGCCAGGGCGATGTCTGCTCGCCTTGGTGCCGTGCTGGACCACATGATTCACCCCGACCAGTCCTACACGGTCCCGGGCCGGACAATCCACGATAACATCCATCTGGTCCGGGACCTCATCCATTGTTCCCAGGAGGCTGGTCTGTCGGTCGCCTTCCTATCCCTCGACCAAGAGAAGGCGTTCGACAGGGTGGATCACGACTATCTGCTCGGAACTCTGCGCGCTTTCGGGTTCGGGACGCATTTCGTCGCCCGGATCCGACTTTTGTACGCCGCCGCG
Organism: Pristiophorus japonicus; assembly: GCF_044704955.1. Lineage (NCBI taxonomy): Eukaryota > Metazoa > Chordata > Chondrichthyes > Pristiophoridae > Pristiophorus > Pristiophorus japonicus. The sequence goes on along the minus strand of NC_091977.1, from coordinate 447,270,243 downwards.
GAGTGTCTGATTAAGGTTAACGGGTCCTTGACGGCGCCCCTTCGCTTTAGGAGAGGGGTGCGCCAGGGATGCCCCATGTCCGGCCAGTTATACGCCGTTTGCGTGGAGCCTTTCCTGCGCCTCTTGCGGACGAGGTTGACGGGACTGGCTCTGCAAGGGCCGGGCGTGGAGGTCGTCCTCTCGGCTTACGCCGATGACGTGCTCCTCGCGGTAGAGGATCCCGCTGACCTGCGGAGGATGCGTGAGTGCCAGGAGATTTACTCGGCCGCGTCCTCCGCCAGGATCAACTGGGAGAAATGTTCCGGACTCCTGGTGGGTCAGTGGCGGGTGGACTCCCTGCCGGAGGAGCTCAGGCCTTTTGCCTGGAGCACGACCCATCTCCTCTATCTGGGAGTCTACCTTAGCCCCGACGAGGGAGCCTGGCAGGAGCTGGAGGCCAAGGTCGCCGCTCGCCTTGGGCGCTGGACAGGACTGCTCCGAGTGCTGTCCTACAGGGGTCGAGCGCTAGTCATAAACCAGCTGGTGGCCGCAATGCTGTGGTACCGGCTGGTCACTTTGACCCCTCCCCCTGCGTTTGTCGCCAAGATACAGAAGAAGCTGGTGGACTTCTTCTGGAACAACAGGAAGCACTGGGTCTCTGCCGCGGTCTTGAGTCTCCCGCTTGAGGAGGGCGGTCAGTCGTTGGTGTGCGTCAGCGCCCAGCTCGCGACTTTCCGTCTTCAGACCCTGCAGAGATACCTTTACGTCGAGCCCCCTCCTAGGTGGTGTGCTCTGGCGAGGTATTTCTTCCGCCAGCAGCGCGACCTCAATTATGACACGCAGCTCCTGTTTGTGAACTTGGGGGGTGCCAGGACCGCCCTCCGGGAGCTGCCTGTCTTTTACAGGGAACTCATCAGGGTCTGGAACAAAGAGAGGTGGGCACCGGAGGGACTGGAGTGCATCATCACGCCCGGCAACCAAATTTTAATTTGATTTTACGTTTTAAAGTTTAATTTGTTTTCATTGCCGGTGCTTTTAGTGTCCCCCTTCCCTTTTATAGGGGGCACTGGGGAAAATTGCGATTTTAGTGCCCAAAAAAAAAAGAAAGAAAAACACACAAAAAAAAAAAAGGGGGGGAGAAAAAAAAAGGGCCTTGTAAATGTCTGGTGTGTCACCCAGGTCGGGTGGCACCGTTTAATGTTTTATGTTTTGCAGGTGAACTCCAAAAAGAGTTTCATGCACAAGGACCCCCAGGTCCCTCTGCACCTCAGCATGTTGTAATTTCTCCCCATTCAAATAATATTCCCTTTTACTGTTTTTTTTCCCAAGGTGGATGACCTCACATTTTCCGACATTGTATTCCATCTGCCAAACCTTAGCCCATTCGCTTAACCTATCTAAATCTCTTTGCAGCCTCTCTGTGTCCTCTATACAACCCGCTTTCCCACAAGTGGAGAGTATTCCATCACACTCCTGACATGTGCCTTGTAGATGGTAGCAAGGCTTTGGGGAGTCAGATGAGATATTCGTCACAGAATACCCAGCCTCTGACCTGCTCTTGTAGCCACGATGTGTGTGTGGCTGGTCCAGTTAAGTTTTTGGTCAGCGGTGACCTCCAGGATGTTGATGGTCAGAAATTTGGCGAGGGTAATGCAGTTGAATGTCAAGGGGACGTGGTTAGATTCTCTCTTGTTGGAGATAGTCATTGCCTGGCACTTGTGTGGTGCGAAAGTTATTTGCCATTTATCATCAGCAAACATCCCCACTTCTGACCTTATGAAGAAGTTCATTGATGAAGCATCAGAAGATGGTTGGGCCTAGGATGCTTCCCTGAGGCACTCCTGCAGTGATGACCTGGGGCTGTAATGATTGACCTCGAACAACTACAGCCATCTTCCTTTGTGCCAGGTATAACTTCAGCCTGTGGAAAATTTCCCCCGATTCCCATTGAGTCAGTTTTACTTCTCTTAGGCAATCCCTCGGAGTCGAGGATAACTTGCTTCCACACTAAAAATTAGTTCTCAGGTGACTGATGAGCCCAATGTGGGACCTACAGTCTGTCACAGGTGGGGCAGATGGTGTTTAAAGGAACGAGTGGGTGGGTTGCTGTGCGCTCCTTCTGCTGTTTACGCTTGGCTCCAGCTAACTCCCGGCGAAGACTCGAGATGTTCGGTGCCTTCCCGGATGCTTTTCCTCCACTTTGAGCAGTCTTTGGCCAGGGATTCTCAGGTGTTGGTGGGGATGTTGCACATTTTCAAGGAGGTTTTGAGGGTGTCCTTGAAGCCTTTCCTCTGCTTACCTGGGGCTCGCTTGCCATGTCGGAACTCCGAGTAGAGCGCTTGTATAGGGAGTCTCGTATCGGGCATGCGGACGAGGTGGCCCGCCCAACGGTGCGGATCGAGTGTGGTCAATGCTTTGATGCTGGGGATGTTGGCCTGAGCAAGAACACTGACATTGGTGCACCTATCCTACCAATGGATTTTCAGGATCTTACGTTGGTGGTACTTCTCCAGTGCTTTGAGATGCCTGCTACATTTCATCAGGTTCACCAGACTGATTCCAGGGATGGCTGGGCTGTCATATGAGGAGAGACTGGATCAACTGGGCCTTTATTCACTGGAGTTTAGAAGGATGAGCGGGGATCTCCTAGAAACTTATAAGATTCTGATGGGACTGGACAGGTTAGATGCGGGAAGAGTGTTCCCAATATTGGGGAAGTCCAGAACCAGGGGACATAGTCTTAAGATAAGTGGTAGGCCATTTAGGACGGAGTTGAGGAGAAACTTCTTCACTCAGAGTTGTTGACCTGTGGAATTCCCTGCTGCAGAGAGTTGTTGATGCCAGTTCATTGGATATATTCAAGAGGGAGTTAGATATGGGCCTTACGGTTAAGGGGTCAAGGGGTATGGAGAGAAAGCAGGAAAGGGGTACTGAGGGAATGATCAGCCATGATCTTATTGAATGGTGGTGTGGGTTCGAAGGGCCAAATGGCCGACTCCTGCAACTATTTTCTATGTTTCTATCTTTCTACATTTAGTCCATGTCTCTGAAGCATATAGGAGGGTGGGTATCACTACTGCTCTGTAGACCATGAGCTTGGTGTTGGGTTTGAGGTCCTGATCTTCAAACACTCTCTCCCTCAGGCAACCGAAGGCTGCACTGGCACACTGAAAGCGGTGTTGGACTTTGTCATCGAAGTCTGTCCTTGTTGGCAGTAGGCTCCCGAGGTATGGAAAATGGTCCACGTTGTCCAAGGCCTCGTTGTGGATTTTGATAATCAGGAAGCAGTGCTGTGTGGTGGGGGCAGGTTGGTAGAAGACCTTTGTCTTAGATGCTCGCGTACGCTTCGGTAAAGGTGTTGATGATGGCTCGGAGCAGGCATCCTCTGTTTACTGTAATTCAATGAGAGAGGATGGGACGACCTTGGATCTGGCCTGGAAGCAGCGGAGGTTGAACAGTTTCCTGTTTGCTCTGCAGATTAGCTCCACTCCAGCGGCGAGCTTACTCAGGGCGAGATGGAGCATTGCAGAAAGAAAGATCGAGAAGAGCGTAGGTGCTCTTCTAGTTCTCAGTTTTATTAGGGCACCTTGCTGCCACATTCGGTCAAATGCTGCCTTGATGTGAAGGGCAGTCACTCTTACCTCAGCACACCTCTGGAATTCAACTCTTTTGTTCATGTTTGGATCAAGGGTGTAATGAGGTCTAGAGCTGAGTGGGCCTGGCAGAACATAAACGTGAGTATCGGTGAGTAGTTTATTAGTAAGTGCCGCTTGATAGCACTGTACACAACACCTTCCATCACTTTGCTGATGATTGAGAGTAGACTGATGGATCGGTAATTGGCCAGATGGGATTTGTCCTGCTTTTTGTGGACAGGATATGCCTGGGCAGTTTTCCACATTGTCGGGTAGATGCCAGTGTTGTAGTTGTATTGGAACAGCTTAGCTAGAGGTACAGATAGTCCAGGACCACAAGTCTTTCGTACAACAGCCGTGATGCTGTCGGGGCCTTTAGCCTTTTATGTTCTGTCGCTTCTTGATATCACGTGGAGTGAATCAAATTTGCTGAAGACTAGCTTCTGCGATGGTGGGGACTCAGGAGGTGGCCGAGTTGGATCATCCACTCGGCCCTTCTGGCTGAAGATGGTTGCAAACGCTTCAGCCTTGTCCTTTGCACTTGCGTGCTCGGCTCCGCCATCACTGAGGATGGGGCTATTCATGGAGTCTCCTCCTCTCATTAATTGTTTAATGGTCCACCACCATTCAGGACTTATCCACCCTCACATCTGAAGTCCCCCAATGATACATCCTTGGCATCCTCTTCATTACCCAATAGCTGCCCTTTGATTTATCTTACCCAACTCTACCTTTCCACCACCTCCTTTGACCCTTCCACTATATTTGTCCTGTCACTTATCTGACAGCCAGTCTTGGATTAGTCCCAACTTCCTTCAATTAAACATCAGGAAGACCAAAGGCATCATCTTTAGCCCTCACCACAAATTCCGGTTCCTCACTCCAGACTCCGTCCCTTCCCAGGCCATTATCTCAGGCTGAACCAGACTATTCACAACCTAGGCATCTTGTTTGACCCTGAACTGACTTCATACCCAAATATTGCCTACTTCCACCTATGTAATGTTGCTCAGCTACCAAGAAGGTATCAACCGCGAGGGATTATGGAGTGTCCTTCTCAAATTCGGCTGTTCTCAATAATTTGTCACCATCCTCCACCTGCTTCACGATGACATGCAAGCCATGATCCTGACCAACAGATCCACCACAGACCCAATACAAGAGCAGACCAGGGTCATGCAAGGTTGTGTCATTCACCAACGCTCTTCTCAATCTTTCTCGCTGCAATGCTTCATTTCACCGTTAACAAGCTCCCCGCTGGAGTGGAGCTAATCTACAGGATGATCGGGAAATTGTTCAACGTCCATCGTCTCCAGTCCAGAACCAAGGTTGTTCCAAGCGTTTGTGTACATTTGGAAGCTGAACCCCAAACCATCATTGACACCTTCACTGAAATGTATGAGACTTGGCCTTGCATTAAACATCCGCAAGACAAAGGTTCTACATCAACCTGCCCCCGCTGATCAAGATCCATGACAATACCTTGGACAGCGGGGATCACTTTCCATACCTTCGGTCAGTGAGGGCAGACATCAATGACGAAATCCAACACTGCCTTAAGTATGCCAGTGCAGCCTTTGGCTGCCTCAGGAAAAGTGTGTTTGAAGACCAGGATCTCAAACCTGGCACCAAGCTGATGGTCGACAGAGCAGTAGTGATACTCGCCCTCCTATATGCTTTAGAGACATAAACATACAGTAGGCACCTCAAAGCAGTGGAGAAGTACCACCCACGCTGCCTCAGAAAAATCCTGCAGATCCATTGGCAGGATAGGCGCACCGTCAGTGTTCCCTCTCAGCCAACATCCCCAGCATAGAGGCATTGATCATGCTCAATTAGTTCCAATGCATGGGCTACCTTGTCCGCATGCCTGACGCAAGACTCCCAAAACAAGCACTCTACTCCGAGCTCCTTCACGACAGGCGAGCCCCATGAGGGCAGAGAAAATGCTTGAAGGACACCCTCAAAGCCTCCTTGACAAAATGTAACATCCCCACCTATTCTTGAGAATCTCTGGCCCAAGACCTCTCAAAGTGGAGAAGCGTTCGAGAAGGTGCAGAACACTGAGTTTATTCGTCGGGAGCACACGGAAGCCAAGTACAAACAGCGGAAGGAGCGTATGACAAGCCAAGCACCCCACCCACCCTTCAACCACCACCTACACCACGTGGCAGAGTCTGTAGATCCCACATAAGACTAATCAGTCACCTTAGAACTCATATTAGTGTGCAAGCAAGTCATCCTCGACTCCGGGGGGACAGCCCAAGAACAACACTGCTCGCCTCTGCCCTTACCCCAATCCTTGAAACCCTCAATCATGCCCGTCAGCTCCAGATGACTATTTCAACTTTCCCCTAATTGGCTTTCCATCCTCCACCATCCATATACTACAGCTCTTCCAAAACTCAGCTGTCTGTCTTCTATCATCATCCAAATCCTGCTCAGCTATCACTCCTATCTCACTGATGTACATTAGTTCCTAGACTCTTTTTGCAAATTTTAAATTCTTGTCCTCTCCTTCAAATCACAGGTAATCTTGCCCAGCCTTACAACTCACACTGAAGCTCTCTGTTCACCCTCCCTTCATCCCACCATTGGTAGCTATGCCCTTAGCCACATGCAGCCTAGTCTCTTGAATTCCTCTTGAAAACCTCTCCACCTCCCACTCGAAAGCCCTCGTTAAAACCCACCTCTTTGCCCAAGCTTTTGGTCACACGTCCGGATATCTCCTTCGCTAGTTTGGCATCCATTTTCTGAACATTTCTGAAGTGCGCTGGGGCATTTTTCCATATTAAAAGGGTACTATAAAAGTTATTGGTGCAGTTGGCAGCAAGGGTCATTGAATAGCGATCAGAAGCAGGAAACATGGATAATTTTTACTCTACTTCCTGGCTGAGATCAGCTAACACAGATGGAACTCAAATTTTCTAGACTGTATGACTCAATACCACATTATATGATGGCTTTGCCCACTGAGCCATTAGCAAAGCTGGCATATTTTTCAAAATCCTGGTCAAAATACATTGCTACATTATTGTGTTATGATGAAAAGAGCACCACCACTTAAGAAAAGCCAATGATGATAAAGTACATTCAGCCCACCAAAGCTCATCTCTTTAATAACCCATTTCTCCATCATATCCAGCTGCATTTTCAACACCCCTAATTTATTTTCCTCAACTTGGCATCCTGTACATGATTCTGAACATTCCGATTCTTTTGAGTATCTAGTACTGACCAGTTTAAATTCCTAATTAATTATATTTAATTTGAAGCAATACTTTCTTTCTCTCCTCCTTAACATTTTCATTAGGCTGTATTGTTAGAATAAATCTTTGAATTAGATCTTGGATTACAAAGTGGAATTATTAGCCTGTTTCTGCAGCCTCCAGCAGAGAAGTTTAGAGATAGGGCTACAACAGGGCCCAAATTCTCCAACCTGCACTCCTTACAAATGAAATTCCCTCACTGAAAGTGTCACATCGCCCCTCGTATATCATGGGATGAGAAAATCAAGCTCTGATTAGTGCAGTCCATTTGACAGTATGGACCACCGAGCCATTGTTATTGAAGCTATGAATTGCAGGGCGGGGGGAGGATCCATAACCACCGTTGTGTGAAGTCCTATTCATTACCCCACTTCACCAAAAAAAAAGGCACTGTCCTCAGTGGCTGTGCAACGCCCTATCCTGCCTGCTCCCAAAAAGCAGAGATGGCTCTCAGATATAGAGAAGAAACAGAACCAGATTTAGGAAGGAATAAAGTAAATTTATTATTTTTAATCAAAATTGGGTACATTGTGAAACTGCATTCTGATGCCCCCACCCTATAATTAGGAAATGAGAAGAACCCTGCCTGCAGAATCCAGTGGCAAGGCTAAGAGGAATACTGCAGCTTTTGTCAGTCTTTACAGGCCTTTGCAACCTGACTAGTCAATAAGGCAAACATCAATGCAAAAATGGACCAGGTTCATACAGCACAGACTGTCTTCACTCAGCTTTACAATTTAAGTTGACCACAGTGATGTAAACTGTACAAATACCTTCTAGATTGAACAGTTAAAAAGCATCTAGTTTAAAAGTGGGAAACTCCACTAACTTAAAAAAAAGTTACAAGAATTATGATTAATTTTAATCAGGAAAAATAATGTTTCAACACAGTACTGTTGATTAACTAGAAAAGGAATTATGTGAGCTGAATTATATCAGCGATGACAGTCAATAATTTGCTTCAGTGATTGTGTCATTTTAACAGAATTCAGCTGCCATTTAAAGTGTCAGTCAGCAACACCAAGTCAGTGCTGGTCAGGTCATCGGCATCCATAGTATATTATACAAAGTCACAGAACTGGAACCATCCCCCCAAAAAAGTTGATCATAATTCTTTAAGAGGTACAGATATGGAGACCAGACTCACTTTTTAAAGTCAGATTCAGAATCTATTTGTTTGCTGGATTTTTGGATTTATCAAGGGACAAGATCCAGCTCTTTACATTTGTAGGCATTAGGACCTGGAGAAAACTTACAAACTGCATGATCCATCTTCAGGAGGTAGGAAATAATTCCAGCATCTATACTCATAGGCTCTGTGGGGGAGGGGGTTACCTGACTCCCGCTGTAACTTTAGTGGAGTCCTCCAGATAAATGACATAAATAGATGGAAATGGCAATTGTTGCTGTTTCTTTCGGGATTCCTCTGGGCTGCCACAGAAGTTACAGCAAGAACCCCCACCGAATTTCAGAGCCCGGTCTTACTCCCATAACCTGCTTTGCGGCAGTGCCGAAAGTGGCACAGCAGCCAGTGCTACATTATTGCAGTAGAAATCGCTTCATATTTTGCATAACCAGTATGAAAATCACCCAACTACGCAAGAGTCATAAAATCCTTTCTCCAATATATAAAATTGCTCGGGAACAGTGAAACTGGTTTAGCCATCCTATCAGATGTTGCATTTAAGAGATGGTAAATGGATGGCATGGCATATTTGCATCATGATTTTGGCACATCGGCTGATAACAGGAGCACCAAGCATTGCAAACTGGGTTTAAAAAAAGGGAGAAAGAAATGACTTCAGCCAGGTACAGTTTAATAATATTAAATTTTCTCCAGCTAAAAGATCCCAAAGAACACCCCTAGATCTATACCCTCCACCGCACCCCCCCCCCCCCAAGAAAAGTAAATGGGCGTAGAGTACATGGTTTCTGTTATTCGTGGGAGTCATCCCAGAAAAGAAACTTTCTTCTCTTCAATGTTTAAAGGGTCAGCTGCCAAGTTTAGTATTTTTTTTTAATTAGTGAACATTGCCAGCAGGACTTTATGTTAGGGATCCTCTCCTCTGGCACTACTGAGAAACTGGAGAATGAAATGGAATGCAACAGGGCCTGGTCTTTGGGATAAGGTGCATTGTCAGGGTGACAGAAACCAAAACCGGCACTGGCATGGCTACATAGTATATCCACTAGTCTCTATGCCTACTAGTAAATTCAGTATATTTAAATTTTTGTCCTGAAATTCTGCAGGGGTTCTCCCACGTTCCTGCCTGCCTGCCTGCCAGAATCCGCCTCCCCCCCCCAGAGTTACAGCAGGAGATCAGGAAAAGCCTCATGGAATCTCAGAGCCTAACTATTTATGTAACAGCAGTTATAGAAACAGAACAACATCCTTCACTTAAGTCGATCTCAACTTCATTTTGAATTACAACTTAGAAAATTCAGAGCGCACAATGGCACAGCCATCATGGATGACTTTCAACATTAATCTCTCAAGACAGTGGAAGGTGACCACTCGTAACCCACCCAGATCTCAACACCAGTTACAAAAGGAAATGTTCCAGGAAGGTACAGCGTCTCCACCACTAATGAGAAATGAAGACCTGGGTGGACCCAGACTTCTGATCCATGTGAAATATGCACAAGAGAAACCAAAACCATAAGTATCAATACAGGAGATGTACATTCAAGCTACATTGTGCTACATTTAGACTTTGGCCAGCCCAGCCACCAAATCTGAAAAACTGGTGATTAGGTTATCAACTAGGTAACCAAAACATTTTAAACTTGCAGTGGTTGGTTTAAGTCTCGCTCTCTGCATTGGTCATCACTATTCGTACAGATGCGGCAGCTAACCTTAAAGTTGGGTAACCATGGCTACCAAACCAATAGCAGCATACCAGTGATGGCAGCCACAGGTAAAACAATATTACAGGAGTGGTAATGCCTGCGCCCAGGTCGTGCTGTAACAATGGGAACTTTAAAGCCAAGGAAAGGTTTGCACAATAAACTCGGTCACTGCAGGCGAAGTACATTAAAGTTCTGTTCTCCAGGTCCATGGTCCACTGCCTTACACTGAAATGAAGACTGAAGGAATAATCAAAACCCAGTTTAGAAACAAGCCCCAGTGACAATACATAATTATATATAAAAACTGTTATTCTAAACAATGCACGGGCAACATCATTTTTCCATGCAGGAATGATGAGTGATAAGAAGGCTCTGTTTATCTAAATATTGCACAGAAAGTAAAGAATCACATAATCATGGGAAAATTATCACATTATCAGCAACTACAAAACATAAAGAACCTCTAGCTATAGTAGTCATGAGTTCATCGGTCTCCATGTGAGCAGTTTGTTAAGACAATTCCGTGATAGGAAGCCACGTTTTGGGATTCCCTTGTGCAAATAAGAAGGCATCATGCTGCATAAAGCATCTGTTTTCCACATGAAACAAGTTTTTGCTTTAGTGTTTTTCTCCCTCAAGTCAGTTTGGCAGACAGAGTGGGTAATATTTAAGCCATAGGCTTGGACTGGGATTCCATTTCTGCAGCTCGTTTGAGCGCAACATCCACCAGCAGCTGAAATCCACTGAAATCTTGATTGAGGTCTGGAGGAGTGGGTGGAGGAGTGTTAAATAGTCCACTCTGGGGGGCTGGGTTTGACCCCACAGGAACAGCATCTTTGGAGCATCCAGGATTGGTATCCACTAAGCCTGCACTTGACAATGGATCCATTTCAGACATTCCCTCTATACTGGCAGGTGGACAGTAGTGTAAAGGCACATCATTCGGTGTGGAGACAGTAGTGTGGCATATAACCGAAGGCCTTGGCAGGAATGTTCCTGCAGAAGAGGTGCTACATGGAGAGGTCTCCCCATTTTCTGGGCAGGAGCTTGTGGATCCAAATGATCTTTCATCGAGGTCTGGAACATAACTGTTTGAAGTCATGGAGGTCTGTAGCGAGGTGTGCTCTGCACTCTTGCTCCCTCGGCGAGAGATGGTAAAATTATTCGGGTCCTTGCCATCCTTTCTCAGCATGTCTGGCAGCAGTCTGCGGCGTGCGTTAATAAACCAGTTACAGACCTGGAATTCAGCAGGAAAGAGGACAATCAGCATGTGTACATCTTTTTATTAGATGATTTTAACTCAACTGGAAGAAGTTCTGCCAAAAGTGCTATCAACAAACCCACCTGAACTCTAATCTATCCAATATCATGAAAACAATACAAACAAATAAACTCAACATAAATATTACATGGATGAATATCAGAAAGCCGATCTTTCTAAATATAATCAAGTCCAGCCACTTCCTTGAAAACAGAATAATTCTGCAATTCCCCACTCGCATGAGTCAGAGAATTGGGTCATGTGTTGTAACCCTATCTCCAACCCTCATTCAACTAGAACATGGCTTCCCCCACCCACCCGAGGAGTGGCAATTAATCTTTAACCCATTTAGAAAACAATACAGCTAAAATACAATCGAAATCAAATTTAGCCACCCAACTGATGCCACATTTATAATGTAGCACAGCTGTTCAAAGCAGTCCCACCTACGGTACTAGTTCTACAAGATAAACAAGACCTGCCCCAGGTGCTATTTTTGCTCCCTGCCACAGGCTGCCAGTTCCAAACAACTGCCACAGGATACCATAGGCCACACTAAAATCTCAGCCTAATGGTTTCATAAGTAGTGATTTCACATTTCTTGCTTGTACAAATCCCCTTGACATCAGGAAGGTTCACAGCTAGAAACCTGAGGCCACGACTGCAATTTTAAGCAAGTGCAAATATGAACTGGTTGGAGCAATTGCCCTTCACCTCTGTGACCTGACCAGCAGAATGACGGTCTCCTCATCTTGAATAGTTACAACAGTCCTTTCTGAATTGAATTTGGATAGCAGGTGTGGGAAATAGAAAAATTCCACGTTTATGTAGTAGGGACTAAAAGACACATTGTTGATACAGGGTAGATGGAGCTTTAGTCTGTAACTGGATGTGCTATACTTGACCCAGGAGTACTTGATGCTGACAAGGCATCTAAAATATGAAGAGTTCCATTCCCCAGTACTAAAACTCTTCAAAAAAAATGTTTTACATTTCAATAGTAACTTTCAATGGGGAATTGGATATTTATTTGAAAAGGAAAAAATAATGCAAGGTTGTGGAGAAAGAGTGGGACTAATTAAATAGCTCTTTCAAAGATCTGGCACAGGCATGATGGGCCAAATAGCTTCTTTCTGTGTTGTTCGATTCTATAGCCCAAACACATATTTTAGCAAGCAAACACAGAATTTTCAAAGATCCCCAGCTACACATTACATCACTCTGTGTGTGTAAGCATTGTCTTTTGAAGCTTTTTCAAATAAGTTTCTGAAAACAATTGCTTGCTCTCATCGGTACCAGTCAGGTGCATTCTGAAGAGTTTAGAAACATGCAGGACGCTTTATGAGAATGCTTGGATTGAGGTCACTCTGTACTCATCACTCAAACAGTTTTATATAAAACATGTGAAGCTGGTCTTGATCTAAAGTGTACTATATACTCTACTGTAAATTGGGAGGTCCAAATTGCCCAGAATCTGACCTCCACATGCAACATAATCCATCTGAATTACAGACCCTACATCACTGTACTGTCAACCAGACTCACCTTAGGGAATGGTTTCACGCAGGCATCAATTCAAACAGCTATTAAAAACACGCAGTTCATTGGAAGTTTTAATAATCCATATTCACCACTTAAACACCAAGTTTCAGTATAACAGAAGTACAGAAAACATTTTTGTTTGCAGTCTTTGATAGTTTCAGCTTTTAAAAATCACACTCCTTTTCCTGAGGCTCCTCTCATTAGGCACTTTTACACTGGTACTTCGGGGAGGGGAGGCTTAGTAACAGCAGTGCTCAAGCAGAGACATGTGACCTTCAAGGGTCAACTTCCCCTCTTTGCTGAATTAGTATGCTTGGCCTAATTAGAAGACCAAAAGAATGAGGCTTTTGTTTTCCACACCCTATTCTTACGACCCTGGAAAAGTAGGATGCGTTAATTTATTTATAGTATGGTCTGCAGTCAGTAACTGCAGTACATAGCACTGCTGCCAGACTGAGAGCATAGTATCGATGTAAAAGTGCCTATAGATAATGCACACTACCCTATACAATTTCAGTCAGCAACACCCCTTCAGTTGAATTTCAACACTGCATTTCATGCATCACAAATAAACCTGATTGAACCCTCAAAATGCAATCAATGTCTGCAAAGTTCTCGATCCAGCCGCACCACTACAGCATTTTGTTTGCCCACCAAGTAGTTCAAATGCTTTTCTGTACAGAGCTTGAGGGTCATGATTATAACACAATGTGGAGCCATGATGTTCTAATGCTTCCTCTGGCTGTGTGTGACTGAAGCTAGCATTTCCACCACAATATTCAACCAACTTTTAAGTAACACAGAGTACTGCCCATACCAGATGAAAAATAATTGATTTCATGTATCAGGAGTGTTTTTTTCACCCCCCTTGTATATACCTCAAAATAGATCATGGATTATCTAGAAGAATGTACACTTGGGAGAGGCTTCCCTGTTCACTCAATGGGAAAAGTATCATCCAGTGTGGAACTGATCACTACAGATCAGGATTGTCCAAGATTTCAATCATTCTCTTTGTGGAGGACACGAATAGTAAATTAAATGTTGAAAGGTGTCTAAGAAACGGACTCCAGTACAACAATGAAACTAAAAGTCATTTTTCAGTTATTTAAAAAAATCAGGTTAACTGATTTTTTTAAATAACTGAAAATGACTTTTAGTTTCATTGTTACTCACAGGTGGTGGTAAAGACAGAGTAAAAATGCTTATATTTTGTGATAAACCCATTTTCAGCTGTATTGATAAGACTGCACCAGATTACCACTCTTAAATACATCCAGGAATGTCGCTGGGTCAAAATCCTGGAAGTTCCTCCCTGACAACACTGTGGGAGTACCTTCATCACACAGACTGCAGCAGTTCCAAGAAGGTAGCTCACCACCTCCTTCTCAACGGCAATTAGGGATGGGTAATAAATGCTGGCCTTGCCAACGACACACACATCGCATGAATGAATATAAAAAAAAACAATGCCCTTTACCAGATCATTTTTTATTTCAACATCTCTTGACATGCATTTGTTAGAAAACATACTTCAATTCTCTTCTTCTTGGGCAGTACCTCTGAGTCAAGGATGTCTTGATTCCACACTAAAAAGGAGTTCTCAGGTGACTGAAGAGTCCAATGTGGGAACTATAGTCTCTTGTCACAGGTGGGGAAGGCGGTGCCTGGAGGAACGGGTGAGTGGGGTGCCCGGGTTGCCACGCACTCCTTCTGCTGTTGACGTTTGGCTTCAGTTTGCTCTTGACGAAGAGACTCGAGGTGTTCAGCATCTTCCCAGATGCTTTTCCTCCACTTTGGGGGCGGTCTTGGGCCAGGGATTCCCAGGTGTTGGTGGGGATGTTTCACCTTTTCAAGGAGGCTTTGAGGGTGTCCTTGAAGCATTTCCTCTGCCCACCTGGGCCTCGCGTGCTGTGTCAGAGTTCCGAGTAGGGTGCTTGTTTTGGGGAGTCTTGTGTCAGGCATGCAGATGATGTGACCCATCCAGCGGAGCTGATCGAACATATACAGTGCTTCGATGCTGGGGATGTTGGCCTGAGCGATAACACTGATGATGGTGCGCCTATCCTGCCAATGGATTTGCAGGAACTTGCGGAGGCAACGTTGGTGGTGCTTCTCCAGTGTTTGGAGGTGCCTGCTGTACATAGTCCATATCTGTGAGTCATATAGAGGACAACGGCCTCTGCCAACCTGCCCCCATCACACAGCACTGCCCCCCGGTTATCAAAATCCACGACGTGGCCTTGGACAACCTGGACCATTTTCCATTACCTTGGGAGCCAACTGTCCAGAAGGGCAGACATCGACGACGAGGTCCAACACCGCCTACAGTATGCCAGTGCAGTCTTCGGTCACCTGAGGAAGTGTGTTTGAAGACCAGGACCTCAAACCCGGCATCATGCTCATGGTCCACAGAGCAGTATGATACCCACCCTCCTATATGGCTCAGAGACATGGACTGCAATTCTACTGAGTTCACAAAAGAAACTAATTTCATTGTTACAAGACTTCTCCCATTCACTATCACAAAGTAGTTTTATTATGGTATATAATGAGAATACTTCACAACAAACTACCATATACAAGCAAAATTGATGTAAACCACGCAAACAAAAGTGTGCGTGATGTCCGACTGGTTGATGAGCTGTTTGTATATTGTATCACACCATTAGACAGACTACTTCTTTTATATACAATTAAAATTCATCAATTTCACTGCATCATTTCTTGGTAATTATTTTAGTATTCCCAGCAGATGGCCATGGTTGTTGGAGACCAATCGCTGCTGGAGTTCCTCACGGCAGTATCCTTGGCTCAATCACCTTCAGTTACATCATCAAGGACCTAAACCCTTTTGTCATAGGGTAAGGAGTAGGCTTGCTCACTGAGGACTCTGCAGTGTTCAGCTCCATTCACAACTCCTTGGACAATGCATCAGCCCATGGCAACCTACACCAGGACCTGGACAATCTCTAGACTTTGGCTGACAATAGGTCAGGCAACATTTAAGTCCCAAGGAACAACCATCTCCAAGAACATGAACATACCTCCCCATGATTTTCAACGGCACCATCATTGCTGATTTCCCTCATCAACAACATTTATGAAGAGTGGAAAAGTCATCATTGACCAGATGTTAACTGAATGAGTCAGATCAACATTATGGCAGGGAAGGCACTGGGCACTTGGTGTCTCACCTTCTGACCGCTCAATGCCCCTCCAACATCTACAAGGCTCAAGTCAGAAGTGTGATAGAATGATACAATACTCATGACTCACCTGAGTGCAGTTGCAACAACACTTAAGAAACTCAACATCATCCAGGAAAAATAGTCTGCTTAATTGGCACTGGATTCAGCAACCACTTGTTCCATCATTGACGCACTATGACTGCAGCAACTTACAATCCTTAATTTGACTGCACCTTTCAGTGCAGCCTCCTCTACCATCAAGGAGCACAAGAGCAGCAACATCATAGGATCATGATCTGCAAGCTCCCCTTCACGTCACTAACCAAGTTGGCTTGGACATATACCAACAATGCTCATTATTGTCACTGGGTCAAAATCCTAGAATTTCTTAGCTAGCACCATGGGCTCAGTGGTTCAAGGATAAGGCACACCACCACATTTTCAGGGCAACTAGGGACGGGCAATACATGTGACCTTGTCCACAGTGGCTACATCATGATATCCAATTTGTAAAGAAGCAACTGGCACAATCAATTAATTCCCCTCCCCCGCCACCTAGTTGTGGGGCCTCTATGTGTTTATTAAGTGGGTGAACAAGCGTTTTTGCAATTTAAAACAAGTTTCATAGCCTCCCTGGACCAGTGTGTAGTGTGATTAGCTGAGCAGTCGAGCATGAGACAATAGGTAACTATTCTCAGTATCAGCAGACAATGAAGTGACATTGCAGAACACAAGATCGTCTAAAACGCTCAAATACATTTAAAGTCCAAGAGAATAATAAAACAAAGACTGATTGCAAGTTTCAGGGAGAAGGGTAAATTTGATCTGCACCACTAAATTCGAGAAGTGCTCAAACGTATACTGACCCCCTCAGCCCCCTGCCTGGGTTTGTCAACACACAGGCCACTGCTGCAGTTCCACAATCACTACCAGCTGACATCAACAATTTATAGAATTCCAGCATTGGGTGGACATAAAAATCGGATTTTGTTGCCAACTGTTCATTGTCAATAGCTGTGATGGGCATAAAACATCACATTTATATATAACGTATGTGTTGATGGTGAATTTATATTGTCTTAAGTTTTGGTTGAAGCATTTTGTGGTCGTACAACCACCAGCGACTTTCTGCAGCTTGTCCTGAAGTGCTTTGGCTTACTCACCTGCAGTACAGATAGCTGTGCCTGCCTCGACAGTTGTGTTTTCTCCTGTTCAGACGGATATGCCTTATAGCGATGCTCGTACAGCCAGTCCCGCAGGATCCCCACAGACTCCTTGGGCAGGTTCCCCCGCCTCCGCCGCTTCCCTGAATGAGAGAGGTCGAGAGGTACCTCCAGACTCTCGTCCTCCTCAGTCTCGCTGCCACACATCGGCTCCATCGCTGCGAATGAGCAAGAGGTGTTAAAATGACACGCTGGTATGAATGGAGAAATCAGATCAATAGGGACCGGCCTTGCAGCACTGCCCCGGCACGTATACCCTTAACACATTCATTGCCTCGCTGTCAGCTTCCTGTCTACACTCGCAAGGTCCTCAGCTCCAGCATTTTTAATCCTGGATGTTCTACGGCTCATTTTCAAATACAGTATATTAAATATTAATTTTTAAAAACATGTTTATCCAATTTGAAGAAATTTTGCCCTATTTGAAGAGATTTGATCCCAGTGAATGTCCCATTTGAAGAGATTTTATCCCAGTGAATGTCCCATTTGTTAAGATTTTATCCCAGTGAATTTCCTCTAGAAAGTTATTTTGATTTAGCTCCACTTGGTCTGGACCCTACTACTTAACAAGGGGAGGGATCTGATCACGGATCTAGTGGGGTTGTTCAGTGCTTTTAATTTGGGAAAATACAAGTTTTGGAAACGAGAACAAATTATACAATTCACTGAGCGCATTTAAAAGAAACTTCCAACAAGCTTAAATTGTTCATGATCGAGAGGCGGTAATGTTTCAAGCATAAGCCGTCCCTCGCTGTCCTGAAACTACCTCATTAACCTCTCAGACTTTTCAATCAACCAGACAGTTCTCAGACAAATCCGCTACAACTCGGCCCCTGTTCAGGGAAACCTCTGGTTGGCTGAATTTGAATTTATGAACCCGATCGGACTGTCAGTTTGTAAAGTGATACCTGCTCTTTTCCAGCACTTACAGCAGCCATTATCTGCTTGACCCAGAACAAAAGAACAGAAATCACCCAAAATAACTCAAGTGCTTCTCCACTCCGTTTAAGCATCGAGTCCCAAAAGAAAGGGAACCAAATTGTAAAGCAAGATTAGTGCTGTAGTCTCTCATATTCTGCCTGGAAAATCAAACATTATGTTCTCGCCAAACACGTGCTGCTAACTTCTTGTGTTCCATTAAATGGGAACCTGTATTCAAATTATTTAAGGAACAGCCATCCTGACTTGGGAGGCTGTCCTCGTTAAGAATCTCAGGTTGCGGTCGTGATAAACGATTAAAAGTCGAGTTAAAATACTTCAAAAGTAACTGAGTTTGATTCCTCAAACACAGATAAAAAAGAGAAAAATATATTTTCTAGAATCTATATCAACAGGATCTGAAAACACTTCACGTTAGCCAGCACCTTGTAAGATTACAATTTCGCTAATATATAAAAATAATAAAGTACTATTGAACCAGACGGTAAAGATAGTGCTCACTGGGACCTGTCACAAACATTCTCTTACTTGGCTTTAGTTCAAGGGAAGGAGGGGGAAGGGAGGAAGAACTTTACATTCCACCATATTCCAACACAGGGAAAACATCCTCCAGAAACCAAGCCACAAAACTAGCGCGGTGTACCAGATCCTACAGGATTCGGAACATTCTACAAAATGGTAACTCTATACTTGTCGGTGTCGAGTCCTTTGAAATTCCAAGTACGCCGACTTTAATTGAGCAAATAGACTGGAAAACACAAAAGTACGTTCTGCACGGCTGGGTGTTTAATAAGTGGAGGTTTTGCGGACCAACAGGAAATAACCGTCCCTGTAAATCATTCCACACATTCCGCCCACATAAATGGGGAGTTTTTAAAGTTTGTCTTTTTTTAAGTCATCGGGTGGTTCAAAACAACATTACATCAATGAGTGTGGATGACTTCACTCTGCCTTTCAAATCAATAGGAAACCCCCCAAAGCTCGAAGCGCATGGGATCCATTGTCACTTTCCACAAACTTTTTAAACGAGGCAAACCAGCTGGAGATGGGAAAGTACAATTAAACTTTCCCATTTAAATCCCGTCGTGAGAAACTTCAACTCGATCTTAAAATGTTTGTGCAAAGAAACGCGAGCTTTGTCACAGAAAAACTTTTTCCACGAGGTGAGAGCCCAAACAAAGCCTTTAAACACTCAGCACCCTCCTCTTTCCAAAAGGCACTTTTCCTATTTCCCCTCAGCAGTCGATCGATCTCCACAGCCCCTCTCCAACTTCATTGACAAAAAAAGATTAAAAATATAATGCTAAATTAAACCCCCCAAAAAACCCAGACAGAAGACGCAGAGTTCAATAAGGCCACTGAACACGATTTGACAACGTGCCAGCAGCATGGAGGGAGCAGCATTACTTCCACCTACCTTTCTTAGCTTTCATCCTGCTCCAGAAATGTGTCTCCAGGCACTCCAGCGAGATCCACAGAGGAGGGGAGGGGTGGGGAGGAGAGGAGGAAACGACCAACAAATCAAAACGAGCTTTTCGAATATGTTTTCAGATTTTGTTTTAAACGAAGAAGCGAGTCTGGAAGAGGAAAGTTTAAAAAAATATAAATGCCAACTTCTTGTGACTGCGCGACGGCAATGTTGTGAGCGGACGGCGGGTGCTGCCTACCCGCTCTGCCCAACGTGTTGCTCGCTGGAGGATTCAAACAAAAGGTAAACACATCACTGCTACCTGGCGCTCGGAACTAGTCGGGTCGGATCGGATCGGATCGTTTCACTTACTGCCTCCTCAGGAGCTGACAGCTCTCTCTGACAGCTGCTGCCTCAGTCCTGGATCCGCCCCCAAACCACGGGGGGAAAAGGAAAAAAATTCCCTCTCTGACATCAGCACAAACCCATTCAAAAAAGTTTACTATTTGCATACAGCAAGGGACTCCAATCCAGATTTGTTTTAGTATTTTTTTAACGTTTTTTATACATATATAAGAAATTTGAGACTAAGTCTTTGGTCGTTTCTGGAGCTCGTTAGAAGTAAATCAAATGAAACTGTTTATAATTGAAGTGGTTGTTGTTTCTTTGTGCTCTGCTGGTTAATATCCGGTGAAAGCAATGTGGCGAGACGCTTTGATGACGGTTGGCAGACCTCCCCCATGGAGCAGTGAAAAGAGATCAGTTTTTTTTTTACTTTTATTTTAAGCTGCTGGGTTAAACATTAAACTTTGCAGCACCGCCAATATTCCATGGTAAAGCAGATATTTTTTTAATTATAACATAATTGTTTTTTAAGTTTATAGACTATATTTTTGCTTCACTTCCGCACTCGGCTGCTCTTTTGTTTCCACATGTTTGGCTACTTGTTCTTTGTGGTCTGCTAATCAAAGTAGTTTCCAAACTTTTTTTTAAACTTGCGCACACACAGGATTGATGCTGTTGTCCGATCATTAAGGTTAAAAACCGCGGATGTCGCTGTACAAACGTTGTCTTAATGTTCGGCGTCAATGGATTTTTAAAACGTACCGATTAACCAATAACACGGCAGTATATCGAACCACATAGAGAGAAGGGGGGTGAATCCATCTGTTTGTCAATAAAATGTCCTAGCGTGCACACATTCAGCAATGGGTTCTGATGTTTTTTTAAACATTGTGGGGGGAGTCACTTGTCGTCTCAACAACTTTTTAAAAAGTTACCCAAGACAGGACAACATTTTGGGTTTTAACTAGATTTCCCTATTACTTTTTTGTTAACGCATTAACATTTAAAAACAAACTTGATCCAACCACCTAAGATTTGTTTCTGACCAACTAATTAAAGATAAATCAGAGGTGGAGAGAACGAGAGGTTAGAGAGGCAAGATGCAACTTTAGCCATAACTGTTCTTGTGAAACGGCCTGATGACAAAACCGGTTTGCATTAACCAATTCATGTAATTTGTGACTGAATGGCTCCTTGTTATCTTGCCCCATCCAAGCGGTTGTAAGAATTGTGAATGCCCATAGAGAAGGATCCGACAGTGAGGTGCTTGATCCTATTGTTTTGTGAAAATTAGATTGTTTTCAACAATTCTCACACCTTCAGCAGTAGCTCTCAGGCAGAATGAGAGTTGTTAACACATTACTGTTACACCAATTGTGCTGACAAAGTGTCGCTTATTTAAACATTCTCTGACAAACGGTTCAAAGTTACAAACATTCAAAGGAGATGGGCAAAATGCATGTCATGACGCTAAATCATATAGGCCAGAAAATCTCAGGTTTAAATTAGATGATTTTGGCTGGGAGCTTTACAATTGGTTTGAGTGTTGAGTGCCTTCCGGCACATGGCCTCCTTCTGTGCTGTAATGAAGGGAATAAAAAACCTGCTATAGTTCCTACTCCTAATCCCAATCCAGTGACACAAATAAAGGATGGCTATTTGGGCAAAATGCTAGAAAGCTGGCACTATCCCTGGAACTGTACCAAATAAAAATGTTTTCAGGAGGGGAAAATGGGAAGAATACTGTGAAAAAGCTAGTAGAGTGCAACAAAAACAGATTAATCTTTAAATTATTAAAGACAAATCCTAAAACATGCCCATCTTTTAAAATGTAACATTACTGTAGCTCATTTGGGAAAAGACTTTTAAGGATACAATTTAAAAAAAATTAAAGGACACATTTTTCCTTTAATTCTACTCATGTCCTGTCTTGGGTAACTTTTTAAAAAGTTTTTCATTTTTTTACATTACTATTTGTTTTAAAGTTTTGGGGTATCTTTTAACACCTTTATGCTTCTATGGAGCACAATTACTAAAAGCATCAACAGTGTATATATGCTGAAGAAAACAACTTTCCTAAAAAGTTTAAACAAGTTCATTGGTAACTCATGGCTGTGCTGGGTTAGCTGATCCAAAGTATTGGTGGGAGCGCTACAATTAATCTCCACATTAGGAATGCTAACTCTGGTTGGATGTATTCCTGGAGATTTCATCACATGAACTCCAACCTTATTGATTCAGAACTGCTGTTAGTATTTTACACTTACTGATGAGGGCTATGTTCCCTGCCTAAACCTCTCTTTCCCCCTTCAAGCGCTCCTTAAAACCTACCTCTTTGATCAAGTTTTTGGTCATCTGCCCTACTTTCTCCTTATGTGGCTCGGTGTCAATTTTTTAAAATCTCAGTATTCCTGTGAAGCGCCCTGGGACATTTAACTATGTTAAAGGCACTATATAAATACAAGTTGTTGTTGTGTTAAGCACTGTGGAACCCTCCCTTTGTGAGATGGCTTATTTGGTAGTAATGGATGAGTAAATAGGAGGTGGGTGGGGTGGCTTGACCCATCCACACCCCCGGAGGTGTGTGGGGGGCCTGACCCATCCACCTCCATGGCACGAACCTGGTATTGTAGTACTTCCAGGAACGGTGCAGTGGCTCTTGGCCTTTTGGCTAAGAGCATTGGCGCAGAGTGATCCTTGATGTGTGCAAGGTGACCTCTGGTGTTTGTGATTTGACAAAGAATTGGAAAGATTGGCAACGAAATTTTTTTTTAAAAAAGTAATGGATGAGTAACAACCACAAGGCCCCTTGATAGCTGCTGAAGAAAAACATCTGGCTTCTCCTGAACCAATAACTGTTTCTCCACCACAGAATAGGGACCCTCTCTGATCATACACCTGCTCCATACCACCTGGGGAAAAAAGAGAAGCTTCACAGTCTATCCAATACTATCTTCCTGTTTCCACACCATAATTCTTCATATCACACTTAAGAACATAAGAACATAAGAAATAGGAGCAGGAGCAGGCCATCTGGCCCCTCAAGCCTGCTCTGCCATTTAATACAATCCCTATAACCCCTTATTCCCTTATCAATTCAGAAACTGTCTATCTCTAAAATTTATTCAATGTCCCAGCTTCCACAGCTCTCTGAGGCAGTGAATTCCACAGATTTACAATCCTCTGAGAGAAGAAATTCCTCCTCGTCTCAGTTTTAAATGGGCGGCCCCTTATTTTAAGATTATGCACCCTAGTTCTAGTCTCTCCCACCAGTGGAAACATCCTCTCTGCATCCACCTTGTCAAGCCCCCTCATAAACTTATACGTTTCGATAAGATCACCTCTCATTCTTCTGAATTCCAATGAGTAGAGGCCCAACCTACTCAACCTTTCCTCATAAGTCAACCCCCTCATCTCCGGAATCAACCTAGTGAACCTTCTCTGAACTGCCTCCAAAGCAAGTACAGTAAACTCTCGTTTGCCCGGATACAAATGTAACGGAAAACCCGCCGTAACGGAATTTAAAATATTGCGAGATTCGGGATAAAATCAGTTAGCGTGAATGTGGAGGCGATGTGTTTTATGTGTTTCCGTGTGTGTGTCTCTGTATAGACACATGTTCAGCACCAGCAGACTGCGGCCAATTGTATTGACCTCGAGAACGACGAAGTGAGCGAGTTTCAGGAGAAATGAATTCCAGCTGATCGCTCGGTTAAGGGGCCTCACGGAGAATTCCGCTGAAGAGGGGCTGGGTGAAGTTGACTGATCTCTGCGGACAGCATCAATTTGGATCAGTTTGAGTGAGGAGCTCATGGATCTTTGTCATGTCCCATCAGTGTGAGAAGTGGCATGCTGTGAACACAGGGCAGGAGTGTGTTGGTGGGTGAGATATGAGTGGGATAGTTGTATTGAGATGTACAATAATCACCGGCGAATGAAGAAAGTCCACTAAAACTCTCAAAATGGATGACAGAACCCAGTCAGACAGTTCGGGATTGGCCATCCAGACCCAGAAACTGAAGGGGTGGAACGGATACCCAATGGATGGAGGAAGAGTGACAGACAAATCACTCCAGAGTGTAGAGCCCAAACAATTCAATTAAACTTTCTGTTCCATTGTTGCAGTTAGTAAATTCGCCCTATCAGAAAATTTGTTTACCCGGAGTTGCCGAATCCCCAAACAATCCAGGTAAATGAGAGTTTACTATATATCCTTTCGTAAATATGGAAATCAAAACTGTAGGCAGTATTCCAGGTGTGGCCTCACCAATACCCTGTATAACTGTAGCAGGACTTCCCTGTTTTTATACTCCACCCCCTTTGCAATAAAGGCCAAGATTCCATTGGCCTTCCTGATTACTTGCTGTACCTGCATACTAACCTTTTGTGTTTCCTGCATAAGTACCCCCAGGTCCCGCTATACTGTAGCATTTTGCAATTTTTTTACATTTAAATAATAACTTGCTTTTTGATTTTTTTTCTGCCAAAGTGCATGACCTCACACTTTCCAACATTATACTCCATCTGCCAAATTTTTGCCCACTAACTTAGCCTGTCTATGTCCTTTTGCAGATTTGTTGTGTCCTCCTCACACATTGTTTTTCCTCCCATCTTTATATCATCAGCAAACTTGGCTACATTACGTTTAAAATTCTGATGGGTTTAGACAGGTTAGATGCAGGAAGAATGTTTCCAATGTTGGGGAAGTCCAGAACCAGGGGTCACAGTCTAAGGATAAGGGTAAGCCATTTAGGACCGAGATGAGGAGAAACTTCTTCACCCAGAGAGTCGTGAACCTGTGGAATTCTCTACCACAGAAAGTTGTTGAGGCCAATTCACTAAATATATTCAAAAAGGAGTTAGATATAGTCCTTACTACTCGGGGGATCAAGGGGTATGGCGAGAAAGCAGGAATGGGGTACTGAAGTTGCATGTTCAGCTATGAACTCATTGAATGGCGGTGCAGGCTCGAAGGGCCGAATGGCCTACTCCTGCACCTATTTTCTATGTTTCTATGGTCCTTTCTTCCAAATCGTTAATATAGATTATAAATAGTTGGGGCCCCAGCACTGATCCCTGCAGCAACCCACTAGTTACTGATTGACAACCCAAGGCTGAACCATTTATCCAGACTCTCTGTTTTCTGTCAGTTAGCCAATCCTCTAACTATGCTAATATATTACCCCCAACCCCGTGAACTTTTATCTTGTGCAGTAACCTTTTATGTAGCACCTTGTCAAATGTCTTCTAAAAGTCCAAACACACCACATCCACTTGTTTTCCCTGTTCCTCCACCTACTGTCTGGCAGAATTGTGCCACCCTCTTACTAGGTCCTACAACGCAGACCGAAGCAAGGCCCAGATTCCTGCTTGGGTGCAGCTGCCTTCCTAGCCATGGCACAGCAGTACAAACTTATTCACAGGGGACGGAACATTTAAATAAATGTGAAGACCATCGACATTCAAATCGCAGCTTCTAATGGGCAAAAATTACATTTAAAACTTACCATTGTTCATCAGAAGTTTCCACTGTAAAAAGTCTGCACCATTACTTTTAAAATTTGAAGATCCTCTGATGGGGCTTCCATTTGACCTGCTGCCTTTATGGTCCAGGTAGTGTCAGGACTTCCTCTCACTTTTCTCAGTGCAACCAATAGAGTTAGTCTCTCCATCAGTGCCCCAATGTCTGCCCTCTCCTTGCTAATGAGGATCTACTGGAAAATCAAGCTCTGGCTCAGCCCCAATAGTGAGGTGCACATCTGGTGTGCTGTGCCCCTATTGCTCTCAGACAGCACCTGCCCATGAAAAATGACCATATTATTTTATTACTTGACAAATTTGTGATGATTAAATTGGAGTCATTAATCCTGCTGTGTGAATGGCATCATGCATTAACTGCATTGTCATTGGTGGTCCTGGACACCCACTGCAGAAACAAAAGACCCTGAAAGGAAACAGAACCACCCAATGAATTTCACAGAATACATTATCTTAAACATGACCGCTGGCTTGTGCTGAGTTTGTCAATCTCAGGCAGATGGTGATTGGGACACTACATGCAGTTTCAGTGTTGCCTCATTGGGAAGAGGAAAACTCAGCCAGGGTTTTGAAAGCTATCCGTGTCAGCTGTGGCTGAGTGGGTAGCCCACTCGCCTCTGAGTCAGAAGGTTGAGCCAGGGACTTGAGTACAAAAAATCTAGGCTGACACTCCAGTTTAGTGCTGAGGGAGTGCACAATTGTTGGAGATGCCGTCTTTTGGATGAGACGTTAAACTGAGTTCCCGTCTTCTCTCTCAAGTGGACATAAAAGATCCCATGACACTATTTTGAAGAAGAGCAGGGGAGTTATGCCCGCTACCCTGGCCAATATTTATCCCTCAATCAACATTACAAAAAAACAGATTATCTGGTCATTATCACATTGCTGTTTGTGGGAGCTTGCTTGTGCGCAAATTGGCTGCCACGTTTCCTACATTACAATAGTGACTACACTCCAGTTATATTTGCTGGAGGTACAAGTGTTTGTACATGAGATAATGATGGAGTTGGGTTCAATTCTGTTGGTCCTTCATGAGGTACCATAAGGCAAGTGGCATATGTGGGAGTACTTGAAAGTATACTAAACAGTGAGGAACATAGTGATAGATTTCAAGAAGACATATACAGTCTGGTAAAATGGGCAGGCATGTGGCAGATGAAATTTAACACAAAAGGCAAAGTGATACAGTTTAGTATGAAGAATGAGGAGAGGCAATATAAACTAAAGGGTACAATCCTAAAGTGGGTGCATGAACAGAGAGACCTAGGGGTATATGTGCACAAATCATTGAAGGTGGCAGGGCAGATTGAGAAAGTGGTTAAAAAAGCTTACAAGATCCTGAGCTTCATTGTAGAGGGAAAAAGGCCAATGGTATCTTGGCCTTTATTGCAAAGGGGATGGAGTATAAAAGCAGGGAAGTCTTGCTACAGCTATATAAGTTATTGGTGAGGCCACACCTGGAATACTGCGTGCAGTTTTGGTTTCCATATTTATGAAAGGATATCCTTGCTTTGGAGGCAGTTCAGAGAAGGTTCACTGGGTTGATTCTGGGGATGAGGTGGTTGACTTATGAGGAAAGGTTGAGTAGCTTGGGCCTCTACTCATTGGAATTCAGAAGAATGAGAGGTGTTCTTATCGAAACATATAAGATTATGAGGGGGCTTGACAAGGTGGATGCAGAGAGGATGTTTCCACTGATAGGGGAGACTAGAACTAGAGGGCATGATCTTAGAATAAGGGGCCGCCCATTTAAAACAGAGATGAGGAAAAATTTCTTCTCTCAGAGGGTTGTAAATCTGTGGAATTCGCTGCCTCAGAGAGCTGTGGAAGCTGGGACATTGAATAAATTTAAGACAGAAATAGACAGTTTCTTAATCGAAAAGGGGATAAGGGGTTACAGGGAGCAGGCGGGAAAGTGGAGCTGAGTCCATGATCAGATCAGCCATGATCTTATTGAATGGCAGAGCAGGTTCGAGGGGCCGTATGGCCTACTCCTGTTCCTATTTCTTATGTTCTTATGAATAGAGTACAAAAGCAAGTAAGTTATGATGAATCTTTATAAAATACTGGAGTCTAATTCTGGGCATCGCACTTCAAGAAGGATGTGAAGGCCTGAGAGAGGGTGCAGAAAAGATTCCAGGGATGAGGGGCTTCAGTTACGTGGATAGACTAGAGAAGCCGGGGTTGTTCTCCTTGGAGCAGAGAAGTTTGCAAGGGGATTTGATGGAGGTGTTCAAAATCATGATGGGTCTAGATAGAGTAGATGGAGAGAAAGTGTTCCCAATGGTGGAAGGGTCAAGATCCAGAGGTTACAGATTTAAGTTGATTGGCAACAGATTAAAAGGCGACATGAGGAAAAACATTTTGTTATGCAGCGAGTTGTTAGGATCCAGAATGGCCTGCCTAAAAGGATGGTGGAGGCAGAATCAATTGTGGCTTTCAAAAGGAAATTGGATAAGTACCTGAAGGAGAAAAATTTGCAGGGCTATGGGGAAAGGGGGGGAGGGGGGAGGGGGACTAGCTGAAGTGCTCTTGCAGAGAGCTGGCACAGGCTCAATGGGCTGAATGGCCGCCTTCTGTGTTGTTGCCATTCTATGATTCTATACTCCAGCATGTGTCCCCACCTTCAGGAAGTACACAGAAGTTACCATAATGAAACATGCCATTTGGCCCAATCAGTCCATGCCAGCATCCACCATCCATGTAATCAAATAGTTTTCATCACATTTACCTGCCCTGTTCCCATATCCCTTCAACCCCTTTTTCTTCATCCAACTATTCATCGAGCTGGAAAGTGGGATTATGCTGAATAGCTTTTTTTCGGCTGGCACAGACATGATGGGCTGAATGACCTTCTTCTGTGCCAAAAACTTCTCTGATTCTATCCAATTTAATTTTGAATGTTAACACAAAAATAGAAGGGTAAGGGGAAATAATTGTTGGGAAAACTGGAGGATATGAAAAGCAGTATGGGATTAATGTTGTATTATGTGCCATATTATTAACAGATTCATTAAAAAATATATCATCATTGATAGCAGTGCATATCAACACCGCAGATTGATAGGATGATGTGTATAGCTCCTCATATAACAAATTCTTTAGCTTGGGCATCCTACTAAAGTAAGAAACCAAAGTTCTTTTATATTGCATGAAACTTATGCTAGTGATGCCAGATCCTGACAGGCAGGTTCTCTGCAACCCAAAACTAAACTTGCCAAGTCTTGTGAACACTGGTAACTGGAAAGACTAATTTTACTGGATCTTCCCAGCAACTGGCCTACACAGATCCCAGCAATTTACTTTCAGTTTGCAGCCAGCAGTATGAGGCTCATGACTTGCACGTGTCTAACATAATATAAAAATGGCTCAAGTCACGTTCCTTTTTGTACACTGGTGGCTAACTAGCAGTCTGATAGCATGGTGTGTCATTTGTTAGTGAAATAATTGAATGGAGGCAATATTGAATATGAATAAAAATGTTTGATTGTGATGAAGTAGATAAGATCAGAAAAGGGATGCTTCCCAGCAACAAAAATAGATTTTGTGCTGGAAGGTAATGATTTACAGGCATCAGTTTATCCAATTATACATGGTTACAATACAAATATTATCCTATACTTAGTCTGATAGGGGTTTAACTCCACAGTGAACCCTGCAGTTCAAACAGTACATAACCATCCCAGTATAAGAGATGCCTCACGAGTTTGGAAATGCTGGAAGTAAGAAACTGCATCTGAATCTAAACATTGTTGAAAGGGTGGTGTATGAAATTGTTCATCCTCTTTCGCTGATAGCAGTCAAAGAACAGTGTGTAAAGCATGAAACATCTCATTTGTGATCTTCAGCCATCATGTCTTGACACTCTGGGAGTTTCTCCTTAAAACCTTCTGCCTTGCTATATATCTCCTCACATTCAAAAGCTTCCTCAAAACTACCTCTTCAGCCACGCTTTCAGTCATCTCCCCTGATTCTTCTCCTCGGGAGAACAACAACTTGTGTTATTACAGCGCCTTTCATGCCCTCAAGACCTCCCAAAGCGCTTCACAGTCAATTAATTACTTTTGAATTATAGTCAGTGTTGAAATGTAGGCAGATACGGCAGCCACTTTGCAAATAGCAAGATCCCACAAGCAGTATAGAGATAAATGACTAGATAATCTGCTTCAGTGATGTTGGTTGAGGGACACATTTTTGACAGGAAACCAGGAGAACTCACCTGTTCTTCAAATAGTGGAATAGGATCTCTTACATCCTCCTGAGAAGGCAGACAGAGCCTCAATTTAATATCTCATCTGAAAGCCGGGCTTCTGACATTGCAGCACTCCTTCAATACAGCACTGAAATGTCAGCCTAGAACAAGTGGGACCTTCTAACTCACCGGGGGAAAGTACCAACACTGAGCAAGGTTTGACACAACCTTCCTGCTTGGTGTCCATTCCCACCCAAGACCCATACATGAAGCACTTTGGGACGTTTTGCACTGAACAAACTCCCCTCGGGCTGTACTTGTAACTTCTTTTTTTGTGTACATGGAGCACCATGATCTGTAAACACCTATGTAGTGCCATGTACAATGCAAGGTCTGTTTCGTAGCGTTGAAAAGAAAAATGTAAATGTACCGTCACCCATTCCGTGTACTGTATAGTGACACATGTAATGTAATTTGTTGAATGTACTACAATGTATCCCGTATTGTACCGAATTGTACTTGAACTGAAAAGCAAGGAAATGTATCGAACGGAACTGCCGTCAGCACCCAAACGTAACGTATGGGATTGCTGACCGCAGCTAAATGGACTGAACTGCTTTTGAATGTACTGTACAAATTTTTATATGAATAAAGTATATTTTGAAATTAAAAAAAACTTTGGGACGTTGCTACGTTGAAGGTACTATATAACTGGTATTTGCTGTTATAATGTATCTGAAAGTAATATGTAACCTGAAATATAGCATTTATTCAATTTTCTGCAAAAGGAGAATATATCGTCTCAAGGTAATTAAGGAACTACATACATATTGCCTAGAGATTATTATGAACTGAATATATACTGAAAGTTTTTCCCCCACAAAATTGCATTCGGTCAGAGGCAACCGAACATCTCTTTCACTGGATTGCTGCAGATAATTTGCTCACTCTAAGCAAACGAGGGTATTGGGTTATGTGAAAGAGTAATGTTAATGTAGGAGATAGGGTGTGTAGGAGCAGCAGTACAGAAGAGGATAGCAACGAAGCAGGAGAAAGGAATGTGAATGGGAGAGGCAGAAAGAGAAGTAGTAAAAGAGATGCTGATATGAGGGTGGAGATAGTGGTAGGTGTAGGACTTGCATTTATATAGTGCCTTTCACGACCACTGGACGTCCCAAAGCACTTTACAGCCAATGAAGCACTTTTGAAGTGTAGTCACTGTTATAATGCAAGAAAGTATGAGAAGAAAGTATAAGAGAAGGGAGTGTGATCTGGCAATGACAATTAGAATAGTGGGGATTTGTAGCAGAAAACAGGAGAGGGAAGCAGCAGAGGAAGGAAGAAGAATGTGAACGTAGGATGAAGGGGTTAGCAATATGGGAAGGAAACTACAATGGGGAGAACAGCAGCAATACATAGAAACATAGAAACTAGGTGCAGGAGTAGGCCATTCGACCCTTCGAGCCTGCATCACCATTCAATAAGATCATGGCTGATCATTCACCTCAGTACCCCTTTCCTGCTTTCTCTCCATACTCCTTGATCCCTTTAGCCGTAAGGGCCATATCTAACTCCCTCTTGAATATATCCAATGAATTGGCATCAACAACTCTCTGCGGTAGAGAATTCCACAGGTTAACAACTCTCTGAGTGAAGAAGTTTCTCCTCATCTCAGCCCTAAATGGCTTACCCCTTATCCTTAGACTATGTCCCCTGGTTCTGGACTTCCCCATCATTGGGAACATTCTTCCTGCATCTAACCCGTCCAGTCCCGTCAGAATTTTATATGTTTCTATGAGATCCCCTCTCATCCTTCTAAACTCCAGTGAAGAACAGGAGAGGAGGAACTCTATAAGAGAGGGGTCTGTGAATATAGTAGGAATGAGATGCTGATATGAGGGTGGAGATAGTGGTAGGTGATAACATGCTAGTGTCTGCATGTATCTGAATTGGATGACAGTGGTCTAAATGTAAATTCAGCTAGTTTTAGTGGGAGGAGACAGGTCTGAGTTTATCATTCCCACAGTTGCCAACCCACGATTTTCTGTCTATTCACTTTAATGGGTAGAAAATCATAGGCTGGTGAGGGCCGATGCACAAAGCCACTACCTTCCAGAATTAATCACCAATAGTAATGGGCCTAAAGCGCAGACTGAATTAATTCCCACAATTAATAGCATAGATTGTGATCTGAAATACTGGAAGTTTAGCACAAATTCATACTTTCAGTTGTAGTGTTAGTAGTGCCTTTCAGAAAGATCAGTAAGAGTATACGGTGACTCCCTATGTCCTTCAACCAGTCTACTTTTCTCGTGATAGAACAAACCTCTCCACACACTTTCCCATGTGTAGGAGTATGGATGTTATCAGCCAAGCAAAGTTTTAGGTATGCAAACTATGCAACGACATCACACATGCTGTGCAGTTCAGGCACATTCGAGCTCCTTGAACTCAAATACAAACATTGAAATTCAAAATTAAAATAATGACATACCAAAAATATAATTTTAGTCATATGTTTTTCTTTCAAGATCCTTTCATTCTTTTACATTTTATAATTAGATTTTCTGTTCACTGTGCCACACATCATTTCCAGCTCAGAGGGCATCATCATCATCATAGGCAGTCCCTTGGAATCGAGGAAGACTTGCTTCCACTCTAAAAGTGAGTTCTCAGGTGACTGAACAGTCCAATGCGGGAATTACAGTCTCTGTCACAGGTGGGGCAGACAGTGGTTAAGGGAAAGGTTGGGTGGGGAGCCTGGTTTGCCGCACGCTCCTTCCGCTATCTGCGCTTGGTTTCTTCATGCTCTCGGCGACGAGACTCAAGGTGCTCAGCGCCCTCCCGGATGCTCTTCCATTTTGGGTGGTCTTGGGCCAGGGATTCCCAGGTGCCGGTGGGGATGTTGCACTTTATCAAGGAGGTTTTGAGGGTGTCCTTGAAATGTTTCCTCTGCCCACCTGGGGCTCGTTTGCCATGTAGGAGTTCCGAGTAGCGTGCTTGCTTAGGGAGTCTCATGTCAGTTGATGCGCAGGAGATCCAGCAGCTGGCTGACAACCACACGAGGTTTCTTCAGTACAGTCAAGTCCACCTACGGCCCAAGCACCCAAGGTCCCACCCCATTATATACTCTTATTTCCCATGTGAGTATCTATGTCCATTTTAAACACCTCAATTGATTCTGTGTCATTAGCCTTCTATGGCAGTTCACTCCACATTACCCAATCCTTTGCGTGAAGAATTCTTTCCTCGATTTGCTTAGTTCACAATTTAGGATTATATCTCTTGTTTTAGATTCCCCTACTAGAAGGCAGACTCATTACTTATTTAAAAACATTTTATTCAGAGATGGGAAATCAGAATTATGAGGCGAGACTTGAGATACTGGGGCTATTTCCCTGGAGCAGGTTTTAAAAATTACGAAGGGTTTTGATGGGATAAATAGGGAAAGACCTTTTCCGCTGGTTGGGAATCTGACAAAGGCTCATCAATTTAAAATTGTTACGAAGAAGAGAGAAGTTAGGAGAAATTTCTTTGTACAGAGTTTATGTTATAGGAACATGGAATGTTTTGTCACAGGGAGTGTTTGAGGCAGAAATCATTGTATATTTTAAGGGAAAAGTAGATAAATATATGAAGCAGAGGAAGACACAAGGCAGTGGGGAGAGAGCAGAGCAGTGGGATTAGTCTTGGATTGCTCGAGCAAAGAGTCAGCACAATCATCTTCTGTGCTGTAAATTTTTATGGTTCTATTCCAAATCTAACTTGACAATTTCTGTCATTATTTTAAACATCTCAATCAGTTCATCCCTTAACCTCTTCATGCCTAGGACATATAATCCAAGTTTATCTATTGTCTCATTATAGCTAAGTCCCTTCACCCTGATGAATTTCAGTGGCTTTTCTCCAAGGTCAGCTTTTCCTTCCTACAGGGCAGGGGGAGCCCAGAACTGAACTCACCATCAGTGAAATAGTTTCTCCCAATTTACCTGATTAAAATCTTTCACGGTTTTAAACAGCTCTATAGATCTCCTATTAACCTTCTCTGCTCCAATGATGTGCCCTACTTTCTCTAGTCTCTCTTCTTAATGAAAACCTCTCAGTCCTGGTATCAGCTGAAAAATCCTTTCTGTACCCTCTCCAGAGTTTTCCTAGATTAGGGCACCTAAAACTGACCACAATATTCTACCTGCTGCCAAACCAACGATTTATGCTAAATTTACTTTGCAATTTGCTTTTTATTTCATGAAATCTATGACCCCATATGTATGTTTTTCAACAACTTTATCAATTTGCCCTCCCATTTTTAACATTTGTGTAGCTCTGCTTTCCTACTTCTTTCAAAGTTTTACGAGTTAGCGTATATTTCCTCTCATTCGACAGGACCTGGAGACATGTCTGACTTTAATCCTAGTACAAATGTTCTATTTTTACAAATTTCTGTAAATTTCTTCCCTTCACTGATCTCGAGTCTTCCTGAAATCTAAGGGGCTAGAATTTCAGCAACTTTCCGCCCATTTGCCACTAAGGAAGAGATTACCGCCCAAATGATGCTCAAAGTGGAAATAACTGCCCATTTACCGCCCATAAAACGCCGGTGGTAAATTCAGCAGTCAATTACCGCCAGCAGTAAACGATACCGCCCGCCCATTTTTTTTGTGGATTTTCCCATCAGTTCTCGTGCACCACCCAAATACCACCCAAAATTACCGCCAGTGGAAAATTCAGCTAATTGCCCATTTTTACCGCCAGACTAATATATCACCCAGAAAAAGCTGCACTCACCTGACCTTAACTCAACGTATGGACGCCATGTTTTAAATTGGGTGAACTTGAAGAAAAGACTGCTTCAAGTTGGTGGAAGCATTGAAGTCATTCATGAATGGATTTTAAGGGTGTTTAAAATTATTGGAGATTATCTGAGCAAATTGTGGTCTATTTAGAGTACATTTGTGGCCAATTAAGGACAATTGAAGAATTTTGTTGACAGTTGAGGACATTTAAAGGAATGGGGCCTGTAATTTCTATGCCAATATTGCTGACTACTTACATGTTGCAGAATAGAGATGGGAGAAGGTTCATTGAAGAGCATTATGTGCCCAATCAAAGCGATGGCAGACTGCTGAGGAGGAGGAGGCCTTACCCTCAACACATTTATGGGGAGAAGCGGTCATACCTGGACTTGTCCGATACAGCGTGCATTATAAGGCTGTGCTTCCAAAAAGAGGTCATCGATGAGATGTGCCAACTCATTAAGGGAGACCTGCAGCCTACCAATACCATCAGGACTGCACTGCCCATTGAGGTGAAGGTGACTGCGGCACTTTTCTTCTATGCATCGGGCTCCTTTCAGGCCACAACTGGCGACATATGCTGCATCTCTCAGCACGCCACACATCGCTGCATTCGCCAGGTGACTGAAGTGCTTTACGCATGCAGGATGGACTTTATAAACTTCCCAATGACCAGGGAGGCACAGAGTGAAAGGGCGTTGGGTTTTTCGAGAATAGCAAACTTCCCCAAGGTCTAGGGTGCAATAGACTGTACACACATCGCCCTGCGAGCATCTTTTAGAGGAGCCAGAGGTATACCAGAACTGAAAGGGATTCTACTTCGACCACAAGCAAATAATCATGGCAGTAAATGCCAATTTCCCTGGGAGCATTCATGATGTGTACATCTTGTGTGAGAGCACTGTCTCCGACCTCATTAAGAGTTAGCCACAAGGTCAATGCTGGATGCTGGATGCTGGATGACAAAGGATATGGCCTCGCCACCTGGCTCTTGACCCCCCCCTCCGTAAGCCCCAGACAGATACCGAGCATCGATACAATAACAGCCACATAGCCACACGCAATATCATTGAAAAGACAATTGGAGTGCTGAAGCAGCAATTCAGATGCCTTGACCACTCTGGAGGCAGCCTACAATACTACCCTGAGCAGGTCGCGTAGTTCATTGTAGTGTGTTGCATGATGCACAGCTTGGCAATCAGAAGGAGACAGGAATTGCCACAGGGACTGCAGGACCACCTTAGGACAGAGGGGACGAGGCAGAGGAAGAAGCGGAAGAGGAAAAGGAGGTCAAGGAGGATGAGGAGCTTGCCGATGAACCCATGCCACGATCCTCCCCTACACCACAGGAGAAGCCCTGTGGTAGTTACACAACTGCAAAACTGTTACGTCAGCAGCTCATAAATGAACACTTTGCTTGAATGGTGAGAGTTACGTTTAATCTATGCCTGCCCATTGTTTGCAACCCTTTTATTGATTGTTAACCTTCAGTTTGTAAAAGTGAGTGAGATGATGCACAATAATTGTTAAGTTGAATAAAATATTTTATAAATTTAGAAAATTGAATCTTTGAAATAAAATAAAGTAATAAATAATTATATTTAAAGGAAATGTGCTACATAATTTAACCAAAACAATCAATTAACAGCAACAAGAACAAACATTGAAAACATTAAACATTAAAAACTACTAACACCCACAACGCCCCCCAACAGTCAACAATTTTTGAGTTAAAAACACCCACAACACCTACAACACACCCCCACCCGGCAAAAATTCTATCTGTGGCCATCATTCCCACCGCCTCCACCCCCCCTGTCCTTACCCCCAATTGATTTTTCCTATTACCCCTGCTCCTGCCCGGGTTGGGACCATGGCATTGTGCAGCAGGGCTCCTCGAGCACTGGGGGGGGGTTGACAGTCGCAGCACCATATGTGGGGATTGTGGAGAAGTTGAGGGTTCTGAAGCCCTGTCTTCAGAGTCAGAAGCAATTGATTCCTCCCGACTCCCATGTGCTGTTGGCATCGGTGGTATGACACCTTGGGGTGCAGTGCCATATATCGATTCCATCGTTCATCGCATAGCATCGACAGAATCGGCAGTTCGCCACATAACCACAATCAGCTCCGGCATGCCCTTCGAATGATGTGCTGATAGCGTGCCGATGTTCCCAGCTAGGCTACCAATGGTCAGAGGGAACTCTCGACCAATGTCGACGCTCACCCTAGACAGTCCCACCATGTCCAGGTCGACATCTGCCTATCTTTGAGCATGCCTGCCCCGCTGAATCAGCCTCCATGGATTCGGCACGGGCTGGAACATTCGGTGTGCCCTGCTGTATACCGCTTGGTCCCGCTACTTCCTCGGAACCGAATCCTGAAAGATGGATTCGGCTGAGGAAGAGGTGGTCGCAGGTAGAACGGACCCCTGAGTCCCTGATTCCCCCTCTCCCACATACCCCTGCACATGTTGTGCACATGACAAAGCTTGAGGAGGGTCATCAATGCACACAGTGTCATCCTCCTCCTCCTCAGTGGTCTCCCCTCCAGTCATACCCCCCACCTGAACGAGTAGTGGTGAAGCTCCAGGGGGCTCAGCAGGTCGATGATGCACCTGAGCAATTAGAAAACATAATATGAGAGGTTAGCAGAAGGGGAGAGGGGAATCAGGATGACATTTTAACACTCATGTTGCACAGGCATATGTAGAGGAGCTACACTACTGCATTATATATCACCGAGAGATGTTACATGCAATTAACATGAACAGAATGTACAGAAACTGCATGGCATTATAATACGATTTCATGATCCCAGCATTTCATTACATTACATCATTTATATATTATATTCACAAATTACATGGCCGCTGCACAGCCCGGGGATTATACATGTCTTACCTGCTGCTACCACTGGATCTGCACCACCACGGGTGGCCGAGAGATTATGCACCCCTATAAGGGTTGCGGCCCGCTCCTCCAGGTCTGTAAGTTCAGCCAGCTCTGCTGGCCCTCCTCCTGTGTGCCGACGCTCGGCGCGATTGTTAGATATCTTCTTCTGCAAAGATGACAAGAGCATGGTATAAGCTAATTGCCAAGTACTAGTACGGAACATATTAATAGACATCCACAATTAGCCATCCCCAATGCTTTTCATCAATATCCCATTAATGCACCGTTAGGCTGCAAGTGGTGCATGATGAACACATCTAAGTACAGAAAAACAATGTAATAAGATCGTTGATAGGAAATAATGCGGGACACCAATCCTACCAAGCTTAACAATATTACAATGTGGCAGATTTACATTTTAAGTAATGAATCAGTGCTTGATTAAAGTCATTATTTACTCTCGCGGCTGAAACAATGATGTCCCAGCTCTTGCGGCACTGGCTTGCTCCCCGATGGACCTGGGTGACCGAGGACACTGCCTCCGAAATCTCTGCCCATATACGTTGGTAGACCACCGGGATGGGTTTCCCACACCCACCCCAGGTCAATTGAGTCCAACGCGCCTCCACCTCGTGGACCAAGGCAGCTTGAGCTTCAACAGTGAAACGTTTGACTCTCTTCCTCAGTTTTCACTATTCCTTCACCTTCTCTCTCCATTATTTCAGTATAATCAGTATCTATTATAAGTAACTGTAGATGAATGGTGAAATTTCAGGCTGGAAAGTCACACAAATAAACAATATCAGTGATTTATGGGATCTTCCTTCGAAAAAAACACACAGGCTGTCTCCTCTCTCTCCCCCTCCCTTCCTCTTCTGCACATGCGTGGGTGACGCCTGACCCCCCCTCCCCAATCGCGGGAAAAAGTTAAGTTAGAGAAGAAAAAAATAGCGCATGTGCAGAAGGCCTGTTGTCAAGGATGCCAGTTTTATACGACTACGAACACCACTACTGCCCGATCTCTACTGCTACCACCACCACCGGGGAAAAAGTAGCCGAGACTAACAGCTTTGGTTCTTAGCGGTATTCCGGCGGTACTAAAAAGTCAATCAGTGTATGGCCAGAATACCGCCAAGATATGGGTAGTAGCGATAAAAATAATTTTTAGCCCCTGATGTCATATCCTCATTCTCCTTTTTGAAGCACAGTATATACGTTCAGCCAGAAAGTGGCCAGACCACCTGATCCGGCTGTGTTCCCTAGCATAGGTGATGCATTGGCAGTGTAATCCTAGCTTCATGTGCGATTGTTCATCTGAATGGAGAGTCATGTGGCCCGCTCATGACTGCAACTACCACGTCTCAACAGGAAAGGCAGGCTACTTACCAGATCCCACACTCTTACTTACTAGTAGAAGGCACTCACTGATTTTTTTCTTATTTATCCTTGTAAAGAGTTGTCTGGCCTCTTGTTACTGCCTCATCCTAACAGTGCAGCCACGTTCAGAAGCTTATAATATGGAAAATTACAGATGTAGAATTATTTTAATTTTTCTATCCAATATAAATATTTGTTTGACATGCCTGTGTTCACAAATCCAGGTAACATCAATGTCATGAAGCCAGGATAATGTCACATTGATTTGTGAAAAGATGACTCCGTTATTCTTAAGCACAGGTGCACACAAGGAATACTAATCTCCAATAGAAAACACATGCCGTGCAGTGCTGTTATAAATGAAATGCAAATTAAAGTGTCTTGACTCATGTAGACAAATTCATATTAAATCCTGATTGGTTCTCCCTCCTTCTCCACCTCATGTGTTGGGACTGAAATTGGACACCATAGGATATGTGTTTAACTTTGGCTCCAAGGTGACACTGATGAAAGATAAAGTCCAGTTTACGTCAACAGAATCAAACTAGATTTGATCTAATGTGTAAATGAACTAGTACTATGTGCTGAAATAGCAAAAAACAACAACTTGCATTTACATAGCACCTTTAGCATAGTAAAATGTCCCAAAGAAAGAACTTACAGGAACGTAGGAACATAAGAATGTATAGGGCTAGTAAAGACCATTGTGATCCATCTGGATGGTTCCAGTATTCAACAAATATTATATCTCATGATGCCTTTTGTACCTCTCATCTATACTCTTTAAGTTCTTGTGTACCGATAATTCTCTTCTTCTGTATTCTGCAGCCTTTTTTCAACTTGTATAACATAGCACCCACTCACATTCTCAAACACATCCCAAATTGCTTTACAGCCAATTAATTATTTTTAAAGTGCAATCACTGTTGTTATGTAAACAAATGAAACAGCCAGGGTCAAATGCATTGCTGGGTCACACCAACAGCAAATGAGTTGAATGACAAGTTGGCCTGTTTTGGTGGTATCAATTCAGGGACATATATCCATCTTTGAATACTGCCATGGGATCTTTTAAACCCACCTGAACCACTAGAACAGGCAGTCAGAGCCTCAGTTAAATACATTGTGCCTACCACTTCAGGAGCAGTGCGAACTGGTGCAGGAGGGCGTTGGTAGTGGAGTGACCTCATCAAGGTCGGTGATTGGAGCGTGGGCAGGTACAGCAGGAGCGGTGAGAGACTGTGGAGGGATGTGATCGGGGCCCAGGAGAGGCATGAGATCGGGGCCCTGGGGCAGCACAGGCCAGCCCACACTGTGATATGTGTGCGTACTAGGTCCATGCAGCAGAGTAGGTCTCCAGTCGTCTTGGATAACCCTTGCCACTGGACCAAGACCTAGCTCTGTCAAGCCCGTGTGGTGGCTGGTGTGCAACGGCCACCACACATTAAAAAAATCCACGCACAGGCATCTTCCACCCTTCAGGATGTAGTTCAGGACCTGGAATATTAGGTCCATCATTGAAACACCTGTGAACTCATCCGTTTTTGGCCTGGAAGCAAGTCATCCTTGTTTCGAGGGACTGCCTATGATGATTAACATTTCAACGAAAAGACAAACAACCCTTTACCAAGTTCAGTTAAAAAATTTCTATTGTGCTCATTCTCCACTTCCGATTTTCTCCCTTTCCAGAAGTTGGTGGGGTAAAATTCAAGTTCGGCGGGGGTGACAATTTGGGGATAGAGGATCAGCCACCGATTATACACCCATCCCGATTTTCCATTGACTTCAATGGAAAAGAAATTTCGACAGGGTGTATAACCGGCAGCCAATCCGCTGCCGCCAGTTTCACACTCTTGCTGAAGTTGAATTTTACCTCCGTTAACTCATGCTGGGGTATGTTTCTACAGGCAGCAGCTACTGTTCATTACTTAAGTGACACTACCACTTCTCTCAACCCCTCCATGGCCTCTAAATTGTCAGACTGCTGGTCCAACATCCAGTTCTGGATGAGCAAAAATTTTCTCCAATTGAATATTGGGAAGACTGAAGTCATTGTTTTCAGTTCCCGCCACAAACTAGACACTGACTCCAGCCCTCTCCCCAACTTCTGTCTGAGGTTGAACCAGACTGTTCGCAACCTTGGTGTCATATTTGACCCTGAAATTAGCTTTTGACCACATATCCACAGCATAACTAAGACCGCCTATTTCCACCTCTGTAACATCACCCATCTCCGCCCTTGCCTCAGGTCATCTGCTGCTGAAGCCCTCTAGACTTGACTATTCCAATGCACTCCTGGCTGGTCTCCCATATTCTACCCTACGTAAACTAGAGGTGATCCAAAACTCGGCTGCCCGTGTCCTAACTCGCACCAAGTCCCACTCACCCATCACCCCTGTGCTCGCTGACCTATATTGGCTCCAGGTTAAGCAACGCCTCGATTTCAAAATTCTCATCCTTATTTTCAAATCCCTCTAGGGCCTCGCCCCTCTCTATCTCTGTTGTCTCCTCCAGCCCTACAACCCCCCCGAGATGTCTGCGCTCCTCTAATACTGCCTTCGTGAGCATCTCTGATTATAATCGCTCAACCATTGATGGCCGTGCCTTCTGTTGCCTAGGCCCCATGCTCTGGAACTCCCTGCCTAAGCCTCTCTGCCTCTCTGCCTTTCTTTCCTCCTTCAAGACGCTCCTTAAAACATACCTTTTTGACCAACCTGTGCTAATTTCTACTTATGCGGCTTGGTGTCAAATGTTTATCGCATAATACTCCTGTGAAGCGCCTTGGGATGTTTCACTACATTAAAGGCGCTATATAAATACAAGTTGTGGTTGTTGTTGTTTAAGCATGAGTACAGAGGTGTTGGTAGGTTATTTGACCATGGGGTTTCACAGCTGGGGTCAGGCGCAGGCAGCGGAAGGAGCGTGTGGCAAATCAGTCCCACCCCCCTTTCTCCCGACGAATGTCTGTCCCACCTGTGACAGGGTCTGTGGCTCTCGCATTGGATTGTTCAGCCACCAAACGACTCACTTTAAGAGTGGAAGCAAGCCTTCCTCGATTCCGAGGGACTGCCTATGAGTGAATGATGATCACAGTTGAGCCAGGAATGCCAGAAGTAAAATGGCATTAGTAAGGGAGACATTACTAAAACAGGAATTTTGGCTTACCTATGTTCCTGTCACATAATGTGGCTACTACTGTTGTCCCAGGAATCTGTAGACAGAAATGTGGGCACATGTTTAAAACCACAAAGCCTATTGTGAGCCCAATCTTACCTTCACCTGGGATTTACACACACACACCTCCAGCGAGGGTCAATGGATAGCAATCAAGAGCAGCAGCCTGACTGTCTAGTTTCATTCCAATTCTCTTCCATTCCCTAATGTATTAGAAGCTACTCCTTACATTATTATTTAACTTTCCTTGGCCCATTGTAGAGCTGTTGACATCAGGAGATATTAGGAGTTAGTTAAGATCAACAAGAATGACACAGGTTACAAAACGATTTAATCATATGTATATATGTAGCACCTTATCATGTCTCGAAGAAACGACTCAAACTGCTTCATACACAATGAACTATCCTGAAGTGTAGACACTGTTGATGTGTAGCTGTGTTTGCTTTGAAAAATGTTAGCTCCAGAGCCGTTCAGATGGCCTAAAGATAAAGGGGGAGAAATTGGCATGGCTTGCATCTTCCGTTCGCGCCAGCAGGGGACAGTTACGGGCGCTGAGGGGTTACCGACCGGGCATGGCGAAATCACCAATGCCCGCGAACTTCCCTGGCGGTTTTGCGCTAGCACTCAGACTTACCGCCTCGATAACTTGCGCCCCATCCGGCAAGCTGCGCCCAGGATGTACTATTCGCTTCCGCCCTCTGCAGCATCACTGGGCGTCAACAACGGCAAGTGCAGGAGGTGTTGACACCTCGGCTGACTGCTGGGGGAGCACTATTTAAAGGCAGTGTTGGTCAGGTAGAGCAACATTTATTTATGACCCCATTCTGGTGCCTCCTGCTTTCTTTAGCCTCCGCAATTGCTCTGCCCGGCACTTTCTTACAGTGTTTGGGGCTGCAATGAACGTAGCACAGGTGCCATCGCCCAACAGACACAGCCTGAGGATTCATGCAATGCAGCATTGATCCTTCCCTTTAAGGGAGGGAAGGAGCCTGTTAAGATTGCAACGCTGCCCTGAAAATTGCTCAGTGCTCTGCTGATACCACCCCGCTCACTCCCTTTAGTGCTCAAAGGACTGTGGTAGCACTTGATTTACTTCCCTTTTGGAGCGCTAAAGGGGAAGTTCCTGGCAGAATCAAATCTTTACTGCTTAACGAAACTTTTGCACTCCCTGAAAAGTTATTGTCCCAAAGTCTCTGGGCTGGATTTTCCGGTCCTTTGTGCTCCAGGTTTTGCCTGGAGCGGTGTGAAAGGTGGCGTTGAGGTCTCCTGCGCCCTGTCACGACCCGCCGGTTGGGTTTTGCGGCGTCGCTGATCAACAGCGCCGGGAAGAGCTGCGCTGGCGGTGCAATGCCTCTGGTTGCGACACCGGCAGATGTTTTGACATTTCCTCGATCCATCTGCCCGGCAGTGTGCCCGCAATGGGAAATCAGTGCGGTCTAGCATAGCCTGTAGCACATAGGAAGGTAAAGTACTCCAAAGGTAAGTGCGAGTGTGTGTTCTTTACATTTTTTTAGCGATTTGGTCTTGTGGGCAATGATTTGGGAATGTTTTTGTGAGTTTTTTTGAAGGTCCCCTCCCCCCCCACCCCCTCTCTCGGAGCACACATGGCCCGGCAGTTTAGTTTGCAAGTTTCCGATCCTTGTGCCACAAAAAGTGTACAACGCCTCCCCTAGCGCTGCGCCCCATGATGCAGGGCCCCGATGCTGAAAGTTCAATACTAAAGCGCAAACTATTCCCGAATAATCCCCCCCCGCCCCCGGCCCACCCCACCTCCGTTTTCACCCTGAAAACAGAAAAGTCTAAAATCCAGCCCTCTATCTCTGTGCCATGCAAACCAGGAGGGTCCCAGGATTAATGCCTGGACTGTGCTGAGATATTTGATCTCAGCCGGAGTAGCAGTAATGTTGCTCCAATTGACTACAGATATCCTGGTTAGGGAAAGGTTAATCAACCATGGGTCCTGCCCCGATCACTGTATAACAGCCCTCAGTGAAACTGGTTGTGTTTGGGTGTCAGGTAGGGATAGGAACAGGCACTCAAGACTC
Organism: Pristiophorus japonicus; assembly: GCF_044704955.1. Classification (NCBI taxonomy): domain Eukaryota; kingdom Metazoa; phylum Chordata; class Chondrichthyes; family Pristiophoridae; genus Pristiophorus; species Pristiophorus japonicus. Next base: position 447,226,588 of record NC_091977.1, on the reverse strand, counting down.
ACATATAAATAATAGGCACAACAGGAGAGCAAATGTCTCCTGGCATCTAATTTGACAAAATGTCTGATCATCTGCAATGACGAATAGCGTGGTGGTGAAGAGTGTCCTTCGAGTCAGATCATTCATCCACAGCCAAGAACTCTCCAGCCCAGCATGGCATGCTGTCCTTGAAATGGATGGCTGCTGTGGCGAAGAGATTGTTTACAAGCCTAAAGGAATGTACGCTTTGGGCAGAAATTCTGAAGAAAATGTAATTGGCTGCTATATCCCTAACAATATAACAGAGGATTCTGTGCTTTATGGCTTGTTCCCTTGAATACACACTTGAGATTGTGACTGGAAAATCATCAACTTAGGCCACAGACTCCTTGCCATGTACCTGAATTTTGCTGCTATTCGAACACAACAGAATGTCAGAATGCCTGCTACAGATTCGCAAATATCATGATCTGGGGCTACATGCTATGGCTTGACACAACCACTGCAAGGACAAAACAGGCTGGACCCTGTATGTGCAATAACAGAATATGTCCATATAAATACCTTACATTTTGAGGTAACTATCAAACAGCAAACAAGTTATGTTGTTCACATCCTATAAATGACTATAACATGTTTTTGAACCGCAAGAACATTTTGTTCTAATGTATCACACACAATTTGCATTGATGACCTTCTGGTTGAAAATCATCAAACAACAAAACATTAACTGACACAAGGTGAAAAGGACTGTAAGATGTTTTAAATAACAGCCCCATGAATACAGTGCTAGATTAAGACATAGGCAGTTTAGGAAGGAGGGACACCAAAATTCAATTTGTGTAAGTTTCAATCTAATGGTATTAGACCCATTACCTTAATCAAGCCTTGCATTCTTGGGTTGTTATTTAAAACATCAAACATTCCTTCAGTTTGTTCCAGTTAAGATGCAGAGGCCAAAAATTCCCAATCCCACTCCACCAAGGGAGAGATCACACCTACAAGCCTCACCCCACCGGATTACTGACTCAGGCAAGTTACATATTCTCACAGGTGCCCATGCCATGCCATCCTGAGCACCTGTTAAGTAGGGTGAGGGGTGGAAGCAGTGGGAATTTCGGTTAGAAACATAGAAACATAGAAAATAGGTGCAGGAGCAGGCCATTCGGCCCTTTGAGCCTGTACCGCCATTCAATGAGTTCATGGCTGAACATGCAACTTCAGTACCCCATTCCTGCTTTCTCGCCATACCCCTTGATCCCCCAAGTAGTAAGGACTACATCTAACCCCTTTTTGAATATATTTAGTGAATTGGCCTCAACAACTTTCTGTGGTAGAGAATTCCACAGGTTCACCACTCTCTGGATGAAGAAGTTTCTCCTCATCTCGGTCCTAAATCCTTAGACTGTGACCCCTGGTTCTGGACTTCCCCAACATTGGGAACATTCTTCCTGCATCTAACCTGTCTAAACCCATCAGAATTTTAAACGTTTCTATGAGATCCCCTCTCATTCTTCTGAACTCCAGTAAATACAAGCCCAGTTGATCCAATCTTTCTTGATATGTCAGTCCCGCCATCCCGGGAATCAGTCTGGTGAACCTTCGCTGCACTCCCTCAATAGCAAGAATGTCCTTCCTCAAGTTACGAGACCAAAACTGTACACAATACTCCAGGTGTGGCCTCACCAAGGCCCTGTACAAATGTAGCAACACCTCCCTGCCCCTGCACTCAAATCACCTCGCTATGAAGGCCAACATGCCATTTGCTTTCTTAACCGCCTGCTGTACCTGCATGCCAACCTTCAATGACTGATGTACCATGACACCCAGTCTCGTTGCACCTCCCCTTTTCCTAATCTGTCACCATTCAGATAATAGTCTGTCTCTCTGTTTTTACCACCAAAGTGGATAACCTCACATTTATCCACATTATACGTCATCTGCCATACATTTGCCCATTCACCTAACCTATCCAAGTCACTCTGTAGCCTCATAGCATCCTCCTCGCAGCTCACACTGCCACCCAACTTAGTGTCATCCGCAAATTTGGAGATACTACATTTAATCCCCTCGTCTAAATCATTAATGTACAATGTAAACAGCTGGGGCCCCAGCACAGAACCTTGCGGTACCCCACTAGTCACTGCCTGCCATTCTGAAAAGGACCCATTTACTCCTACTCTTTGCTTCCTGTCTGACAACCAGTTCTCAATCCACGTCAGCACACTACCCCCAATCCCATGTGCTTTAACTTTGCACATTAATCTCTTGTGTGGGACCTTGTCGAAAGCCTTCTGAAAGTCCAAATACACCACATCAACTGGTTCTCCCTTGTCCACTCTACTGGAAACATTCTCAAAAAATTCCAGAAGATTTGTCAAGCATGATTTCCCTTTCACAAATCCATGCTGACTTGGACCCATCATGTCACCTCTTTCCAAATGTGCTGCTATGACATCCTTAATAATTGATTCCATCATTTTACCCATACTGATGTCAGGCTGACCGGTCTATAATTCCCTGTTTTCTCTCTCCCTCCTTTTTTAAAAAGTGGGGTTACATTGGCTACCCTACACTCCATAGGAACTGATCCAGAGTCTATGGAATGTTGGAAACTAACTGTCAATGCATCCGCTATTTCCAAGGCCACCTCCTTAAGTACTCTGGGATGCAGTCCATCCTGGCGATTTATCGGCCTTCAATCCCATCAATTTCCCCAACACAATTTCCTGACTAATACGGATTTCCCTCAGTTCCTCCTTCTTACTAGACCCTCCGACCCCTTTTATATCCGGAAGGTTGTTTGCATCCTCCTTAGTGAATATTGAACCAAAGTACTTGTTCAATTGGTCTGCCATTTCTTTGTTCCCCGTTATGACTTCCCCTGATTCTGACTGCAGGGGACCTACGTTTGTCTTTACTAACCTTTTTCTCTTTATATATCTATAGAAACTTTTGCAGTCCGTCTTAATGTTCCCTGCAAGCTTCCTCTCGTACTCTATTTTCCCTGTCCTAATCAAACCCTTTGTCCTCCTCTGCTGAGTTCTAAATTTCTCCCAGTCCCCGGGTTCGCTGCTAATTCTGGCCAATTTGTATGCCACTTCCTTGGCTTTAATACTATCCCTGATTTCCCTTGATAGCCACGGTTGAGCCACCTTCCCTTTTTTATATTTACGCCAGACAGGGATGTACAATTGTTCTAGTTCATCCATGCGGTCTCTAAATGTCTGCCATTGCCCATCCACAGTCAACCCCTTAAGTATCATTCGCCAATCTATCCTAGCCAATTGACGCCTCATACCTTCAAAGTTACCTTTCTTTAAGTTCTGGACCATGGTCTCTGAATTAACTGTTTTATTCTCCATCCTAATGTAGAATTCTACCATATTATTGTCACTCTTTTCCAAGGGGCCTCACAAAACGAGATTGCTAATTAATCCTCTCTCATTACACAACACCCAGTCTAAGATGGCCTCCCTCCTAATTGGTTCCTCGACATATTGGTCTAGAAAACCATCCCTTATGCACTCCAGGAAATCCTCCTCCACCGTATTGCTTCCAGTTTGGTTAGCCCAATCTATATGCATATTAAAGTCACCCATGATAACTGCTGCACCTTTATTGCATGCACCCCTAATTTCCTGTTTGATGTCCTCCCCAACATCACTACTACTGTTTGGAGGTCTGTACACAACTCCCACTAACGTTTTTTGCCCTTTGGTGTTCTGCAGCTCTACCCATATAGATTCCACATCATCCAAGCTAATGTCCTTCCTAACTATTGCATTAATCTCCTCTTTAACCAGCAATGCTACCCCACTTCCTTTTCCTTTTATTCTATCCTTCCTGAATGTTGAATACCCCTGGATGTTGAGTTCCCAGCCCTGATCATCCTGGAGCCACGTCTCTGTAATCCCAATCACATCATATCTGTTAACATCTATCTGCACAGTTAATTCATCCACCTTATTATGGATACTCCTTGCATTAAGACACAAAGCCTTCAGGCTTGTTTTTTTAACACCCTTTGTCCTTTTAGACTTATAATGTAGTGTGGCCCTTTTTGTTTCTTGCCTTTGTTTACTCGGCCTTCCACTTTGCTTTTTACCTTTCTACCATCTGTTTCTGACTCCATATTACTTCACCCTATCTCGCTGCATAGGTTCCCATCCCCCTGCCATATTAGTTTAAACACTCCCGAACTGCATTAGCAAATGTTACCCCTAGGACATCAGTTCCAGTCCTGCCCAAGTGCAAACCGTCCCTTTTGTACAGGTCCCACTTCCCCCAGAACTGGTTCCAATGTCCCAGGAATTTGAATCCCTCCCTCTTGCACCACTGCTCAAGCCACGTATTTATTCTAACTATCCTGCTCTCGCTACTCTGATTAGCACATGGCACTGTAGCAATCCAGAGGTTGATGAACAATCCCACCAGATCCATCTCCTTTTGATACATCAGGCTGCAAAGGTGGCAATTTCAACTGCTACTCATCCCCATCCCCAGAGGAAACCCCAGTGGATGTATCTTTGGCGAGGAGACCTAACATCACTGTGTTCCATCCCATTTCCTGACCCCACCTGTCCTTTACCTCGATTACGCTTCAAGTCCATTCCATGTCTCAAGGAAATTCTGTTTTCTATTTTATTATTTGCCCAATTCTTTTCTATTTTCAGGCCCAGCTGACATTGTGCTTTGCTCGCATTTTCTGTTTTCATTCAAGATTTACAGACACTTACAATTTCTTTTCTTTTTCCAATTTACAATATTTTCTCTCATTATTGTTTGTGTGAACCTTCACCATGTCATTGAACCCTTTCAGTTATTTACACATTCTTTAGTTCTATTAATGTCTTTCTAAGATGACCTTCTATGTCATCCTGCAATTTACTATTAAGCAATTTGACGGTCATGCAACCCATTAGCTCTCTCGCTATTATTGGAGTATTTGTTTCTTGCCCTCCTTTTTTCTTTACCTTATCCAATTTGCTTCAGTTAAGATCTCCAACATTTGCATATGTTTTCTTTTTTATTTCTCAGAGCAAACTTATTTATTCACTAATGCCCGGCACTGGAAGATCAATTTAAAAGAAAAGTGGATAATTATTTGAAAAGGAAGAATATAAAAAGATACTGGGGCATTGGATTAGAGTAGATAGCTCCAGTTGAAGAGCTAGGCATGATGGGTTGAATGGTCTCCTTTGCAATAATTTCTATTAATATTATAGAAGAGTGGATATAAATGGCAAAATAAATTAAATGTAGACAAGTCGAAAGTGATGAGACTGGGGAAGGAGAACAAACACTGGAACTATAAATGAAATGATGTTGGTCTGCAGGTTACAGTATCAGGAAAAAGGATTTGGGGGTATTGGTGGACTGTGTGTAGCAATGTTATAGTAGACAAATAGGATCTTGGAATAGAACATAAACCACAGGATGTGATACTGAGCCTATATAGTACATTGGTTTACCCCCATCTGAAATGTTATGTACAGTTGTGGTTATATATTATGGGAAGGGGCCGTGGCACTGGAAAAAGTGCAGTAAAGAGCTACTCATCTGATACTCAGCATCAGAAACCTCAGCTACATGGAGAGACTATAGAAGCTGAGTTTGTTTACACTACAGAAGAGAAACCTGAGGGGAATTCTTATTGAGGTATAAAAGATCCTTGACATATTGAACGCTGAGAAACAATTTATCATGACCATGAGAATGAAGTTAAAAGAGGGAAAATAAAGGGACAGATCAGCTGCAACTACTTCACACAGAGGGCAATGAATATTTGGAATGGAGTTGATCGAGGCTGATAACATTAGAAATTTTAACAGGAAGTTGGATGGGCAATTGGTGAGAAAATGAATTGAGCGATATTGGTAGTGAACTGTGTATTCTGTATTTGAACTTTGGAGCCAGCCAAATAAAAAAGACAACAACTTGTATTTATAAAGCGCCTTTAACATAGTAAAACGTCCCAAGGTGCTTCATAGGACTGTTATAAAATAAATAAGGATATATTAAGACAGATGACCAAAAGCTTGGACAAAGATGTAGGTTTTAAGGAGCGTCTTCAAGGAGGAAAGAGAGGTAGGTTTAGGGAGGGAGTTCCAGAGCTTAGAGCCTTGGCAGCTGAAGGCACGGCCGCCAGTGGTAGAATGATTACAATCAGGGATGTTCAAGAGGTCAGAATTGGAGGAGCACAAATATTTCGGGGGGGTTGTGGGACTGGAGGAAACTACAGAGATAGGGAGGGGCGAGGCAATGGAAGGATCTGAAAATAAAGATGAGAATTTAAAAATTCAGGCATTGCTTAACCGGGAGCCAATGTAGGTCAGCGAGCACAGGGGTGAAGAGTGAACGGGACTTGGTGCGAATTAGGACATTGCAGCAGAGTTTTGGATGACCTCAAGTTTATGGAGTGTTAAACATGGGAGGCTGGCCAGGAATGCGTTGAAATAATCAAGTCTAGAAGTAACAAAGGCATGGATGAGGGTTTCAGCAGCAGATGAACTGAAGCAGGGGTGGAGTCGAGTGATGTTACGGAGGTGGAAATAGGCAGTCTTAGTGATGGCATGGATATGTGGTCGGAAGCTCTTCTCTGGGTCAAATATGACACCAAGGTTGCGAACAGCCTGGTTCAGCCTCGGATAGTTGCCAGGGAGAAGGATGGAGGTCAGTGGCTACGGATCAAAATAGTCTTTTGTGGTGATGTATCTACCTATGTTTCTTTGTTCCGATGCTTGGGTCCAGTTCCATAGCAGCTAGCTGCTTTTGGTACCTCAACCAAGTGGTCATTTATAAGGCATGAATTTAGACAGTGATTGTTGACAGACCATTTGACCCAGGAATCAAATAGCATCTTGTCTTCAACTGATATCTACACATGTATGTTTTACATGAGGGGGTCACTGGTTTGTGATCAGGAGGCTAGGACCATTAAGGCTAATTATTCTGCCCCCACTCCCACTCCAATTGAGAACAGTAATTCAACACAACTGAGGATGGAATCTGGGAACTTTCTGGTCTTTTTGGCCAAGGAACATGAGCAGGCACTGATATTGTGAAGAGCTTTTATTTTTTGTGCCAATTTTCTCACTTCCCCTCATTTCCTAAAAGTATTTGGCATGCTGCTGGCATGTGCATCCAATGTCACTGGACATCCCTCGGTGTTTGCCCAAGGGGTCATTATTGATGCAAGTGAGTACTGGCTATTTGACCTGTGAAAGCATCACAGCCATATCTGATTCTGTCCTCACCCAATGTCCATGGAAGTTTATTTCCGGCAGCGGTTTCAGAATAGTGGTCAGGAATCAGCAAGGGCTCGGGGCACCAAGTCAGTGTCTGTGTGTAGAATCAAAAGGTGGAGCAAAATGTTGGGATTGTTATCGAATGGCTGGAGATAGAGGCAGAGTTTCCTAACTCAGCTGGGTCAGTGGGTTGGTTTCTAAGCTGCAGTCAGAGGAGGGGTACGATCCAGAGCTGTAGGTGCACAAGCTGCATGTGCTTCAGTGGAACGGGTGAACACATTGTGAGACTTCAGCAACAGAGATGAGAAAACTTGTAAAATTGAACAGTGAGAGGAGAAAACTAGAAGAGAAAAGTTGAGGGAGAAAATACATGAAGGTAAACTCCACAAGCCGAGGCTCCTGGTGCAGTGCATATCTGTCTCATTTGGAAAGAAAATCGAGTGAGGTGGTAAATGGACAGCTGACCCACCAATCCCTGTTTCCTATCCATGGGAACAATTAATATATTTGTCTCAAATACCTCTACCTGCTAGCTTAACTGGGGTATTAGCCCATTTCTTTTAACTAGGTTTACAAGGCATGCAATGGAATCGGATACCGAAAGGTTACACGCTTCTGCACCAACCTACACATTAGCATATAAAAAAAGAAAATGCTGGAAATACTCAGCAGATGAGGCAGCATCTGTGAAGAGAGAAAAAGGGTTAACATTTCAGATCTGTGGAGAGAGAAACAGTGTTAATGTTTCAGGTCGATGACTGTTCATCAGAACTGACAAAAGTTAAATATATTAAAGGTTTTAGGCAAGTCTCCCCTCTTTCTTAGGCTGGCCCTCGGAGTCGAGGATGACTTGCTTCCACACTAAAAATGAGTTCTCATGTGGCTGATGAGTCCAATGCGGGATCTACAGTCTCTGTCACAGGTGGAGCAGAAGGTGGTTGAACGGGTAGGTAGGGTGTTTGGGTTGCCATGCGCTCCTTCTGTGGTTTATGGTTGGCTTCACCTTGCTCTCGGCATAGAGACGCGAGGTGTTCGGCGCCTTCCCGGATGCTTTTCCTCCAATTTGTGCGGTCTTGGGCCGGGGATTCCCAAGTGCCAGTGGGGATGTTGCACTTTTTCAAGGAGGCTTTGAGAGTGTGCTTGAAGCGTTTCTTCTGCCCATTTGAGGCTCGCTTGCTGTGTCGGAGCTCCGAGTAGAGTGCTTGTTTTTGGAATCTCGTATCGGCATGCGGACAATGTGGCCTGTCCAGCGGAGCTGATCGAGCGTGGTCAGTGCTTCGATGCTGGGGATGTTAGCCTGAGTAAGAATGCTGACGTTGGTGTGCCTATCATGCCAATGGATTTGCAGGATCTTGCAGAGGCAGCATTGGTGGTACTTCTCCAGTGCTTTGAGGTGCCTGCTATACATAGTCCATGTCTCTGAGGCATAAAGGAGGGCGGGTGTCACCACTGCTCTGTAGACCATGAGCTTGATGCTGTGTTTGAGGTCCTGGTCTGCAAACACTCTCTTCCTCAGGCAACCAAAGGCTACACTGGCACACTGGAGGTGATGTTGGACTTCGTCATCAATGTCTGCCCAAACAAGAAATTAGGGATGCATGCAATAAGGGTCCAGCAGTTATTATAGGTGACCTTAATCTATATATAGATTGGGCTAACCAAACTGGTAGCAATACGGTGGAGGAGGATTTCCGGGAGTGTATTAGGGATGGTTTTCCAGACCAATATATCAACGAACCAACTAGAGGCCTGGCCATCCTAAACTGGGTGATGTGTAATGAGAAAGGACTAATTAGCAGTCTTGTTGTGCGAGGACCCTTGGGGAAGAGTGACCATAACATGGTAGAATTCTTTATTAAGATGGAGAGTGACACAGTTAACTCAGAGACTAGGGTCCTGAACTTAAGGAAAGGTAACTTCGATGGTATGAGACATGAATTGGCTAGAATAGACTGGCGAACGATACTTAAAGGGTTGACGGTGGATAGGTAATGACAAACATTTAAAAATCACATGGATGAACGGCAACAATTGTACATCCCGGTCTGGAGTAAAAATAAAACGGGGAAGGTGGCTCAACCATGGCTAACAAGGGAAATTAAGGATAGTGTTAAATCCAAGGAAGAGTTATATAAATTGGCCAGAAAAAGCAGCAAATTTGAGGACTGGGAGAAATTTAGAATTCAGCAGAGGAGGACAAAGGGTTTAATTAGGAAGGGGAAAATAGAGTATGAGAGGATGTTTGCTGGGAACATAAAAACTGACTGCAAAAGCTTCTATAGTTATGTGAAGAGCAAAAGATTAGTGAAGACAAATGTAGGTCCTTTGTAGTCAGAATCAGGTGAATTTATAATGGGGAACAAAGAAATGGCAGACCAATTGAACAAATACTTTGGTTCTGTCTTCACGTGGGAAGACACAAATAACCTTCCGGAAATACTAGGGGACCGAGGGTCGAGTGAGAAGGAGGAACTGAAGGAAATCCTTATTAGTCAGGAAATTGTGTTAGGGAAATTGATGGGATTGAAAGCCGATAAATCCCTGGGGCCTGATAATCTGCATCCCAGAGTACTTAACGAAGTAGCCCTAGAAATATTGGATGCATTGGTGATCATTTTCCAGCAGTCTATTGACTCTGGATCAGTTACTATGGACTGGAGGGTAGCTAATGTAACACCACTTTTTAAGAAAGGAGGGAGAGAGAAAATGAGGAATTAGAGACCGGTTAGCCTGACAACAGTAGTGGGGAAAATGTTGGAATAAATTATTAAAGGTGAAATAGCAACGCATTTGGAAAGCAGTGACAGATCGGTCCAAGTCAGCATGGATTTACGAAAGGGAAATCATGCTTGACAAATCTTCTAGAATGTTTTGAGGATGTAACCAGTAGAGTGAACAGGGGAGAACCAGTGGATGTGGTGTATTTGGACTTTCAAAAGGCTTTTGACAAAGTCGCACACAAGAGATTGGTGTGCAAAATTAAAGCACATGTTATTGAGGGTAATGTATTGACGTGGATAGAGAACTGGTTGGCAGACAGGAAGCAGAGAGTCAGGATAAATGGGTCCTTTTCAGAATGGCAGACAGTGACTAGTAGAATGCTGCAGGGCTCAGTGCTGGGACCCCAGCTATTTACAATATACATCAATGATTTAGATGAAGTAATTGAGTGTAATATCTCCAAGTTTGCAGATGACACTAAGCTTGGTGGCGGTTTGAGCTGTGAAGAGGATGCTAAGAGGCTGTAGGGTGACTTGGACAGGTTAGGTGAGTGGGCAAATGCATGGCAGATGCAGTATAATGTGGATAAATGTGAGGTTATCTACTTTGGTGGCAAAAACATGAAGGCAGAATATTATCTGAATGGTGGCAGATTAGGAAAAGGGGAGGTGCAACGAGACCTGGGTGTCATGGTACATCAGTCATTGAAAGTTGGCATGCAGGTACAGCAGGTGGTGAAGAAGGCAAATGGCATGTTGGCCTTCATAGCTAGGGGATTTGAGTATAGGAGCAAGGAGGTCTTACTGTAGTTGTACAGGGCCTTGGTGAGTGAGGCCTCACCTGGAATATTATGTTCAGTTTTGGTCTCCTAATCTGAAGAAGGACATTCTTGCTATTGAGCGAGTGCAGCGAATGTTCACCAGACTGATTCCCAGGATGGCAGGACTGACATATGAGGAGAGACTGGATCAACTGGGCCTTTATACACTGGAGTTTAGGTGAGCAGAGGAAACATTTCAAGGACACCCTCAAAGCCTCCTTGATAAAGTGCAGCATCCCCACTGACACCTGAGAGTCCCTGGGCAAAGACCGCCCTAAGTGGAGGAAGAGCATCCGGGAGGGCACTGAGCACCTCGGGTCTTGTCGCCGAGAGCATGCAGGCAGCAGAAGGAGTATGCGGCAAACCAGACACCCCACCCACCCTTTCCTCCAACGACTGTCTGTCCCACCTGCGACAGAAACCGTAATTCCCGAATTGGACTGTTCAGTCACTTTTGGAGTGGAAACAAGTCTTCTTCGATTTTGAGGAACTGCCCATGATGATGAAATGAATTAATTGTATAGATAGAATAAATGGGTTTGATCCAATGGCCATTAATGAGACGTGATTGCAGATTGACCAAGGTTGGGAACTAAATATTCCAGGATACTTCACTTTTAGAACAGATTGGCAAAATGGAAAAGGAGGGAGAGGTAGACCCTGATAATAAAGGATGCGATAATGACAGTAGAAAGGATCTTGGCTCAGAGAATCAGAATCAAGAATCAGTTTGGATGGAGCTAAGAAGCAACAAGGGGCAGGAAACTGGTGGGAGTAATTCATACGCCCCCCAACAGTAGTTGTAAGGTTGGCCACAATATAAATCAGAAAATTAAAGGCACATGTAACAAGGTTAATACAGTAATTATGGGGGACTTTAATTTTAATATAAATGGGGCAAAACAAATTTGAACAAATAGTGCAGAGGACGAGTTCATGGGGGTAATGTATTGACGTGGATAGAGAACTGGTTGGCAGCCAGGAAGCAGAGAGTCGGAATAAACAGATCCTTTTCAGAATGGCAGGCAGTGACCAGTGGGGTGCGGCTGGGACCCAGCTTTACAATATACATCAATGATTTAGATGAAGGAATTGAATGTAATATCTCCAAGTTTACAGATGACACGAAGCTGCATGACGGTGTGAGCTGTGAGGAGGATGCTAAGAGGCTGCAGGGTGACTTGGACAGGTTAGGTGAGTGGGAAAATGCATGGCAGATGCAGTATAATGTGGATAAATGTGAGGTCATCCACTTTGGTGGCAAAAACAGGAAGACAGAATATTATCTGAATGGTGACATATTAAGAAAAGGGTAGGTGTAACAGGACCTGGGTGTCATGGTACTTCAGTCATTGAAGTTTGGCATGCAGGTACAGCAGGCAGTGAAGAAGGCAAATGGCATGTTGGCCTTCATAGCTAGAAGATTTTAGTATAGGAGCAGGAAGGTCTTACTGCAGTTGTACAGAGCCTTGGTGAGGCCACACCTGGAATATTGTGCTCAGTTTTGGTCTCCTAATCTGAGGAAGGACATTCTTGCTATTAAGGGAGTACAGCGAAGGTTCACCAGATTGATTCCCGGGATGGCAGGACTGACATATGAGGAGAGATTGGATCAACTGGGCTTGTATCCACTGTAGTTTAGAGGAATGAGAGGGGATCTCATAGAAACATATAAAATTCTGACGGAATTGGAGGCAGGAAGAATGTTCCTATTGCTGGGGAGTTCCATAACCAGGGGTCACAGTCTAAGGATAAGGGGCAAGCCATTTAGGATCGAGATGAGGAGAAACTTCTTCACTCAGAGAGTGGTTAACCTGTGGAATTCTCTACCGCAGAAAGTTGTTGAGGCCAGTTCGATAGATATATTCAAAAGGGAGTTAGATATGGCCCTTATGGCCAAAGGGATCAAGGGGTATGGAGAGAAAGCAGGAAAGGGGTACTGAGGTTGAATGATCAGCCATGATCTTATTGAATGGTGTTGCAGGCTCGAGGGGCCGAATGGCCTACTCCTGCACCTAATTTCTATGTTTCTATGTTTCTAATGCATTCAAGATAGTTTTCTAGATCAGTATGTCGAGGAACCAACTAGGAAACAGATTATTTTAGAACCGACATGGCAATTGCTGGACTGCCTGACATGGTGCGTTGAGAGTACATACAGCAAGCTGTGAGCTGGTGAACTAGCAGCCCTAAATAGTTTGGATTAAACTTGAGATTTGTCAGAAGCTTGACTACTCAGCTATTATAGAAGTACTTGCTGCAGCGAAAGCACAAAAAGCTAGTTTCTGAGTTATCATATCATTTAGAGCACTACTGCTTCTAACCCCTATCTACTGACTATTCCTGGAAGGCAAGCGTTTGTGAATTTCAAGTAAGAACAGAACTAGCTTTGGCTGTGATACCCTCTGTGGTCAAATATTCAGCCACCACAAACATGAAGAATGGCTCCTTCAGGTAGGTACATAGGGTGCTTAGGAACAGAAGAGGGGCCGAATTTGGTCCAATTTGCGCCCACAGCCGCCGAGGATCCGCTGGAAATGCATGTTTTCTGGGCGATTCCTCTGGAACCGCTCATCTGCCGACCAGGTTCCACCCGGCGGGAGATTGGTCGCGGACAGATTCGGCGGCGTGATGTCATGCCACCCGCCCATGCCGGATGCTCCAAATTGACCATTTTGGTGAGGGATGCTGGCCTCAGATGGACCTGCCGCCCACCAGAAGGACCGCTCGCAAAAAGCAGGTGTGACCTGGCCATGAGTCTGGCGGCAGGGAGAAGGGCTCCGAGTGCTGCAGTGCTGCACATCGCGGCTATGGTGCAGATTCTGGACCATCATGAGTGGGACTGCTGGAAAAAAGTTAGGTGGATATTACTTTACTTTCTTGCTGATGGTCATGTTTAATTTGGATGTGGTAAAAGTGACTGAAATGTGTCTAGGCTGATGGAAACTTTTTTCTTTGACCTTGCTGTAAGACCTTCATTGAGAAGCCCAATAGCAAAGGCAAAATAAGTGAAAAGTCACATTTTGTCTATCTAAGCTGATTAATTAATTCTGTGACACAGTCCTTCAAGAAGTTCTCAGGAAAGCACTACATAATCACATAGAGGGTGAGAGGGTTAGGGTTAGAATGATCTGTTGTAAGCCTGAGACAGCTGCAGACTCTGACAACATTTGTATGGGAGGAAAAGGGTATAAAGTTACAGCTATTTGAATTTATGGACAGCGCGATTACAAACCAAACTGAGGAAGGACTACGGTCAATAGAACACAGCAAGAGACAAGCGCCGCAGTGACTCAGTGGCCTACCGTTGAGGTTTCAATGACTAGACTATCACTATCACCTTGTTAATGTGTCTTTCTTTGTGCTGCAAGGAAACTACTTCATAAAATCTGTTCTGATTCATCACAAAAGACCTGTACCCAGCGTGCCTTGTTGTGGTGATGGACATAAGTCTATTCTGAGAGATGTAATTAATCTGACACATCGAACAACTCTCACAGCACATAAAGCGTGTTGCGATGGCCTGATGACCCTACCCATTATACAGTGCAGTCATATATGGATGGGAAGATATTCCTGATAAAGCAGATGACCTGAGGGACAGATGTGTGTTTCTCACAAGGCACCACATATGATGTTAAAATCAAACACTCACTAAGAGAGGGTCAACAATGTGAGTGTATTTACAAGTACACAATAACAAAGGTTACATAACATTATTACATTTACAAACATTTACACCACCAATACCCACCCCTCTACCCAGCACCACCACCTCCCTTCCTCCCCCTTGAAGCCATGCCCAAATGCCATTCCTCACCCCACCTACACCACGGCATCCCGCTCCCCTGCCCCTCACTGCCTCTGGTTAACGAGCTTGTGCAGGAGGGCAGCGGGATGTCTGCAGACGTGTGCGTTTTGTTCAGAAGGCAGGGGGCGTGATCGAAGGTGCCGGGATCTCCAGCTCCTCCAGATCTGTTTGCCTTGAGGGTGCGGGCTTGGAGGCTTGCACTTATCGTCCAGAAGCCATCTCTTGCCTCATCGCCTCAACGCTCTTGGTTGTGCGCTCCAACACAGCAATGAGCCGGTCCATCTTGTCATCATGCTGCTGGGTGAAGGTGGCCATGCTGCCAGCTATCCCAGTCATGGTCTGCAGTATATCGCGACCTATCTGCAGGCTTGTCCGTGATAGTTGGACCATCTCCAGAATTGCAGAGAGCCGTGATGGATCCTCAGGTGGTGGCTCGCTCTTGATGGGTCCTGGCGCCTTGCTTGCCTTCGTGCCACGGCCTCTGTGCTTGGTTGAGCTTGCCAGTGTGGAGTCCGTTCCAAACCCCAGGAACTCGGAGGCTGACGTTGAGGTTCTGCTGATACCTGGCTCACATGGCAGGAGGCTGCTGTCATCCTCTTCCTGCTCCTGATGCTCAAGGGGCTCAACGACGGGCCCTTCTCCCTCCTCTCTCTCCTCTTCTTCGTGGCTCTGGGTGGCGGAGGTGGGAGCCGTGAAAATGGATGATCTGAGGAAGGGGGGGGAAGAGGGATCTGCTGTCCTGAGCTGTGGGAGATGTTGGGGTCTGGCGGCTTCTCTGAAGTCTAGAGGTCGATGGTGTGCCTTGATCCGTGATGTCCGAGTCAACATCTGCAAGTAGATGGGTGGGGGGAGGGGGGGGGATGCTGGTGGTGCTGGTGAAGCTCAGATGTGAGCCATGCCATCTCACATTCTGCCAGAAAAGAGTTGCAAGTCTACATGGGCACACAAATACTCGGCAACAAAGTGTGTGGTAAACCGTGAGTGCCTTACCATTACATGACCTTTCATGCCGTGAGCGTGGCTCAGACCGCAGATTAGTATAACCTTACCATACTGTAGCACCGGCTCTGCATCAACCGTTGAAGTTGCCTGGCGGCGGTCACCCACCAATGCCAACGCATGCTCCTCCTACCTACTCAATTCGACCACCTCTGCTGCTTCCCCTCCCGTCCCATGCAGGCTTGTTGCCTTGAATGCGTTTTTCTTCTGCACAAAGAAACATTGCAGCCTTTAGCTCCTTTGCTCATGCCCCCCACACACACTCCCCCACACACACACACACATCTGGCGCACAACCCTTTTGGCGTTGGAGAGTAGGGGGCGAATACATTTTTACTCACTTTTGCTGCCTCCACCAAATCGTTCCAACTTTTCCGGCATTGGTCCCCACTCCGCTCACCATTGCCCATTGCGGACACGATCTCAATGATCTCCCTCCAAATGCATTGGTATTGGGGTGGTGGAGGCTTGCCAAGACCATCCAGGGTAAGGTCTTTGCACCTGCACTCCACCTCCGTTATGAGCTCCTCCCATTCCTCCTCATTAAACCATTGAGCTCTGGGCCTGGTTTTGCCAGTCTTCATTGCTGATTTCTGGCCACTCAACATCAATGATGAAACAAATGTGTGCTCAACAGTTTGTGTGTCTCAATTTCTCCAACTGCCCCCTCTGCAACCTCCAACTCTGTCCCCTCCAACCTCCAAATCTCTCCTCTACAACCTCCAACTCTCTCCTCTCAAATGCCAACGCTATCCTCTTCCCTCACCCATCTCACACTCACAGGTGGAATAAAATGGTGTGCCTTTATGCGCATGCGCAGTACAGCAATCAGCCTCAAATGGTCCTGAAGTGACAGCACGTCCGAAGAGAAAAACGACAAAAGAAAAACGTGAAGTCTCGCGCATGTACATTGGAGGCCGTCCGAAGATCCCCGAGTGGAGAGGCCTCCAACTGCCGTACACTGATGACGCCGGCTGCTCACTCCCGCCCGGCAACTGCCGCTGACACTGACGCCTATACAACGGAGCCGAAAGTGGCTCCCGACAGGACCCGGTGGCAGTGGGCGGCAAAAAGGTAGGTGCCACCCAGGGGCCACTGAGAAATGGGTGGCGACCAAATTTGGCCCCAGAGAAACAGGAATAGGAAACAGTCCTGAAGCCTGTTCTCCCATTCAGTTAGATCATGGCTGATTTGTACCTCAACTCCATTTACCTGCCTTTGTTTCATATCCCTTGATACCCTTATGTAATAATAATCTATCAATCTCCGTCTTGAAAATTTCAATTGACCCAGAATCCACAGTTATTTGGGGGAGCGAGTTACAGATTTGGCTTCCACTGGCTTTCAGTTCCGCTGTTGAACTGAAAGCCAGTGCAAGCCAATGCCTTCATTAGAAAGGAGGGGAGAAAGTTGGCAATCAGTAACCAGTGGGGTGCCGCAGGGATCAGTGCTGGGACCCCAACTATTTACAATCTATATTAACAACTTGGAAGAAGGGACTGAGTGTAACGTCGCCAAGTTTGCCGACGATACAAAGATGGGAGGAAAAGCAATGTGTGAGGAGGACACAAACAATCTGCAAAAGGACATAGGCAGGCTAAGTGAGTGGGAAAAATTTGGCAAATGGAGTATAATGAATGGAAAGTGTGAGGTCATGCACTTTGGCAGGAAAAATCAAAGAACAAGTTATTATTTAAATGGAGAAAGATTGCAAAGTGCTGCAGTACAGCAGGACCTGGGGGTACTTGTGCATGAAACACAAAAGATTAGTATGCAGGTACAGCAAGTGATTAGGAAGGCCAATGGAATCTTGGCCTTTATTGCAAAGGTGATGGAGTATAAAAGCAGGGAAGTCTTGCTACAGTTATACAGGGTATTGGTGAGGGCACACCTGGAATACTGCGTGCAGTTTTGGTTTCCATATTTATGAAAGGATATACTTGCTTTGGAGGCAGTTCAGAGAAGGTTCACAAGGTTGATTCCAGAGATGAGGGGGTTGACTTATGAGGAAAGGTTGAGTAGGTTGGGTCTCTTCTCATTGGAGTTCAGAAGCATGAGAGGTGATCTTATCGAAACGTATAAGATTATGAGGGAGCTTGACAAGGTGGATGCAGAGAGGATGTTTACACTGATAGGGGAGACTGGAACTAGAGGGCATAATCTTCGAATAAGGGTCCGCCCACTTAAAACTGAGATGAAGAGAAATTTCTTCTTTCAGAGGGTTGTAAATCTGTGGAATTCACTGCCTCAGAGAGCAGTGGAAGTTGGGACATTGAATAAATTTAAGACAGAAATAGACAGTTTCTTAAATGATAAGGGAATAAGGGGTTATGGGGAGCAGGCAGGGAAGTGCACCTGAGTCCATGATCGGATCAGCCATGATCTTATTAAATGGCGGAGCAGGCTCGAGGGGCCGTATGTCCTACTCCTGCTCCTATTTCTTATGCTCCTATGTATGTTCTAATAAGAACCACAAGATAAACTGCTGGGAGAGCATTATGAAAAACACGTGAAAATGCTGGATGAGCACCATGGGCTCAGGGGAGATCACAAAGAGAGGCAGACAGGCAGCAGATGGGGCTCCAGCTCAAGTTCCAGTTTCTACAGAAGTCAAGAGAAAAGCAGGTAGTGAAGGGGAGTGGTTACAAACAGGGACTCATGCAAGATAATACAGATGAAATGCAGGAACTGAAAAGGCATTTAACTGTTGCAATTAGGAGAGTGACCTTTTACATCGTGTGTTAGGAGCTGCAGTCTGTCGGCACTCTGGTCTTTACTGTGCAATGTGTGGTACTGGCACCCCATGTACATACCCTTAACCCAACAATACATTCATAGATCAACATTTTTGTGGATGAATGTTATGATCAGTTCTCCAAACCGCAGCTCATTTATACACTCCATTGAAAGGAAAAAAACTGGAACTCTGCCTCTGGCTGCAGTGTTATAGTGTAAAACTATCTAAAATAAATCAGAATCGGGATGCACGATGCATGCAGCAGCAGGCCTAATAATCCCCTTTGTGAAAGACTTCATCACCTTTTCTCCTTAATTTCCCTATGATTATTCATACTGTCTGAAATTGGTGGCTCAGTAGATAGAACTGTTTCCAGTCATTGAGGGATTTAAAGAGCAAGGGAACATAGAAATAAAATTAAATGTAAGCAAATTAAGACAGAAAGCAGAAGAAACTTTTTTTTTTACACACAGGTCATGAGGCTGTAGAATGCACAAGTGGAGTTTGTAATTAAAGCAGAGACCATTGTCAATCTTTAAGAATAGATTATATAGATGGTTAAAGGAAAAGAAGATAAAAGGACATGGGCACATGGGATTAGGACTATTGCTGATATGGAGGATATACAGCAACATAGACTTGTTGGGCTGAACTTCCTGTTTCTGTGTTGTAATTTCTATGTAATTCATGAAACAACTTGCATTTATATAGCGCCTTTAATGGAGTAAAACATCCCAAGGTGATTCACAGGAGTGTTATCAGACAAAGAACTCCAGGATATAGTCGACGTATTTACTGAGGCATAGGAAAGCATTGGCCTTATGCTAAATATCCGTAAGACAAAGGTCCTCCACCAGCCTATCCTTACCGCACAGCACAGCCCCCCCCAGTCATCAAGATCCACAGCGCGGCCTGGACAATGTGGACCATTTCTCATACCTTGGGATCCTCTTATCAACAAGAGCAGGCATTGACGACGAGATCCAACACCGCCTCCAGTGCGCCAGTGCAGCCTTCGGCCGCCTGAGGAAAAGAGTGTTTGAAGACCAGGCCCTCAAAACTGCCACCAAGCTCATGGTCTACAGGGCTGGAGTAATACCCGCCCTCCTGTATGGCTCAGAGACATGGACCATGTACACCACAAGTCGCTGGAGAAATACCACCAACAATGTCTCCGCAAGATCCTACAAATCCCCTGGGAGGACAGACGCACCAACATCAGCATCCTCGACCCGGCAACATCCCCAGTATAGAAGCACGGACCACACTTGATCAGTTCCGCAGGGCAGGCCATATTGTTCGCATGCCTCACACAAGACTCCCAAAGTAAGCGCTCTACTTGGAACTCCTTCACGGCAAACGATCCAAAGGTGGGCAGAGAAAACATTACAAGGACACCCTCAAAGCCTCCCTGATACAGTGCAACATCCCCACTGACCACTGGGAGTCCCTGGCCAAAGACCGCCCTAAGTGGAGGAAGTGCATCCGGGAGGGCGCTGAGCACCTCGAGTCTCATCGCCAAGAGCGTGCAGAAAACAAGCGCAGGCAGTGGAAAGAGCGTGCGGCAAACCTGTCCCACCCAGCCCTTCCCTCGACGACTATCTGCCCCACCTGTGACAGAGTCTGTAGTTCTCGTATTGGACTGTTCAGCCACCTAAGAATTTATTTTAAGAGTGGAACAAGTCCTCCTCGATTCCAAGGGACTGCCTATGATGATGATGATCAGACAAATATTTATACCGAGTCAAAGGAGGAGTCATTAGGACAGGTGACCAAACGCTTGGTCAAAGAGGTAGGTCATAAGCAGCGCCTTAAAGGACCAGAGAGAGATAGAGAGGTGAAGAGGATTGGGGATTGAATTCCAGAGCTTAGGGCCTAGATGGGTGAAGGCACAGCTGCCAATGGGAGTTGGTTGGGGGGGGGGTGCAAAGGAAGCAAAGATTCAAGAGGCCAGAGTTAGAGGACCACAGTGTTCACGGAGGATTGTAGAGCTGGAGGTTACAAAGATAGGGTGGGGTGAGGCCATGAAGTAATTTGAAGATGAGGATAAGAATTTTAAAATTGATGCGTTGGTGGACTGGAAACCAATGTAGGTCAGCGAACACAAGGGTGAATGGAACTTGGTATGAATTAGGATACTGGCAGCAGAGTTTTGGATGAGCTGAAGTTTATGGCGGATGGAAGATGAGAGGCCAGCCAGGGGAGCATGGGAATAATTGAGTCTGGAGGTAACAAAAAGCATGGATAAGGATTTTAGCAGCAGGTAAGCTGAGACAGGGACGTTACTGGGTGATATTATGGAGTTGGAAGTAAGCGATTTTTGTGATGTAGAGCATATGGGATCATAAGCTCAACTCCGGTTCAAATAGGACGGTAAGGTTGCGAATTGTCTCGTTCAGCCTGACACAGTAGCCAGGGAGGCAGATGGAATTGTGGGCTAGGGAACAGAGCTTGTGGTGGAGGCCGAAGACAATGTCTTCAGTCTTCCTAATGTTTAATCAGAGGATATTTCGGCTCAACCAAGACTAGAGCAGTCTGACAACACAGAGGCAGTGGAGGAGTTGAGAGAGGTGGTGGTGAGGTAGAGCTCGATATCGTCAAAGTACAGGTAGAACGTGACATTATGTCTTCGGATGATGTTGCCGAGAGGCAGCAAGTAGATGAGAAAAAGGCACAGGCCAAGTCATACTGGGATATGGATCCACAGGAGTTGCAGATCTGCAGAACATTACCAGAGAGTGCAACCTTCCTGTGTGAGCCTGGACAGTAAGTGTACAATGCATGATCATCACCCCATAGCCCCTTCTGCAAGGGTGGGTGTGTGTGTTTAGACAATGGGTGAGGGCAGGATCTGGCTTAGGTCTGATGCCCAGTGGCTGAATAGTCTGTATCATTCACCCATAATAATGGTTACTTGTTTATAGTATCAAAGTGTTGCTACCTTTTGTAGACCCATATGCCATCAATGTTCTCCCTTCCTGACCTCTCGTGAAGCTATCAACTTCTTGCTACTGTTTTGGGTGGGCCACATCGTCCGCATGCCCGACACGAGACTCTCTAAGCAAGTGGTCTACTCGGAAAGCAAGCCCCAGATGGGCAGAGGAAACGTTACAAGGACACCCTCAAAGCCTCCCTGATAAAATGCACTGACAACTGGGAGTCCCTGGCCAAAGACCGCCCTAAGTGGAGGAAGTGCATCCAGGAGGTCGCTGAGCACCTCGAGTCTCATCGCCAAGAGCATGCAGAAAACAAGCGCAGGCAGTGGAAAGAGCGTGCGGCAAACCAGTCCCACCCAGCCCTTCCCTCAACGACTATCTGCCCCACCTGTGACAGAGTCTGTGGTTCTCATATTGGACTGTTCAGCCATCTAAGGACTCATTTTAAGAGTGGAAGCAAGTCTTCCTCGATTTCAAGGGACTGCCTATGATGATGATGTTAGCAATAAGGTAAATTGAAACCCGAGTCTCAGATCTGTATGTGTATTGTAAAAGAGATTGTCCCCAAGATACCAGTCAGGGCATACACTCATAACGAGTATTAATGATCCTTTTTAATTTAAAACTGCTTGGTTATCAATGTTTCTGCAAACAAGAACATTACAGAGTCCCTTCCTCACTGCATACTGCTTCAGTCAACGAAACACAACCAATCTCTTATCCAGTTTTCTTAGACACAAATCTGCTCACCAAATGTTTAAAATAATCGAGCAAACTCTGCTACCCATATCCTATCCCCCATTAAGTTCCGCTCAGCCATCACCCCTGTCCTCGTTGATCTACATTGGCTCCTGGTCTCCCAACACCTCCAATTTGAAGTTCTCATCTCTGTAATTAAATCCCTTCTTGGCCTTGCCCTTTATCTATGTAACCTCCTGCAGCCCTATAATACTCCCAGAACTCTCCATTGCTGTTGGCCCCTTGTGCATCCCCCCTCCCTTTGCCCTACCGTTGGTGGCTCTGCCTTCAGCCATCTTGGCCCCATACTCTGTTATTGCACACATATAAATGCAAGTCCTTTCCTATGCATTTCCCCACCCTCCACTGCTTCGTCAGTGGCATAGCCTTTAGTTGCATCAATCCTTTCTCTGAAATTCTCTCCCTGTCTTTAAAACTCTCTCCAAAACATTTTTCAACCAGGCTTTTCGGTGTCCCTTTCAGCTCTTTTACTATCGCTTGGAATCTGTTTTGCCTCTGAGGCACCTGAGGAATTTTACTATATTAAAGGCACAGTCCTTACCACTTACACCATCTACACTCATCACGGGTAGTTGCCCATATCGGACAGATAACGCAAACTATTTGCCAGTACCATAGCAGTCGATTAAAAGCACCAATGTAACTATTTGTACTGCACTTTTTTTGACAGACATGCGCCTGTCAAGCCCCTCCCCATCAAGCTCCGCCCCCTCCCGGCCACGAATCATTTCCTCCACGTGGTGCCGAGAAGCAGGACTTGAGGCCCGAGACTCCGCTGAGGCCCCAGGCCCAGACTCTCTTCGCCCACTCACACTCTCCCCCCCCACTCCCCGACCCTCCCCTGCTCCGACCCCTCTTGGGCGGCCAAGAGGGCCCGTGGGCAGCAGTGAGCAGAGAAGCGTTAGGGGCCGAGAGAGAGAGGCTGTGGGAGAGAGAGAGAGAGAGAGAGACAGAGAGAGGCTGGGGAAGAAAGCGGCTGGGAGGGGGGAGAGTGAGAGAGACTGGGAGAGAGAGAGGCTGGGGAGAGAGAGGCTGTGGGGAGAGTGAGAGACTGGGGGAGAGTGAGAGAGAGACTGGGAGAAAGGCTGGGGGAGAGAGAGACGAGGGGGAGAGTGAATGAAACTGGGAGAGAGACTGGGGGAGGCGCAGGGGGAGGGGGTGGGGTGATCGGAGGGGAAAGAGGGAACTCAGGGAAGATGGATCACATTCTTCGAATCCCCTACAAAGGACATCATTGGAGTGGATGATATCCAGAAGTCACAATACCCAATAAACCTGTTAACAATCCGTACACAATGCCTGCCCCATTTATGGTGGTGGGGTGGGGGGGGGGGGGTGGGGGGGGATGGGGGAGCTGATGGGGTAAGGCACTTTGGCTGGGGGTGGCATGCACTTGGAATGGGGTAAGACACTTTGGCTGGGGGTGGCATGCACTTGGACTGGGGTAAGACACTTTGGCTGGCCCTTGCTGTTTTCTGGGGAGCTCTGTCCTCTGTCACTTCAGAAGGTCAAAGTGGATCGAGTTACAATTTGTAAAGTGAGACCTTAGGATGGGCGGTTCCAGTTACACATTCCTGTGAAACTTTAGAGTGTGGCTTATCCTTCAAGGGGACCAATCATAGACAAAGGTGGAGCATGGTGGCCATTTTTGCAGTACAAATAACACCTGACCACTGACACCTGGGAGTCCCTGGCCAAAGGCCGCCCTAAGTGGAGGACTCCCAGGTGTATCGGGGAGGGCGCTGAGCTCCTCAAGTCTCGTCACAGAGAGTGTGCAGAAGTCAAGCGCGGGCTGCGGAAAGAATGCGCGGCAAACCAGTCCCACCCTCCCTTACCCTCAACGACTATCTGTCCCACCTGTGACAGAGACTGTGGTTCTCGTATTGGACTGTATAGCCACCTAAGAACTCATGTTAAGAGTGGAAGCAAGTCTTCCTCAATTCTGAGGGACTGCCTATGATGATAATGATGATGACAAATAAGCGTATCCTAAAAACACGATGCTGAAACTGCCGGCTATTTCGGGCGGTTCAATAAATTCTTCTGTATTTGCCAATTTACACACCACTTTGTAACACCCCTCTATCTGCAATATTCACATGTTTTATGCTCTGAGGATTTCTGTGACAAGCTTTTCGGAGTTAAGCTGTAGTATGGTCGCAGAAATAAATATATCGGGGATTAAAATATCTAAAAGAATCACTAGAACCTTGCATGTTCCAAAGGCTTGTAGACGGGAGCACGTACTTGTAGACGGGAGCACATATCCTGGTTACTTGATCTACCCCTATTATGATGCATGAAGATGAATGAAAATACATTGTAGTATTTTAAATTTGCTTGGTTTAAGCCGCATATGTTCTGCTGTTGGTCTCAAACATGAGGCACTGGTGATCGATTTTTATATGAAGCAGAGATTGCCTTTACCGACCACCGCTTATAGTGGGTAAATCTCATTAACACTAATACACACGCTATAAGCGGTGGGGACTGTGTATAAATGCAAGTTGTTTTTATTAAATGCAAAATCATAAATGTTTCCTTTATAAACCTAGCACACAGGTGAAATCTTCTCCCAATATTCTGATCTTTCTGCCTAATGTCAAATGAAGGCAAACCATTCTTTGAATTATGGACAAAGTAAGTTTTGTCAATTTTTCAGCTGTTGTATACATTTCCTCAGGCTATTTTATAATTTCTATATCTGCATACCCTGACATTACCGCGAGATTATCCCTGCTAATTCAAAACCAGACATACCCAGCATCCAGGCACTTCCCACTAGAGGAGAATTGCTAATGAATGAGAATCAGTTTTAATGAAGTGCCGTTGAAAGGTGACAGTCAGAATCAGGCATAAACTAACAAGGCTCGTACAGATTACACATTTTTATTACTCAGCTAGGTTCAGTAGGTTTCCCTTAACAGGGAGTTGTGAAGAGTATCTTTTTCTTTCCAACGTATCAAGGTAATAGCAAAAAAAATGGTGTCTTTTTATAAACTTTTGTTGAAGGTGGCTGTAGAATGTTGAAAGTGGAAGCATTTACAAACAATTTGTATTATTTGCCAATGCATGGGACACCCTTTGGAGTGCATGACATCACTCCTCATGGCTCAAGTTTTAACTTGCAGCCCCCACTCCTGCCTGTAATACAGATTTCTAATGTGTTCATCGTACTTGGAGGAAAAAGGTCACCAGTGCACTTTTAGAAAAAATATAAATGTAAGCACATGCCTTTTGTTTCTGCAATTAAGAAAAGTGACTTTGGAAGGAAACAAAACTAAACAGCAGACTGACTGCCAACAGACTACTTGAACATGGGGTTGGGTGCATCAGATCTAATAAACTTGATACTGTCCTCATATACAATAGCAAACAAGAACAGAATCCCAGGTTTGGGACCTCAGTGGCAAATGTTGCAGCTCCACTATCACCCTAGCAAGCATGGGTCGTATGATTCAGAACCATAACATGTAGTGCATTTTCCTGCTGTCCCATTGAGATAGCTCTCTTTAACCAGTTTAAATCTGCAGCCATCAGACCTAGAAGATTTTAGAGCTATTATTGTCTGGTTCACTTCCTTCAATTAGTGTTTATGCTAATTTCCTGCTGCACATGTCAATGGAAAGGGAGGGGTGCAGAGCAGAAATTACAATTGTCAAAAATGCTGCAATTGAACAGATTTTAAAAAGTTGTAGCAACAATTAAGCTTGAAATTCTGATTGGTTAAACTCATACAAACATTTAATTTGCTTCCATACATTCCTATAGGCATCACCTTTTACAGAGGTTTTTCTTTAAAAATAGGTTAACAATTGTATAAAAACAATGTAGAAAACGTAGAAACATTTTCCAAGGCACTACACAGGAGCATTATCAAGCAAAAGTTGACATCAAGCCACATAAGGAGATATTAGTACAAAAGCAAAATACTGCTGATGCTGGAAATCTGAAATAAAAACAGAAAATGCTGGAAATACTCAGGTCAGACAGCATCTATAACAAGAGAAAGAGTTAATGTTTCAGGTCGATGACCATTCACCCCAGATTGGAAAAAGTTAAAAATGTAACAAGGTAAAAGAGACAAACGGTTAGGACAGGTTAAAAAAAGTTTGGTCAAAGAGGTAGATGCGCAAGAGGCCAGAATTGGAGGAATACAGTATACATAGGTATATAGTACAAAAGAGTTAAGCATCTGTATGTGAGTTTAGCCAATCAGAATCTATACCCTATTATCTGCTTCACCTCAGGGACCTAGTTTTGAATCAGTTCAATTAAGCAGAGAAGCCTGTCCATTTTATAGAGAAAGCAGACCAAAGGAACTCCGAGTATTCTCATCATCAAGAACTAATAGATCGTAAGCGCAGGGCATTTCTGAGCCTCAAGCAACAACCCAACTCGGGAGCTGCAAAGCAACGTTACAGACGGCTCAAGGTTGAGGTCCAACAAAAAACCCGGGACCGAAAGAACAGGTGGTGGATGGAAAAAGCACAGGGGATACAACAACTGGTCCAAACTCCCAAGGCCCCACCCGACTCCTGGCCAAGAATGGGGAAACACTCATCAAGGGCACTGAGGCTGTCAGGGCCTGCTGGAAGGAGCACTTTGAAGATCTCCTCAATCGAGACTCTGCCTTTGAGTCGAATGTTTTTAACTCCATCCCGCAGCATGCAACCCGCCACCAGTTCAGTGAAACTCCTGCGCTGCACGAGGTAGGCAAAGCCATAAAACAGCTCAAGAATAACAAGACTGCGGGTGCGGATGGAATTCCTGCTGAGGCGCTAAAGAATGGCGGAGAGGCACTGTTGGCACGGATACATGACCTCATCTCTCTCATTTGTAGGGAGGAGAGCATGCCAGGAGATCTGGGATGCAGTAATCATCACCATCTTTAAAAAGGGGGACAAGTCTGACTGCGGCAACTACAGGGGAATCTCTCTGCTATCAGCCACTGGGAAGGTTGTTGCTCGAATTCTTCTCAACCGTCTTCTCCCTGTGGCTGAAGAGCTCCCCCCGGAATCACAGTGTGGATTTCGTCCCCTATGGGGCAAAACGGACATGATCTTTGCAGCGTGACAGCTGCAGGAAAAATGCAGGGAGGAGCGCCAGCCCTTATACATGACCTTTTTTGATTTTACAAAGGCCTTTGACACTGTCAACTTATGGAGCGTTCTCCTCCATTTTGGATGCCCCCAAAAGTTTGTCAACATCCTTCGCCTACTCCACGACGACATGCAGGCATTGATCCTTACCAACGGATCCATTACAGACCCATTACATCCGGACCGGGGTCAAACAGGGCTGCGTCATCGCTCCAACCCTCTTCTCAATCTTCCTCGCTGCCATGCTCCACCTCACAATCAACAAGCTCCCCGCTGGAGTGGAACTAAACTACAGAATCAGTGAGAAGCTGTTTAACCTACGCTGCCTCCAGGCCAGGTCCAAGATCACCCCAACCTCTGTCTTTGAGCTACAGTATGTGGACAACGCCTGCGTCTGCGCACATTCTGAGACTGAACTCCAGGATATAGTTGATGTATTCACCGAGGCATATGAAAGCATAGACCTTACGCTTAACATCTGTAAGACAAAGGTCCTACACCAGCCTGTCCTCGGCGCACAGCACTGCCTCCCAGTCATCAAGATTCCCGGCGCGGCCTCGACCACTTCCCATACCTCGGGAGCCTCTTATCAACAAAGGCAGACATTGATGTGGAGATTCAACATTGCCTCCAGTGCGCCAGTGCAGCCTTCGGCCGCCTGAGGAAAAGAGTGTTCGAAGACTAGGCCCTCAAATCTATGGTCTACGGGGCTGCAGTAATACCCGCCCTCCTGTATGGCTCAGAGGCATGGACGATGTACAGAAGATACCTCAAGTCACTGGAGATATATCACCAACGATGTTTCCGCAAGATCCTGCAAATCCCCTGGGAGGACAGGCCCACCAACATCAGTATCCTCGCCCAGGCTAACATCCCCAGCATTGACCACATTCGATCAGCTTCGCTGGGCAGGCCACATCGTTCACATGCCAGACACGAGACTCCTTAAGCAATTGCTCTATATGGAGCTCCTTCACGGCAAACGATCCAAAGGTGGGCAGCGGAAACATTACAGAGACACCCTCAAAGCCTCCCTGGTAAAGTGCGACATCACCCCTGACACCTGGGAGTCCCTGGCCGAAGACCGCCCAAGGTGGAGAAAGTGCATCCGGGAGCTCTTCGAATCTCAACGCCGCAAGCATGAAGAGATCAGGCGCTGCAGCGGAGAGTGCGGCAAATCAGTCCCACCCACCCTCCCCTGACGAATGTCTGTCCCACCTGTGACTGGGTCTGCGGCTCCCGTATTGAACTGTTCAGCCACCAAAGAACTCACTTTAGGAGTGGAAGCACGTCTTCCTCGATTCCGAGGGACTGCCTATGATGATGATGATGATGATAGTACAAAAGAGTTAAGCATCTGTATGTGAATTTAGCCAATCAGAATCTATACCCTATTATCAGCTTCACCTCAGGGACCTGGTTTTGAATCTGTTCAATTAAGCAGAGAGGCATGTCCATTTTATAGAGAAAGCAGACCAAAATATTCTAATACCCTCATTGCTAGCTCAGCATGAACCAGGGTTTGAACTTCCAGTAGAAGCAGTTCTGCAAACACTCCACAAGTATGGCGATTTGTTTTTTATTTACAGCACAGACACCTCAAGTCGCTGGAGAAATACCACCAATAATGTCTCCGCAAGATCCTACAAATCCCCTGGGAGGACAGATGCACCAACATCAGCGTCCTCGACCAGGCCAACATCCCCAGCATTGAAGCACTGACCACACTTGATCAGCTCCGCTGGGCAGGCCACATTGTCCACATGCCAGACACGAGACTTCCAAAGCCAGCGCTCTACTCGGAACTCCTTCACAGCAAACGAGCCAAAGATGGGCAGAGGAAACGTTACAAGGACACCCTCAAAGCTTTCTTGATAAAGTGCAACATCCCCACCGACACCTGCGAGTCCCTGGCCAAAGACTGCCCTAAGTAGAGGAAGTGCATCCAAGAGGGCGCTGAGCACCTTGAGTCTCATTGCCGAGAGCATGCAGAAACCAAGCACAGGCAGCGGAAAGAGCGTGTGGCAAATCTGTCCCACCCTCCCTTACCCTCAATGACTATCTGTCCCACCTGTGATAGGGACTGTGGCTCTCGTATTGGACTGTTCAGCCATCTAAGGACTCATTTTAAGAGTGGGAGCAAGTCTTCCTCGATTCCGAGGGACTGCCTATGATGATGACTGTAATATGAAACAAAAACAGAAAATGCTGGAAATACTCAGCTTTGACAACTTTGACAATTGAAACATCAACTCCTCTGTTCTCTCCACAGATATTGCCTAACCTGCTGATTGTTTCCAGCATCTGTTTTTGTTTCAGATTTCACGCATATTCAGTTTCTTGCTTGTTTATACTGTACTATCATGCAGTTACTTTCTTTGGGGCCACTTAGTGGTAGAAATATGGCTGTACAGCAAGCAAATTACATACTTATGAGTGCACTGCAACAACAATTTTACAATTAAAAAAAATACTATTACATAGGAGAAATTCACAAACTTAGTATGCTTTCTCTCCCCCCGCCACCCCTTCCCATCTGAAGGTGTTGACTCCTGTTGGTTAGAGCTTTACGGACATGTAGCCTGACTGATGTCTCATGGTCAAATATTTTAAACTTCTGTAATATGAGGCTCACAAATGTAAGTTATGCTTTCAGAACAGGAAAATTTTTCTGCTGAAAGTTGTGAGCTTCAAACTAGTGGAGCTTTTCAAAGATGATTCATGTCATGCTCTATCTTCCACTAATTGTACTTCCACTAGTACAATTTTATGAAATCATGCATTAACCCACAAAAGGTGTAGACTTGAATTTTCAGATAGGCTTCAGAATAAGGTAGGACCTTTTCATTCCAATACAAAATATTTTTGTGGAAGGCATTTGTTTAATTGAAAACCTGATGATTGTATAATTTCTTGACAATTAATTTGCCAGCAAGCTAGTCTTCATACAGTATTACCATGTCTGAATTTTTCCTTTTCTCACCTCAAGGTGTCACAGCACTACTATCACCTCAGCTAGGATTAACAGGAGACTCAGATTAAGATTTTGCCTACACAGTAATTTTAGACAATGGACTCAATTCTGTTAAATTGCAATTGTAGCACAAAATTTATTATCCAAATAGTTTTCCAGCTCTCCCTTTAACCCGTGGTGCATCTCTTCTGTATGAAGGGGTATGACAATCTTAAGAGGAATTACTAAATTAATTTTATTACCACATTGAAAGTAGTGCTGTGGTGTACTATGCAAAGAAATATTTCAAATATATTGTAAAAACTTTTGGATTTTGGTGAGTGTTGCAGTCAAGATGAAGAATGTGAATAGACAAAAAGTTAAATTCTCTCAGCGTTAGTGCCGAGCACACCCAGATTTTAAAAAGTATAAAGAATTAAAGTCAGATTACAGCTTACACTGCAGTAAACTTAAATATTGGGTTAACATATTGCTTGAATGTCTTAAAGATTACCTCGTGTAGAGGACCCAAAACAAAGGAGCAAATGTAACTATTTTTCCCAACATGAAGAATCTTTTTATGCAATTACGGTGATTATACTTTGGCACCATTCACGGTCATTCTTTGATTACTAGTTTAACAGCGGCAGTCCGTGGCCCAGCATTTAACAGAGGAGTCGTGGCCCAGCATTTAATAGCGGCAGGGCCGTGGCTCAGGAGTGGTGAAGCATATAACAAGAGGGGTCATGGCCCAGCATTTAACAGCAGTGAGGTCAGGGCACAGGGGCGGTGCAACAGAGCTTGGCCAATCCTCGCCACTGGACTATGACCTAGCTGTCAAGCCCGTGTGGTGGCTGGTATGCAATGGTCACATCACGTTAAAAAAATCCGCACAGGCATCTTCCACCCTTTAAGATGTAACTCATTGTAACATCTGTGAGCCCATCTTATTTTTGTTGTGAAGATCGTCATCCTTGTCATGAGGTACTACCCAATAGTAGTAGTACTGCTTGGTCATTAGCTCAACAATCCCATTCCCCCACGACTTCTGAATTTTATGGAGGTATAGTAGACCCATTAGAGCACTGCAATTGATTTCAACTTCTATGTTGAGGGTATATATATTTTATACTATATATAATAAAAGTATCAGGCCACTGTACCCACTACTAAATAGAAAAGTATGTGTGAAGAGTTACATTTATATAGTGCCTTTCACAATCAAGACATGCTAAAGTGCTTTACAGCCAATGAAGTACATTTGACACATAGTTACTGTTGTAATGTAGGAACTGAGGTCAGGGGTCAAATAGCCTCCTTCAATTCATTTTCTGGGTTTCAGAAGAATGGACAGTTAGATATAAGCAACACTCAGCTTCTTCCAAGTCCATACCAACAAGAGTCACCACCTTTAGGAGCAATTCATATTTTTTTTTTAGAAACAGTGGAAGACAAAAAGCAAGTTTTTCCATCAGTTAATTCTATTACTATTTATACATGATTTGTAGGACTGTTTTATTTGGCACTCTGTGCAGTTTTTAAAAACATTAGAAATTGCTAATAGTCACATTTGCTCAATACTGTACTAGCAATTTATTCCAATGCAATGTTGAAAGACCATCATATATTGTACATCAGTTACCACTGGTTTTATTCTATGCCAAATCCATACTGTAACATGGAACTCAGGCAAATTAGATCATGTTTAGATATTGTTTTAAATTGTTAATTCTAAAGTGAAAAGTTAAGAAAACAATCTTCACTTAATATTGTCCACTGGGTTCCTCACTGCAAACACTGCATTGGGTGACAATTTTTTTCAGCTATATTTTTTATTTGGTTTTCCTCCTCAATTTGATATCCCACCCTGACCCTCTATCCAGCCTCTGGCCATCAACGAGGTGCCAAGTGTAGTCAGGGTAGCTCAGGCCAATCCCTTCATTTCAAGAATCTGCTTGTGACAGTTATCAGGTCTCTTGACTTGTACAACCCCCATTGTTCATAAATATAAATTTTAGATATGCGCAAATGTTTGAACAGCCCTCCTGGCTAATTTTAAAAAACTACCAATTCAACCATACCCCCAATATATCCCAGACTAATAATGCAGTCAGAAGTCAGTTATAGGGCAATTATTCCAATTTACCTGTATTGCAGACCTGTTATTTCCCATCATCACCCTCCCCCATTTGTCTCCTGAAGGCACCAATTCAATGCTGGAATATATTTCTACTGGAACTGACTGCTCTCTAGTATTCTTTACACTGCCTTTACTCAACACCCACTCTCCAAACAGAGATGCAAATGTCAAATCATAATCCTACTGTTGCCTGGCTGAGGTCTGCTAATGCAGCACGACTCATATCAAACCATGGACTCTCAGTACCACACTTGGCAGTGTATTTACCCACTATGCCATCAGGTAGTGTATTTACCCACCATGCTATTAGGGAAGCTGTAGTGTAGGTTTGAGAGAAAATATTAGGCAGAATAGGGGAAGTTGGCAGACATCTCAAGTATGACTCAGCCAATGTATTGCTGTACTTCCAGCCATTGACTGAGAAATGTTAATGTACTTGTAGCAGTGGTTCTCTCCCCCAGCCCACACACTTGTGCTGAAACAGGATTGTAAGAGGTGGTGACTGCCTTTAAAATGCATTCAAAAATTAGAATTCCAAGTACAATGCAGACAAGAGTTGTACAGACTTGTTCTTGTTAAAGCTATGCATAGATGACAGGTCTGTCCAAATTCAGGCAGATCTCTAAAAACAGGCTGTGAATATCTAAGCAATGTAAAAAAAAAAAAGACTTGGATCTATATAGCACCTTTCACAACCACCGGACATCTCAAAGCACTTTACGTCTAATTAAGAACTTTTGGAGTGTAGTCACCGTTATAATGTGGCATTACTTGTAGATACAAAAACCTAACTCCTCACATTTTATTCTTCAGCAGGAAAGCACTTGAATGTTGTTACATTTTTAATTAAAAAAAGGACCAGTTAGAGAGAGTATCACTAAACAGATTGTTTGTGAAAGATCTCATTAATTGAACTAAAAGCTCTAACTGTTCCAGAGTCACTGGGCAGCTTTGCAACAAGACACCCAAATGACTCTTCTGCAGACTAACACCAAATAGCAGCAACCTAATCTTTGTGATTCCTTCTCAGCCAAGTTTATGCCTGCCCCCACAGGAATTTTTCCAGCAAAAGTCACTAGATGGCAATCAGAAGCAGGAACTTTAAGTCAGTGCTTTTCCTTTCCTAGTCCTTGGCATTGGAACCAATTGTGGCGCTCGATCACTTCCTGGCTGAGATCAAGCTAACGCCATCTAAAATTAGGAATTAAGCTCGAGACTGTTCTGGTCTGTCGTGCAGTACCACACCATGCAATGCATTTACATAGTCAGTAGAGCCAGACACTAATGCTTGGGGGAAAAAAAGTGATTACATGAAATCATGCTATATCTCAGTTCCACATGGAATCCATTACAATGTCATTTATAAGAATTGACTAAATATCTACTACCAAATGAAACAATTTAAACAAACACAAATTTAGAACTTTTTATTTTAAGTCAGAATATTGATAAGGACACTCAAATCTGAACAGGATGTAAAGTACGATCATGAATAAGGCAGAACAGATCTATACCAATCTGCATAGTCACTTGGGACACTTTGGTGCTACCTTAGACAGAAAAACAGGGAAAACACTAATGCTCAAATTTTAGCCAAATTGAAATCTTGTCTTTTGGATAATTTTTCAATACCTCAATATATAGCTTACTACTCTATATACCTTTACAGTCATCTTCAAGTATTGCCAAATACCAGACTGAGGCGAGTTTCTTGTTTAAGCAAAATATAGCTCCAAGAATGGACAACCAAAAACAAAAACACAGTTCAAACTCAAACTTTCATATTAAGAGTGCCATCACCACCATACCATGATCCCAATGCAAAACCAGCCCTTTTACAGACATATCCTCATTAAGTTAGCCGAAAGAGTATATTTAAAATGTTTTAGATGGACGTAAACCAAGTATATTGATTTGAATATTATAGATGGACAATGTGGATTATTTTCCCTTCCCATCATACTGCAAACCACACTAAGGGTACTGAATTTAAAAAGGGCTTGTTTAAAAACCTGAAATATCAGGAATTCTGACAAGGCATTTTACTTAAGTGATCAGTTTCTAAACTTGTGCCCTGCCACTCATCTTCCACTTATTCCAAACATGTGCAAAGTGTGCCAACATACTGGAAAAAATAATAATGAAAAAAGCAATGTTTATTTTAGAGCCAAGGCATGCAATTTGTTCCAATAGGTATAAATTTTGCAAAGTAAATGAATGAACAGCTTTATTCGCAATTTACATTCCGTTAGTCATCTTTGTCCTTAGCACCATGTTTCAGTATGCGGGTAAACTCAATATAGTTGAAGTTGCTCTTGGTATCAATTGGTGCTTCCCGGAAAAGTTCATCCACCTCCTCATCAGTAAACCGATCCCCCATTGTTGTCAGCAGATCTCTCAGGTAGTCTTCCTGGATATAGCCTGCAAAGAACACAATTACAGCAAAAACTTACATTGAAACAAAATTAGTTATCCTTGTTGGATCAACAAAAAAAAACAGTACAAGAATCACAAATGAATGGTTAGGAATAGAATAATTTCATGCATTGTGTGCCAAAGGTGTATAATAAAGTATAATTAACCTCAGATGCAACATTATAAGGGGGTGCACAAGGGATCAGATGTTTTCCTACAAAAGGAGGGGAAGGGGGATAATCCAAGAAAAGACACTCCAATTGCACCTAGTGGCACATCAAGCAGTATTGCTGGAAGCTTGGGTGCAGGGTATGGCAGGAAGATTAAGTGTCAGCCATGGCTCAGTTGGTTGCAGCTCGCCTCTGAAAGTTGAGAGTTCAAGTTCAACATCCAGAGACTGGAGCACAAAAATCTGTGCAGTACTGAGGGAGTGCTGTACTGTCAGAGATGCCTCTTTCAGATGAGATGTTGTCTGCTTCGGAGAGCCCCATGTGCTCAGGTGGACATAAAAGGTCCATGGCACTATTTTGAAGAGCAGGGGAGTTATCCCTGGTGACTGGCCAATATGTATCTCAATCATCACAAACAGACTATCTGATCATCATTGTGGTTTGTGGGAGCTTGCTGTGTGCAAATTGGCTGCCGTGTTTCCTACATTACAACAGTGACTACACTTCAAAAGAAGTACTTCATTGGCTGTAAAGTTTGTTTCTTTCTCCTCTACTCAGATGTTGGGGTGAACAAAAAAAAGCAAACAAAGAAATGCCCAAACACTTAGTTGGCTGTTACTGAAGATTTAGCATCCTGGGAAAATTGTAGGCACCTAGAATCTGCTTTAACCTGCTCATTCCCCCTAGCTCTTTCCAAATGCTATCTTTCTCTCCCCAACTCCGCTGAAGGCAGATTCCTTATTCTGACAGTTCCATCAGTGGGAGCCGTCTTGTACTTGTTCAACAGATCATTCTGCTGAAGCCCAATGAGAGTCAGCAGGCTATTGTATTAGAATCAAATCAGAAGCATACTCACCCAAGCCTAGGCTTTCTGACTTGGGATCCAGGTTGGGTGTGGGGGGGTGGGAAGAGTGGTCCTGCAGTGGGGCAGGAATTCCATCCACCATGGAGATGCTCCTGACCCCAGCCTCTACATTCTAGAGCCGAGCTCCCCAAGTATCAACCAGGGAGTTGCATTAGGCTGGGGGCAGGTGAAGAGAGTGAAAGGATGAGGCTGCCAGAGCAGGAGGAAGACAGCAACTGCTGAGCTGCTTAAAAAGTCTTCCCACTAATGAGGTCCCATGCAGGCCACTCAGCAGCTGCTGGAATAGATACCCTGCATGCACAACAAATTTAAAAAGAGCATAAGAAACAGGAACAGGCCATTCAAGCCTGCTCTACCATTCAATAAGATCATGGCTGATCTTCTACCTCAACTCCTCTTTCCTACACTATCCCCATAGCCCTGGATTCCCTTAATATCCAAAAATCTATCGATCTCTGCCTTAAATATACTCAACATCTGAGCCTCCACAGCCCTTGGGTAGAGAATTCCAAAAGATTCACCACCCTATGAGTGAACAAGTTCCTCCTCATTTCAGTTCTAAATGGCTGACCCCTTATTCAAAGACTGTGACCCCAGTTCTAGACTCCCCAGCCAGGGGAAACATCCTCTCTGCATCTACCCAGTCAGGCCCTGTTTTGTATGTTTCAATTATATCACATCATTCTTTAAACTCGAGAATATAGGCCTAGTCTACTCAATTTCCTCCTTCCATCCCAGGAATCAGTCTGGTGAACCTTTGCTGCACTCCCTTTATGGCAAGCAAATCCTTCCTTTAGGAAGGAGACCAAAACTGTACATAATACCCCAGGTGTGGTCTCACAAGGGCCCTATATATTTGCAGCAAAACGTCTTTATTCTTGTAATAAAGGCCAATATACCATTTGCTTGCTATACCTACATGTTAATTTTCAGTGATTTGTGTACCAAGGACCTCGGTCCCTCTAAACACCATTTCCCAATATCTCACCATTTAAAAGAGACCCTGCTT
The DNA here is from genome assembly GCF_044704955.1 of Pristiophorus japonicus. NCBI lineage: Eukaryota > Metazoa > Chordata > Chondrichthyes > Pristiophoridae > Pristiophorus > Pristiophorus japonicus. Next base: position 447,189,922 of record NC_091977.1, on the reverse strand, counting down.
TTCTTACCAAAGTGGATAACTTCACATAATATTCCATTTGCCATTTCTTAGCTTGTCTATATCCCCTTGAAGCCTCTTTGCATCCTCCTCACAACTTACTTTCCACCAGCCTTGTATCAGCAAACTTGGATATATTACATTTAGTCCCCTCATCCAAATCATTGATAGATTGTGAATAGCTGAGGCCCAAGCACTGATCCTTGCGGTACCCCACTAGTTAGTCTGCCAACCCGAAAATGACTCATTTATTCCTACTGTTTACTGTCCGTTAATCAATCCATGCTAGCATATTCCCCACAATCCCATGAGCCCTAATTTTGTTCAATAACCTCTTGTATGGCACCTTATCGAATGCCTTCTGAAAATCCAAAAATACACCACATCCACTGGTCCCCCCTTATCTAGTCTGCTAGTTACCACCTCAAAAAATGATGTGTCAAAAACGATTTCCCTTTCATAAATCCAGGTCGACTCTGTCCATTCCTATTATTTTTTAAGTGCCCTGTTACCATTCTTAATAGATTTTCCCAACTACTGATTTCAGCTAACTGGTCTGTAGTTTGCCATTTTCTCTTTCCCACCTTTCTTAAATAGTGGATATAAATTTGCAGGAACCATTCTAGAATCTATGGAATTTTGGAAGATGACAACCAATGCATCCATTATCTTTATAGCCACCTCACCAAGCACCAAAAAGACAGAACATTGCTCAGAAAGCACTTGCAGGCATATCTAAAATTTAGCCCACAAGGTGCCTTATGTCTATCTTTGAACAAAGGGCCCGACAGCCCATGTCCAACACTCGAATAGGCATACGCCAGGAAACAAAGCATGGGGACAGAATGAGGAAGGCAGAGATGCAGAGCACATTCCTAGCCCCGTTTATCCCAGATCTGCTGGAAAACCAGTGGGCTGAGGCCAGAAAGCCTAGCCTCCCCAATGTCTACACATCAGAATGCTTCAGAAGGGAGAGGAGTCTCACTGATGGCAATCTTCTGCTGTCTAGTATGGGGATGAAGTCAACTATAGCAGTCACTGCAGTTTTACCACTTTACCTGTTCCTTCTTCATCAAAGCATGCAAAGGCATTTCTGATTACATCTTCAGGGTCTGTCCCATTCAGCTTTTCACCAAACATGGTCAAGAACATGGTGAAGTTGATGGGTCCTGGGGCTTCATTCATCATTGCCTCTAGATAGTCATCAGTTGGGTTCTTTCCTGCAGGAAATTCAGATATTCAAAATGGTTTGCTACTTTACATCAAACATGAACAGCTCATCTATAATGCATAAATTGGTGCAGGTCACTGCCATCAATTTGTACTGGAGCAAGAGGACAACAATGATCATAGCCTAACCTTATCCTGTTCTCAAGCGATGATGCCAATAACTTACACAGGGATGCACAAACTAATTGGACGACCCCCCCCCCATTAACTCCTCACCTGAAATCAGTTACCACAAATCTTCCTGATCTGCATGGCTCAGTTATTCACTGGATAAACTAAGCTTCTGGAAGAACACAAAGATTTCTACATGGAATGCTTTGCCCACTAGCTGGATGCAAGATTTTCAAGGAAAAGAAAAAAATGCACATTATAAAAAAGCCTGATAAGTGAACTTGGTGACACTTAGTGAAATGAAGCAATCCAGTTGGACAATTGATCAGTTGCAACTTTGCAATATTACGTTGGAGGGAACAGGGAAGCTTGAAAGCATTGCAAAGTATCTTCATTTTTAAGAGTTAGCCACAGCATGGATGTCAAAGATAAAGGTCAAATTTGGCCCCTGCTGATTTTTGGTGCACTCACCCAAGGTGTGCCGACTTCCTAGGATAAACAGCACCAAAAAGTTGGCCCTGCATTCTGGCCTCTCTCATGGCTTGGCAATTCAATTAGGGGGCGGAGCTAGGGCCTTGCACTCAAGAGTGTCAGCAGCTCAACACATGCGCAGTAGCTCCTCTGCAGCGTGGGACCCGATGTCCCGCCCCATCCCAGGCCGAGTGGCGTCACGATGCGCACCTGACTGCTGCACACCAGAGTGTCCCGCACCTATCCCCAGCTGAGTGGCCTCCTGCACCAGCCAGCCCGCTGACTTCCCAGGCCGAGGTAGGACTTGAGTTTTATTTATTGATGGTTGTGCTTTGTTTAGTGAGTTTTGATTTTGGGTGGGGGGGGGGGGGGGCACATGTTTTTATTTGGATATTTTGAAAAAATTATGTAAATATGTTTTGTCTCTACTTTTATTTTTGTAGTTTAAGCTTCCATGAATGCTTCTGTTGTATAGTAAATTAACTTTCCAAAGTTTGTCATATGTACTGTATAGCTGTTTGATCCAATTCAGTCAAGTCATTAAGTACTTACCTGTGCTGATTTCTTAACTCAAGGGTTTTCTGTGCAGCCACAAGTGGCTACATACGCTGGCCGAAGTTAGTTTGGAGCAACTATTAGCTGTGCAAACTGGCTTAAATGGTCAAAACGGGCATAGATGGCTGGCAACACCCCCTTTTGGAATTTTTTTAAAAAAAATCTTAACGAACTCACTTACACTGGCGCAAACTGAATGTGCAGAATGGGGATTTTTAAGATTGAGTGTGCAGAAAAATAAAGTTGCTGCAAAAAAAAAACCCCAGCATCTTCTGGGCAAATTTGGGCCCAATATGAGCACATTTACAAGCAAAAGCAAACTATAATTACCAAGTGAAGCCAACATGTCATGCAAATCCTCCTTATCAATGAAGCCATCACGGTTCTGATCAATCATGTTGAAGGCCTCCTTAAATTCTTGAATCTGTGACTGATCAAACATAGCAAATACATTGGAGGTTGCGCGCTGTGGGCGCTTCTTGGTGGTCTTTCCCTTAGCTCTTTTGCTTGACATGATGGCTAGGTATTGTATCTAGGAGAAAACAAATAGTTGAGATTACACACAGTTCTGATGAAAGGTCATAGACCTGGATTTCTCTACAATTGCTGTCTGACCTGCTGAGTATATCTAAAATACAAACAGAATGCTGGAAACAGACATGAGTTTTCCAAAGCCAAACTGGAACCTGATATTTTCTGCGTTAAAATATGAAGCTTTTCCTTACTTAAAAGTTTAACACTTGATTGAGAATAAAATGGGGATATCCTGGTTTGTGAAAGGAGTGAAAGAAATCCTCTAAATAAAGTTTTAGGTCAGGCCTCTGTTCAGTGCCAAAGACAAGAGAATGTGACAGAAAAGGCACAAAACAGAGGCACTTACACACCCCGTCCCCTAGTTTAGTTTATTACAGAACTGAGTAAATTATCTTTCTTGGCTGGGGGATGGCATGTGACAAGATAAAATTCCTTTGTAGAAAAGTTCAAAACTTCAGATTAAAATTAGGTTTGAAGTGTCACAAATACATAATATTGCCTACCCACAATTTTACTAGCACAGATGGCCTGTGATTATAAACTAGACTGCAAAAAGTACCACAGATCCAAAAACAAGATCCTTGGTTCTGTTTCATAGATTAGGATGTCATTCAGACTTGAAATAATGATTGAGACTTGGTGTTGTGATAATCATTTATATAGCACGGCACAACCAATGAATTGTTTTGATATGCAACTGCTGTTTATCTTGTTCTTCTTGGGCAGTCCCTCAGAGTCGAGGATGACTTACTTCCACACTAATGAGTTCTAAGTGACCGATAAACCCAATGCTGGACCTACAGGCGGGGCAGATGGTGGTTGGAGGGTGCTTGACTTGTCGTACGCTCCTTCCACTGTTTGTATTTGGCTTCCGTGTGCTCCCAGAGAGAAGACTCCAAGTGTTGGCCGCCTTCTCGGATGCTTCTCCATTTTGAGTGGTCTTGGGCCAGGGATTCCCAAGAGTTAGTAGGGATGTTACATTTTTTCCGAGGCTTGGAGGGTGTCCTTGAAGCGTTTTCTCTGCCCTCCTGGGGCTCAGCTGCAGAGCGCTTGTTTTGGGAGCCTAGTATTGAGGCCCGTTCATCGAAGCTGATCGAGGCATTGACCACGCTCAATGCTGGCCAGAGAGAACACAAATGCTGGTGCGCCTATCCTGCCAATGAATTTGCAGGATTTTGTGGAGGCAGAGTTGGTGGTACTTCTCCAGTGCTTTGAGGTGCCTACTGTACATAGTCCATGTCTCTGATGCACATCGGAGGGCAGGCATCACTACTGCTCTGTAGACCATGAGCTTGGTGCCAGGTTTGAGATCCTGGTCTTAGAATACTTTCCCTCAGGCGGCCGAAGGCTGCGGTGGCACACAAAGCAATGTTGGACTTAAGTCATTGATGTCTGTCCTTGCTGATAGTAGGCTCCTGAGGTATGGGAAGTAGTCCACATTGTCCAAGGCCTCATCATGGATCTTGATAATCAGGGAGCAGTACTGTGTAGCAGGGGCAGATTGGTGGAGAACCTTGGTCTTACTGATGTTTAATGTAAGGCCCAGACTCTCTCACGCTTCAGAAAAGGTGCCAACAATGGTTTGGGGTTTGGACTCAGTGTGCACAAATGTAAACATCTGCATATTGTAATTCAATGACAGAGGTTGGAACAAGCTTGGATCTGGACTGGAGGAGTCAGAGGATTAACAATTTCCCCACTTGTCCTGTAGCTTAACTTCACTCGAGTGGGAAGCTTGCTAAAGGAGAGATGAAGCATTGCAGCGAGCAAGATTAAGAGCGTTGTTGCGATGACAGCCTTGCTTGACCCCAGTCTGCACTTTTATTGGGTCTGTGGTGGATCTGCTGGTAAGAATCACAAGCTTGCATGTCGTTGTGGAGCAGGCGGAGGATGATGCCAAAGTTTTTTTTTGAGGACAGTTGAATTTGAGAAGGACTGTCCATAATCCCTCACGGTTGACAGAGTCGAAGGCCTTTGTGACATCAAAGAAAGCCATATACACAGAGGTATACAGACAAACAGCAAATGAGAACAGCTGTCATGTAGTTTGTTTCCTATGCACAGCTGATCTGAAGTTGTTAACTCCACTGCAAGATTGAGAAGGGGAAGGGGGGGGGGCAATCAGAAGCAGCATCCACAAGAGGTTGTTTCTGTACATACATGTAACACAATGTAGGTAGAATTCTGGGAGCATTGTTGACTTTAACCACTAGTTGGCTAACCAACTGCTGCACATCAGCCACACATGCAGCTTTGCAATTACGGTCCTGTACAGACTTAGCAAGTGGGAAAGGTACCAGCCAGTCAGTTTTGAGGCATCTAATAAAAAAAGTGGCTGCAGAAACCATCCAATAGTTGCAAGACCAGGTGTGGCAGCCAGTAATGCAGAACTCCTCCTGCACACCCCACTTGTCACTAGAGGGAAGCCCTACTACCTGGCTAGCTCAGAGAGGGTACCTTTAGTGGCAAGAAAAATTTATTTTAGGCAGATTTCAAACTATCATAGTTTCACAGGACCAGGCTCCTACACCCTTGATTAATAGGTACCTGGAAATGACTGCACAGTTTATTTTCAATACCCAAGCTACGTAAAAGTGACTGCTCTTCTAAAGTAATTCATTGGTTATTTTGTGCCAGACATTCTGCAGACGTGATATGGCACTGTATAAATACAAGTTATTTCCTTGTGTAGACTGCATCTGTAATTATGTTCACAAATCTAATTTGCAGGGGGAGTGGGCAGGCAGGCAGAGGTTCAAGCCTTAAACTATTTTCTACAAGAGATGATTCTTTATTGCTGCAAGCTTTTAGTAAACCTTTGAGAACTAAGTAGAAATGTTAGATTTTACGAGAAGGTGGGGGGGGGGTTCCAGGCAGCAGCCGAGCAGGGCAGAGGTCCCGAGCTCCCGAGCGTCCAGATTTTGGAACATTTCAACAAGACTAAAAATGTATGTTTGCGAAGAGGGCAAGCTTGCATTTATATAGCACCTTTCATGACCATAGAATCTGCCATGGCATTTTGCAGCCAAATACTTTTGAAGCTTAGTAATCACTGTTTCATCAGCATATGCAGCAGCCAATGCGTACAGAGCAAGGTCCCACAAACAGCAATTTAGATAAATGAATAGGTAATGTTTTTTGGTGGGATAAATGTCGAGTCAGAAAACTGGGAAAAACCTCCTGCTCATTTAATGCCAAGAGATCTTTACATCCACCCAAGAGCATAGACAGTGCCTCAGGTTTATTGTCTAGCCAAAAGATAGTACCTGCAATGATGCAGCACTCCCTCAGAACTGCACTGAAGTGTCAACCTAGAGTGTGTGCTCAAGTCCCACACTGGAGCTTGAGCCCACAACCTTCCAGTTAAGAGGCAAGAGCCTAGGCCAACACTGCAGATAGCAGCAAATACAAGGCAAGACAAGTTCAAATTATGCTGGTTTACTTCTTCCAGAAATACCCAAGTCTACTTTAAAATTTTTTTTTTTTCCTCTCCCATAAAACAAGATACAGTTCAATAGGCAACAGCCATTGTACCTTTTTCAAGTAACTGTTCTTTATAAGCTATGACTCAGCAAGTGTTCAGATTTGAATGGGATTTTTGCCAAGTCCAATTCTTTACTTTCCCAACATCTGCAAACTTCCTGAGACAATTGAAGTAATGTGGAAAACCACATTCCTAGCCTGGGGAAGGAAACCAACTGTAGCATGGTCAATGCTGCCTAGTAGAGATTAACAGCATTGATTATGGAATGATATTAACAAAGGAAAGGCAACATGCAAAATCTCAACTTTTTGCAGAGATCCAAATATTAAACTCTACAACAATTTATTGCTTTCCTCAGTAACCAGAAAACAAATTTTGAAATTTGTTGTGTACATTAAATGATAAAGCTGAAAACTTAAGTGTTTGGCAACTAAAAGTTAACTGAAGGCTGCAGTACCTCACCCCCCCAGGCAATGATAAAAATGAACTTGCATTTATAATTGAAACTTTCACACCCCCCAGGATGTTCCCAAGCCTTTGACAGCCAATGAAGTTCTTTTGAAATGTAGTCACTTTCGTACGAGATGCAGCAGCCAATTTGCATGCAAGGTCTCAAAAAGCAATGAAATAAATGAGCAGATAATCTGTTTTAGTGATGTTAGTTAAGGGATAAACATTGGCCAGGACACCAGTGACTCCTTAACTGGACTGAATGATCAGCTTTGAATATGAAATACCTGCATTTATATAGCACCTTTCGCAACCACCGGATGTCTCAAAGCGCTTTACAGCCAATTAAATACTTTTAAAAGTGCAGTCACTTGTAATGTGGGAAACACAGCAATCAACCTATGCACAGCAAGCTCCCTCAAACAGCAATGTGATAATGACCAAATAATCTGTTTTTGTGATGTTGATTGAGGGATAAATATTGCCCAGGACACCATGAATAACTCCCCTGTTCTTCGAAATAGTGCCATGGGATTTTTTACGTCCACTTTAGACGATTTAACGTCTCATCTGAAAGATGGTACATCCAACATACATCAGCCAAGATTTATATAATCAAGTCCCTGGAGTGGAATTTGAACCCACAACCTTTGGACTCAAGTGGCAAGTGTCACAGCTGACACTATGTGCTCAAGTCTGGCGTGAACCCATGACCTTCACAGGCAAGAACCCTACAATTGGGACATGGCTGACACCCAAAGTTTTACCTGGAAAAATAATAAGGGAGTTACCTAAACCTATCAAAGTAACATTAACAACTCTGCTTGCTTACTATAACATTTTACTGATACTAAAAATGAGTAAAATTAACAAAACCAGTCAAGTTGCAAACTATGATGTCTATATCTTGTTTATATTGCATTGCACAGATCTAATGGTTACGTTCATTTTGACATTTAAAAATGACTTACAGCAGGAACTGTTTCACAATATTTCAGGCAAGAAACATGGAATGACTAAGGATTAAAAACTGCAAGGAAATTAGGAGCATAGTGCATCTTTCAAATTTCGACTGATAATTTCTTCTGCTGGATTCCAGACATGGCACAAGTCAAAGGACAAAAAAAAACAAATGAAGCAGCCAGAAGCTTCTGTTTTATTAAAGACAAAGAAAGGGCTGGAAATTCCTTTGAGCCATAGCGGCTTTTTGCCACCAAAAAACCCATTATGCCCGAGGTGAAAAATTCGGGGAAAAACTTGCCTGACAGGAAAAATCGGCGTTGCACAAAGATTCGCGGCGTAAACTGCGAATTTTCTGCAACTTTTCTCGAGGCCGATACCGCTGCGAGTTGGGCCGAGGGAGGGGGAAAAACAGCATTTTTCCAAAAAAAAAAATCACTAAACAAGACCCATTTCTAAAATCGCTGCAGAATAATTTTAAAATAAACCAACTTACCTTTTTTTGCAGGTTTTCCTACCTACTGCCATTCCAAGGGCTGCAGAGACAGGTTTCATCGGCTTAAAAAACCCTATTGGTCACTGCTATAGCCAAAATCGGGCGAAAGTGCTTTTCCAGTTTTGCACGCTGGTGGTCCGCTCCCCAGCAGTATTTTAAAACCGCCGGTGGAGGACTTCAGGGAATTTCCCGCAGCCCCATTTTCCACTCAAAAATGCAGCGGAAGGTTGAGGAATTTCCAGCCTAAAGGATGAATTTTTTCTTCAGAACTCCAAACTGATAGTTAACTTCATCTTCTGCTTAGTTTGAGGAAAAGGTGATAAGTGTTGCCAAAGGAGGCATCGGTTTTCTAAAAAGAACTAGAAGGTTGACTAATAAGTTAGAAATAATGCAAGAGTGCAACATGTCACTGCATGCTAGGTTCATCAGTGAAGGTATGTTAAAGGCTCCGACTATAGAAAAATCAAGATTGATCTCTGGGACAAGCATTTACAAGTAAACCCATTTCCCATGTCCGAAAGGCATAGAAGAGTCAGCACGTGCAGCTAAATTACCATTCATTTCTTGATCCTTCCTCCTAACCTAGACTGACACTTTAGTGCCATACTGAGGGAGTGCTGCATTGCAGTTGCATATTTGGATGAAAGATTAAACCAATGCCATATCTGCCCTTTCAAGTGGATGAAAAGATTCCATGGCAACAGAGTTAAGATCAGGGAAGTTCTCCTGGTATCTCCAACCAACATCAGATTAGCTGATCATTTCTCAATTCCTATGTCTGCTATTTTGCTGTGCAGAAATCAGCTGCTGTGCTTGCCTACAAGACCATCACTACACTTCAAAAAGATAGTTTATTGGTACTCGAGGTTGATTCCCAAGATGAAGGGGGGTTGTCATAAGGTTGAGCCTATGCTCATTCGAGATTAGATGAATGAGAGATGATCTTATTGAAACGTATAAGATTCGGAGGGGGCTTGACAGGGTAGATGCAAAGAGGATGTTTCCCCTCGTGAGGGAAGAGTTTCAGAATAAGGGGTCGTCCATTTAAAAATGGAAATGAGGAGGAATTTCTTCTCGGTCGTGAATCTTTGAAATTCTCTACCTCAGAGCAGTGGAGGCTGAGTCATTGAATAGATTTAAGGTGGAGAGAAAGATTTTTGAATGATAAATGAGTCAAGGTTATGGGGAGCAGGCAGGGAAGTGGAGTTGAGGCCAGGATCAGATCAGCCATGATCGTATTGAATGGTGGAACAGGCTCAAGGGGCCAAATGGCCTGCTCCTATTATGTTCTTGTATGAAAGCAAACTTGCTCTTTCACCTTCCCCCTTCAACACCAATGAAAAGCTTGCTAGTCAGTTTGCTACAATTGGGTCACTCGTTGGTAAATTTTCAAATTGTTTTTCCTCATTAAAACAGCAATTTTCACTGGAGTTACAATATTTCCATTCAAAGGCCAATCACAATTTACTTCCAGGGCTCCGTCAATACCAGATGTGGTCAGACTAGGAAGTGTGGCCCAGGTCAATTTGCCTTCTAATTTCTTTCATCTAGGAGAAAAGACAAGCCATCCTCCAACTGTGATCAGACTGTAGTTGCAACTCTTGGGTGTGCATTGAAGATTTTAAACAGCCCACTTCCTAATTTTCTAACTTTCTCAGTAGTGTTGGAAGAAAAAAGTGAATCTTGGCAGCAGAAACTGAAATTGGCAGCCCATGGAGCTGGGCAATGGAGCAGACATGCAAAACCCAAGCTATATGGAGAATGAAGCAAACAAAGATTCTGAGAGATTGTAGTATGGATGGAGATAATGCAGTTTGCTATACATGTTCTCATTCAAATGACCAATCTGTACATACAAGCCTGGCAAATGTTAGAGCTATTCAACCGTGAGACCACCACAGCCAAGCTCAAAGCTGCCTTCATTCACTGCTCATCACATTTTCAAGAGAGTTCACTCGATAGTAACATGGAGCAGTAACCTTGGCTATTCTCCTTCCCTAATTGAAGGGCAGTGATCGGGCATAGTACCCTGCTTCGGTGACCTTCGCTTTCATATTAGGCTTTTCACTGATGTTACAGTTTTCAGCTCCATTCACAACTCATCCGATAATGAAGTAGCATATGCCAACCTACATTATTGAGGTTTGGGCTGACAAGTAGCAGGTAACAGTCGCACCACACAAGTGCTAAACAATGATCAACAAGAGAAGGCCTAACCACCTTGCCTTTAACAGCAGGACCATTGCTAAACTCCCCACCATCATCCTGATGGGTCACCAGTGACCAGAAACTTAACTGGACCAGCCACATCAATACCATGGTAACAAAGCAGAGCAGGGGCTGGTTATGTGTGATGAGTATCTCACCTCCGGACCCATCGTGCCTCTGCACAATCTAACTTGAACATTGTAGAAGTGTGTTGGAATGATTACCACTTGCCTGAATATGTTCAGCTGCAACAACGCTCAAGAAGCTGACCAACATCCAAGACAAAGTTGTCTGCTTGTTCAGTATTTACCATCACTGCAATTTGGCTGCTGAATTTTCTATCTACAGGACACAGCACAAGCTTACTATGACAGAACCTCTTGGTTATACAACCTCCACCGCTGAAGAGTAAAAGCAGGGGACGAGAGTTCGGATTCAGGAACATTTCCCGGATTCCGGACGACCCCACCACAGGTCAGCCTGATGTCCTGATTCCAGAACATTCTGAATTTTGGACGTTCAGCCTGTATTTGATGAAGGGAAACTAGTTTTAAATACGTTTCAGTTCAACTTTAAAGTATGGCTATTTTGTAAAGTACTACATTCTCCAAGGGGAGATTCATAAAAAGAAAAAACTTTTTAATATAGCACTTTTCACAGCTTCAGGACATCCCCAAGTGCTGCACAGCTAATAAAAACCCCAGCACACCACAGCTGTTGGTTTTGCTTTCCTGCTTCGCTCATGTGTTCAAAGAGTGAAAATATGAACTGGCTTAACCGAGGACAACTGTGCATTTCTCCAATATTACTTCATTACAACTCAAGTAATTTAATTCACCATAAAAGGTCAACTGGAGTAATGGCTTCCCTTCCACTCCCCCCACAGCTGTTTTGACTTCGTTTTATAATTGTTGTGGACTTCCAGCACACAAGAATCTTTTGCCACTCAAACAGGCCAAGTGTGTTAAGAAACTAAAAGTTCTTGGTTGTATCATACTATTTTACATAAAGTCCCTGTACATACAAGCCAACAAAATACTGAATGAAGGATTTATAACTTGTTTCAAGCAAGCAAAACTGTTCCAACATGAAGCAGCAAACTTTTAATTTAATATGGTATCTGGTACTGTAAGGATTCTGTAGTTAGTTTTTTTTGGGGGGGGGCAGGGAAGAAATTAAAGCAACATTTTCTGATGTATTTTATGCTTATTCTGCCACACTTTTAAAAACTTAGAAGGACTTAAACAAGGATCATTTGTTGGTTGTAACTTACACAGCATGTCACTTCATAGGAGCTAACCAATCTCACAAACCACTCAGACATGCAAGTATTAAGCAAGTCAAGCTAGTGACCTGAATTTTTACCAGACCCACAAATGGCTGAAAAACAGCACATGGGCAGATTAAAAAAAACAGTACAATTCTCACTCCTACCATTACTTCAAATGCAGATTTTAAATCCCATATAAAGCATGTCTGTTTTAAAACACCAGTCAGCAGAGACAGGTATGTAAAATAGTTAGTATCATAGAAATTGTACATATTTTTTGTACACTAAGTGCTTGTATGCCCACAAGTTCATATCAAGTAAAAACTCACTTCCCTCCTACTTTCAATGCTGTAGACATTTGCTTCTCTCCCCTTTGCCAAATCACTGCCTCCGCTGTTCATGTCACTTCTGCTGCTTTCTTCCCCTTCCCCTAATGTAGAGCCACCATGAGTCATGAAACTACTTATTGGATTCAAATATATGACTAAAGTTTGGTTTTAGTCAGGAACCAAAGGTTATAAAATAAAACCCACTAAACGATGTTAAGAATGTTGATTATTCTTAAATACCAATACATTTTCACTGAGTCAGAGAAATGGGATGTGGCTTCAACGTCAAATATGAACAAGTTGAACAATCCCAGTCATCATAGAATGATACAGCACAGAAGGAGGCCATTTGACCCATCATGTCTGCGCTGGCTCTTTGAAAGAACTATCCAATTTGTCTCACTTCTCTCTTCAATTTCCTGTCAAAAGTTACTATTGAATCTGCATCTATTGCCCTTTCAGGCAGAGCCTTCACTGCCAAATGCATTCTGTTAAAGCTGCCATCCTAATTATTACAGGCGGTCACAAAAGAAACATTACAGAACGCCAAAAAAGGCAGCTGCACATTCACAAGTAGTATCCATTAGGTGTCTGATGGCCATCATCCTACGGACACATTCTGGAAGCATCACCATGTATCCTTAGGACTGAGTAATGCCAAAGGTTTTCCAGTAGCTTACATGTAACTGGCTGAATTAACTCAGTTTCTATTTTTTCTGGTCTTGTGTAATGACAAATTTTTTTTTACTAAAATCAGTTGAGGGCAAGTTTTAACAAGTCTATTTGGGATCACTTGCAAATACTGCCCAAAACAATTTTCATTTTATATATTACATTTATATGTATCTGTTAATTGGGTTTAATTAGTTCATAAATTAGCTTCAAAAAGTACAAGGGAATCAAGCAGGAAAATGCAATTTTTGTGTCTAGCCTCAATAAAAATGGCACTCATTAGCCATGAAACTTAAGGCCAAGTTATCTTTTTTTCTCCTCCCCAACAAATTGACTTTTTGATGGCCTATTGCTCCACAGGTTCAGGGGAGGGGTCATGGTTAAAGTTTGTATCCCATACACCTACTTACCCATCTCACCTGATTCAGCACAGAACAAATGTGGGACTTTATCTGCCAGCTCAGATACTTACTACTTTAGCTAGCTAATCCAGAAAGGCAGTTATTGCAAGTTTAAATATAAATACAAGATCAGCATGTCACTTATGTATCCTGTATCACATGTTCACACACAAATTAGAATAGATAAAAGCCCCAGGTATTCCTATAACCACGCACACAAAGACAGCAACTACAATCTAAAACAGCTGAAATTAGAAAGGGAAAATGCTCTGTTGCAGCTCAGAACATCACCCAATCCTTAAAGGCAGATTTTCAGCAGGGCATCCATGGATCCTCTGCCTCAATAAGTGGCCATTTTTCCCCAAACAAGACTGGAAAGCAAATGCTAGTAAACACAAGGAGTGACTAAAAACACCAATGCAGCTTGTCAAAGCTTCCTCTATGTTAGTCAATGGCTACTACATACATAAAGCACTAGCAGCATAGCAGAGTGCAATAAACTCTACCAAACCTCACACTTTTTTTTTTTAAACAGCCTTTTACCATTGAGGCGACCAACGTTCCCTTGCCCCTTACAATAGAAACTCAGACAAATTGCACATTCTAAGATAGCTAGAATTCAAGAAATGTCAGACAAAAACTTGCATAGCAACTCATCATTTCTGTACCACAGCACTTCACAATGAATTGAGAGACAAACAGCTATGATCATAGCAAGACCCCACAAACAGCAAATGAGATGAGTGGCCAGTTGCTGTTTCTGGTGTTGCTGAATGTATCCTAAGCTCTGGTATCCTAAACTCTACAAGGAGTGTCCTGGAATATGACTATCCACCTAAAATCATAATAGGTAGACAGAGCCTGGACTTGAAAGCATAATTCAAAAGACAGGAACAACTTACAATTATATAGCAGATTTAATGTTTTAAAAAAAAGCACCCTAAGGCACAGCATAGAAGGATAATCAGACAAAAATCAATACTGAGCCAAAGCAAGAGCTGAGATTTAAGGAGTGAGGGGGAGGGGGGGGGTGGGGATGAGACACTTAGGCCAAAATTCAACAGCTTCAGACCTAGACAGCCAAAGACATTTGCCAATGGTGGGGTGAAGTGAATGGAGGATGCACAAGGGACCAGATAGACAGGAAGAGTTCAGAGGTTTGTAGGGCTTTCAGAAGGTTACTGATTATAGTGAGGGAAGTGGGCAAGAAATTTGAGGCATTGGGGGACCAAGAGCTAATGTAGTACTATATCTCCAACAATGCAGTACTCTACTTGTCAACCAGGATGATAACAGTACATACTACTGTAGTCCAAAGCCACATTAATTCTATGTGCAGTTACTGCTTTAAAAAAAACATTAGTGTTTACCCTTCATATATAGCCTACAATGTAAAATTGGCAGTATTCCAGACAAGATAGCGGCATTTGGCCGTTTAGGCAATTTGGTAACAGTTGCACACAATGATTATACACCAAATTTCAAGCACGATAAAATTTAATATTCGAATCAAGTTTTCAAACATTTATCATCCCAATGTTTGAGTTTTTTTTAAACGTCAAAATTTGAGGCTATCACAATTTTATTTACTAAAATCAATTATTGCTTTACAAGGACCCCTCCCACAATACTCGGCAATGACGTCTTTACAACAGGAAATGGCAATTTTCAGAATAATTTAAATTACTACTCGCCCCGCAACACTACAACCGTTAAAATATAGCAAACACTTTCAGATTACAAATACAATCTGGTCAGGGCCTACAGTGCGGCTGCAGGATTGCCTTTTTGCTGGGCCGGCGGGCCTGGTGCTGCCCACTCCCAGGTTCTGTAGCCGGGCTTGCAGCGCGTTCGGCCCGAGCTTCCCCTCCCCGCGGCCTCCCTTCCCGCACTCCCACCAGTCACAGTCACACCGGAGCGAGGGTGCCGCCGAGCTTTCACTGCTCAACATGCCACTGGGGCAAAGGGCTAAAGTCGAGCCCTTACCTTCCGACTACACGGCGCTTGAAATCCCTGTACTTCTCCAAACCGATCAACGCCACCGCCCCACTTCCCTGATAACCATCAAGGCCGGCCAACCGCCGGAACTAACCTCGACCGCCTACATCACAAACCCCGCCCTACAGGAGGGGAGATAGTTCTCACAAACACGATTCAAACACAATGAAACCAAATCGGAGGTCGAGTCCTACAATAAAGGATAAAACACAATTTCACATAATTAGTCCCTTTCACTCTGTTTTAAAATGTTCTGATTAATGTTTGTTCGTTGAGAAATATTGTAAACTACCCCCCCCCCTATTCCGCATCTGTTGAAAGTGGTACAGGCGACGGCCGAACGGTTGATAGTCCTAGGCATCACGTGCACGCGGAGGAGCGCGAGACATGCCCTTATTCGGCGATGGAGCGCAGGGTTTCCTGTGCGTCACCAGCGCGAGGCTGTGACATGCCGGCGCAGTTGAGTGTTTGTTCGCAAATAATGCGCAGGGTCAGGCTGCTTGCTAGGCAGCAAGCAACACAACGGGGATAAATGGTGTAGTCATTTCATCATATGGCAACAAGGAGCTACAGTGCCCAGTATAGTATCAATCCATGCAAACCAAGAGAGGACACGTCAATTTTGATCAAGATTCCATAACCTATCTGCCTTTCCTTTTAGAATCATAGAATAGTTATGTTGGCATATGGAACTTGGTTAATTCAACTTCTGTAACGTGTGCACAAGAACACACGAAATAGGAACAGGAATCGGCTAATTGTCCCCTTGAGCCTACTCTGCCATTTAATAAGACCCACCCTCCTGTAGGCCGCAGAGACGTGGACCACATACAGTGGACCTCAAGTCGCTGGAGAAATGCCAACAATGTCTCCGCAAAATCCTGAAAATCCCCTGGGAGAACAGACACACAAATGTTAGCGTCCTCAACCAGGCCAACATCTCCAGCATTGAAGCACTGACCCACTTGATCAGCTCCGCTGTGCGGGCCACATTGTCCACATGCCAGACACGAGACTCCCAAAGCAAGCGCTCTACTCTGAACTCCTTCACGGCAAACGAGCCGAAGGTGGGCAGAGGAAACGTTACGAGGACATCCTCAAAGCCTCCCTGATAAAGTGCAACATCCCCAATAACACCTGGGAGACCCTGGCCAAAGACCACCCTAAGTGGAGGAGCTGCATCCGGGAGGGAGCTGAGCACCTCGAGTCTCATCGCTGAGAGCATGCAGAAATCAAGCGCAGGCAATGGAAAGAGCGTACGGCAAACAAGTCCCACCCACCCTTACCCTCAACAACTATCTGTCCCACCTGTGACCGGGACTGGCTCTCGTATTGAACTGTTCAGCCACCTAAGGACTCATTTTTAGAGTGGAAGCAAGTCTTCCTCAATTCTGAGGGACTGCCTTTGATGATGATGATGGTGATGGTGGCTGATCTGATCATGGACTCAGCTCCAATTCCCTGCCTGCTCCCCATAACTCTTTATTCCCTTATCACTCAAAAATCTGTTGATCTCTGCCTTAAATATATTCAATGAACCAGCCTCCACAACTCTCTAGAGCAGAGAATTCCACAGAATTACAACCCTCTGGGAGAAGAAATTCCTCATCTCAGTTTTAAATGGGCAGCCCCTTATTCTGAGACTATGTCCCCTAGTTTTAGTTTCCCCTATGGAGGGGAAATATCCTCTCTGCATCCATTTTGTCCAGCCCTCTCATTATCTTATATGTTTCCAATGAATATAGACCCAACTTACTCAACCTATCTTCATTAATGAACCCCCTCATCTCCAGAATCAACCTAGTGAACCTTCTTTGAACAGCCTCCAATGCAAGTATATCCTTTTTTAAATCATCATCATCATAGGCAGTCCCTTGAAACAAGGATGACTTGCTTCCACACCAAAAAAGGATGAGTTCACAGGTGTTTCAAGGAAGGACCTAATATTCCAGGTCCTGAACTACATCCTGAAGGATGGAAGATGCCTGTGCGTGCATGTTTTTAATACGTGGTGGCCGTTGCACACCAGCCACCACACGGGCTTGACAGAGCTAGGTCTTGGTCCAGTGGCAAGGGTTATCCAAGACGACTGGAGACCTGCTCTGCTGCATGGACCTAGTGCGCACACATATCGCAGTGTGGGCTGGCCTGTGCTGCCCCTCGGCCCTCTCCTCTTCTGGGCCCCGAACTCCTGCCTCTCCTGGGCCCTGATCACATCGCTCCACAGTCTCTCGCCGCTCCTGCTGCATCTGCCAACGCTCCAATCACCGACCTTGACCTTGATGATGTCACTTCACTGCCGTCACCCTCCTGCACCAGCTCGCGCTTCTCCCTGTAGTGGCACGCCTCCATGCTGCTCCCGGGCCGCCGCACCTCCGCTCCTTTTGTGACCCCGACCTGCTGCTGGTGTTCTCACGCAGGTCGGGGCCTCCACGCTGCAAATATGGAGACCAAAACTTCACGCAGTACTCCAGGTGTACTCACCAATACCCTGTACAGTTGTAGCAGGACTTCTCTGCTTTTATACTCTATCCCACTTACAATAAAGGCCAATATTCCGTTTGTCTTTCTGATTACTTGCTGTACCTGCATGCTAACTTTTTATGTTTCATGCACAAGGAACCCCAGGTACCTCTCTACTGAAGCACTTGGAAATTTTTCTCCATTTAAATTATAATCTACTTTTCTATTTTTTCTGCCAAAATGGATAACCTCACATTTTCCTACATTATACTCCATCTGCCAAATTTTTGCCCACTCACTGAGCCTGTCTATATCTCTTTGCAGATGTTTTGTGTCCTCACAATTTGCTTTCCAACCCACCTTTGTATAATCAGCAAACTTGGTTACATTACACTCGGTCCCTTCATTCAAGTCATTAATATAGATTGTAAATAGTTGAGGCCCCAGCACCGATCCCTGTGGTACCCCACTAGTTACTGTTTGCCAACCGGAAAATGACCCATTTATCCCGACTCTCTCTTTTTGATTAGTTAGCCAATCCTCTATCCATGCTAATATATTACCCCCAATCCCGTGAACTTTTATCTTGTGCAGTAACCTTTTATGTGGCACCTTATCAACTGCCTTCTGTAAATCCAATACACCACAGCCACTGGTTCCTCCTTAACCACCCTGCTCATTACATCCTCAAAGAACTCCAGCAAATTTGTTAAACATGATTTCCTTTTCGTAAAACCATCCTGACTCTGCTTGATTGAATTATGGTTTTCTAAATGTCTTGCTACTGCTTTCTTAATAATGGACTCCAGCATTTTCCCAATGACAGATGTTAGGCTAACCATTCTATAGTTTCCTGCTTTCTGTCTGCCTCCTTTTTTAAATAAGGGCTTTACATTTGAGGTTTTCCAATCTGCTGGGACTTTGCCAGAATCCAGGGAATTGCGGTAGATTACAACCAATGCATCCACCATCTCTGCAGCTATTTCTTTAAGGACCCTAGGATGCAAGCCATCAGGACCAGGGAACTTGTCCACTTTTAGTCCCATTATTTTACCGAGTACTACTTCGTTATTGATAGTGATTGTATTTTAAGTCCCTCCCTCCCTATAGCCCCTTGATTATCCCCGAGTGGGATGTTTTTGGTGTCTTCTACTGTGAAGACCGAAACAAAATATTTGTTCAAAGTCTGCCATTTTCCTGTTCCCCATTATTAATTCCCCAGTCTCAACCTCTAGGGGACCAACATTTACTTCAGCCACTCTTACCCTTTTTTTGTATTTGTAGAAACTATTACGATCTGTTTTTATATTTCGTGCTAGTTTACTTTCATAATCTATCTTCTCTCTCTTTATCATTTTTTTTAATTGTTCTTTGCTGGCTTTTAAAAGTTTCTCAATCCTCTGGCCTCCCACTAATCTTGGCCACATTGTATACCCTTGTGTTCAATTTGATACCATCCCTTATTTCCTCAGTTAGCCACTGATGGTTAGCCCTTCTCTTATAGCCTTTCCTTCTCATTGGAATATATCTTTGTTGATAGTTATGAAATATCTCCTTCAATGTTTGCCACTGCTCATCAACCATCCCACTCTGTAATCTATTTTCCCAGTCCACTTTAGCCAACTCTGCCTTCATACCTTTGTAGTCTCCTTTATTTAAGCTTAGGACACTGGTGAGAGATCCAACTTTCTCACCCTCTGTGATATATTCACAGACCACAAGCACAAACAGCTTCCTAAAATGGATGCAGCTTCAGAAGTCTCCGGAATTTCCTGGTTCTTGTAAACTGACTGTTTATTCACTTTAGTTTCAGTAACACAATACGTCCACATCCACAGTGTGGAGCTACAGACATTACACTTCTCCCTCCTTAATGAAGAAGTTATTACAAAAAACATTATACATAACTTGCATGTTTATACATAACAAAGGATATGGACTTATTTTGCCATATTTACAAATTAAGCTTAACCACTTGTTTTCTGTTTTGAAGAGGACACCTTCACTCTCAAACACAACCTTCCAAACACGGTGTTGAATCTAAACTCATTCAAGGCTTATCCTGAGGAAAGTTTTCCTCCAAGGGTTTTCCTTGATTTACATTTGAACTCACTCTAACTTCAGACTCGTTGTTTTCCTGACTCGGACTCAGACTTAAATTCTGATTTTCTCTTGGATTTGTTTCAGTACATTGGATGTAGGATATGCTACTGGTGTATCAAAACTATCTGATGAGTCAGAAATAATTGAATCATTTCCACCTTCAACTCCTTCCATGTCTGTAGGTAAAATATATATATATATATTTTTTTAAATTCGTAGCCAATCGTTCCAATTCTTTGTCAAATCACAAACGCCAGAGGTCACCTTGCACACGCCAAGGATCACTCTGCGCCAATGCTCTTAGCCAAAAGGCCTAGAGCCACTGCACCGTTCCTGGAAGTACTGCAATACCAGGTTCGTGCCATGGAGGTGGATGGGTCAGGTCCCCCACACACCTCCGTGGAGGTGGATGGGTCAAGCCACCCCACCCACCTCCTGTTTCCAAAAAAGCAAGCATATACCTTCCTGATCCAGGGAGAACCACCCGGAGGTCATGGTGGCTACTCCCCTGTCAGGTCAGTTACGCATGATCTTAGCCGCGCTGTAGGTAAAATATGATCAATGTGAACAAACCTAACCTGTCCATTATCAAACATCTTGACCAAATATGTGCGAGGACCACATATCTTCACCACTCTTCCTGGTAACCACTTTAACCATTTATGGTGATGATTCTTCACTCTCACCTTCTGATTTAATTTCACACTTCTCTCTTTTACTCTACCTCTATCATGATTCTCTTTCTGTCTTAATTGTGTCTCTTCAATGGACTGTGCCAAATTTGGTTTTAATAATGAGAATCTGGTTCATGGCTGTCGTTTGAGAAACAACTCTGCTGGTGTTCTACCAGTAGTTGTATGAGGAGTATTACAATACGTAATTAGAAAATTAGCCAATTTGTGATCCAATGACAACTGTAATTTCTTTGGATTTGGATCTAATATTTGTTTTATGAGGGCACATTTTACAATTTGTACAGTGCACTCTGCTGCACCATTCGAAGCAGGGTGGTATGGTGGAACCTTGGTATGTTACACCCCATTTTTGCTCGTAAACCGTGCAAATTCTTCTGAACAAAATTGTGGTCCATTATCAGAAACAATTTCTTCTGGGAGGCCAAATGAAGAAAATAAACTCTGCAAAATGTCTAATGTTTTACTTGTTGTTATTTTCCACATTGGAAACACCTCGACCCACTTCGAATGGCTATTAATCACAATGAACAATTGTTGTCCTTCTAGCTCAGCAAAATCGATATGTAGCCTTTGCCACACCCTGGGAGGCCATTTCCATGGCTGTAATGGTACTGATGGTGGCTGCTTGCTTACCGATTGACATGTCGTTACACTGACTCACGATGTACTCTATATCTTTATCAAGACCTGGCCACCATTAATAACTGCGTGCAAAACTCTTGGTCAAGCACATTCCCAGGTGCTGGTCATGGAGGTCTCCTAATAATTTGGACCTGAATTTATTTGGTATAACCACTCTTGCACCCCACATGATACAATCTTTATCGACTGATAATTCATTCCTACGAATGAAGAATAGATGAATATCTTTGTCTGTTACATGGTTTGGCCATCCATTTGCAATATAATCATACACCTTTGACATCACTGGGTCATGTTTGGTTGCTCTACCAATCTCTTCAGCTGTGATTGGCAGTTCATCAATGTATGAAAAATAGAATATTTCTTCCCTATCGGGTGTAACTTGTGATGGGGAAGGCAATCTAGACATTGCATCAGCATTACTGTGATCAGCTGATCGTCTGTATTCAATAAATATGTATGTGCTGACAAAATCAAAGCCATCTCTGCATTCAGGCTGCAGATAATGTTGGAACAGGGGACTTTGGATGGAGGATTGCTGTTAATGGCTTATGGTCCGTAACAATGGTAAACTTATGACCATACAAGTATTTGTGAAACTTCTTGACCCAAAAAATCAATGCTAAAGCCTCCCTTTCGATTTGCACATAATTACCGTCACTGGCACTGAGTGTGCATGAAGCAAAAGCAATTGGTCTCTCCTCCCCACTATAGTACATGAGAGATTACTGCCCCAACTCCATACGGAGAGGCCTCATATGCTAGCTTAATCTCCTTAGATATGTCATAGTGAACTAACATGGTGCTCTATACCAATTTGCTTTTACATTACTTGAAAGCTGAATCGCATTCTTTTGACCACTTCCAATGGACCTGTTTTTTCAATAGTTCATTCAGTGGATGTAATACTGTAGCCAAATTTGGTAGGAACTTCCCATAATAGTTCAAAAGACCCAAGAATGAACAAAGTTCAGTGACGTTCCTGGGAGTGAGTGCATTTCTAATTGCATCCTGTTTTCCCATGTAGGATGTAAACCATCTTTGTCTACTCTGTACCCTAAGTACTCCACTGAGTTTTGATATAACTCACACTTACGAGCAGACACTTGTACTCTGTAGCTTCTCTAGCCATTTAAGGACTTCATTCAATATGTTATTATGAATTTGCCTATTTGGTGCTGTAATTAGTATGTCATCCAAATGACATACTACCCCTTCAGTGCCTTGCAAAATCTGGTTCATCACCCCTTGGAATATGGCAGGGGTGGAAGACATTCCAAATGGTAGCCTATGAAATTGATATAGGCCTAGATGATTTGGACTCCTCATCTAGTTCAAGCTGTAAGTAGGCATTCAGTAAGATCCAGTTTTAAGAAAATCTGACCACCGGTCAGTGTTGTGAACAAATCTTCTATATGCGGCAATGTATTGGGGACATTACCCTCTAGAACCTAGTTTTTGGTTACTTTATAATCACCACACAATTTTACCTTACCATCAGACTTAGATACAACAACAATGGGTGTAGCCCAATTACATTGATCTATCTTACAAATAATGTTCTCAACCTCTAGTCTTTTGAGTTCTTGCTCAACTTTCTCCTTGAGTGCATATGGTACGGAACGTGGCTTGCAGTAAACCGATCTAGCGTCCTTCTGTACCCTGACACTCCCTTGAAGCCTTGGATCGGACTGCCCATTTCACAGAACACCTTCAGATAACTCTTGATAACATCATCCGTTGATGCAAATCTCGTTTCAACATGAAAAATCTCACTCCAATCCAGCTTCAGTGATCTGAACCAATTTCTTCCCAGTAAGGCAGGCTTGTCTCCTTTCACTACTATTAGAGGCAAGTTCTGAAATTGATCCTTGTATTTTACCGGTATGGTGATACGACCTACCACAGGAATTTTCTCTCCCAAGTAGCCTCGCAGCTCCATCTTGGATTTCTCCAATGGGAAATCACGCAATTTGTCGAGGTATAGCAACTCCGGTACTACACTCACGGATGCACCAGTGTCGATTTCCATTGGTATCTTGAATCCCGCAACATCTATGTGGATTTTGATACTTTTCGAATCGCTGTCCATTAACCTCGTGCTCCTGATGACTTGTAACTCTAACATCTCCTCGTCCTGTTATTGTTCTTCCATGCTATGTAGTCTCTGGGGATTTCTACTCATAGCTTTGAACGCTGGACTCATAGCTTTGAAAGCTGGTTTGCCCTTCAGTCGGCATGTCTTCGCAAGATGCCCAGTCTTTCTGCAGAAGAAACACTCTGTCTTCACATATGGACAACTTTGAGCAATGTGTTGTCCCAGCCACCTATAGCACGACTTTGGTGCTCTGTTAGAATTTCCAGTTTCTGAGACTTTGGGCCCCCACTGCCTTTTACTTTGAACCTCAGTTGACTGACGACCGTAATTATTATGAAATTCTCGGGAGTATTGATCGGCCATGCCCATCGACCTCGCTGTCTGACAAGCAATCTCAAAAGTCAAGTCATCTGTCGTCATCAACTGATCGCATCATTTTTCATCCCACAAACAAAATGGTCCCACAATGCTCTGTTTTGAAAGTTTCCGAAATTACAGTGAATGGACAGCTTTTTTAATGCTACAATGTATTCACTGATATTTTCATCAGTCTTTTGATTTTGCATACCAAAATGGTTTGGGGTTATAGTGCTGCTCCAGCTTCGTTAAAATCTCTTCAAACATTGTGTCCTTTGGCTCGTCAGGCTCAAGCAGATTTGTCCGCGTTCATACAATTCCGGACCTGCTTCCGATAAGAAAGCTCTCTTCTGTTCCAACACAGCCCGGTTCTGATCTGCATTCTCTGGAATTTCGATTATATTATTTGCAATTGAATACATTTCTAGCCAATCCACATACGCTTTAAACCTTTCCTGGTCATGTTTATATTCACCTAATTGTTCCAATACTCCTACGGATGCCGCCATTTTTGATTTTGCAGTTTAAACTAGTGTGCTCATTTTTAATCTCGGATTTTGTAGCTATTTCCAAAGACAGAAAAGCTTCCAAAGTCTCTCTGTCGGCTGGCTGAATCCTTCACCAACAAAATTTCAGCTTTAAATCATCCGAAAAATACCATCTCGTCGCCAAATGTGATATATTCACAGACCACAAGCACACACAGCTTCCTAAAATGGATGCAGCTTCAGAAGTCTCCGGAACTTCCTGGTTCTTGTAAGCTGACTGTTTATTCCCTTTAGTTGCAGTAACACAGTGTGGAGCTACCGACATTACACTCTCCAACTGAATTTGAAATTCAACCATGTTATGGTTACTCATTCCAAGAGGATCCTTTATAAGGAGATCGTTTATTAATCCTGTCTCATTACACAGTACCATATCTAAGATAACCTGCTTGCTTGTTGGTTCCGCAATGTTACTGTTCAAAGAAATATCCCGGATACACTCTATGAGCTCTTCTCAAGGCTCCCCTGGCCAATTTGCTTTGTCCAATCAATGTGAAGGTTAAAATCGCTCATGATTATTGGCTTTCTTTTTTTACAAGCCTACATTATTTCTTGATTTATACTCCGTCCAACAGCGTAGCTATTGTTAGTGGGCCTATAGACTATGCTCACCAGTGACTTTTTCCCTTATTATTCCTTATTTCCACTCAAACTGATTCAACATCTTCATCTTCTGAGCCAAATTCATTTCTCACTAATGCACTGATCATATCCTTTATTAACAGAGCTACCCCACCTTCTTTTCCTTTCTATCTGTCCTTCCGAATTGTCAACTATCTCTGAATATTTAGTTCCCAACCTTGGTCACCTTGCAACCATGTCTCTGTAATGGCTATCAGATCATACCCATGGCTATCAGATCATACATTTGTATCTATTTGTGCCGTCAACTCATCTATTTTGTTACGAATGCTGCGTGCGTTCAGATAAAGAGGTTTAAATTTGTTTTTTTACCCTTTTTTCCTGCTTTGACCCCACTTTCTGATTCACCTTTATGTTTATACATTCTGTCCCTTCCTGTCATGCTCTGGTTTTCATTTCCCCCAGTGCTACC
The DNA here is from genome assembly GCF_044704955.1 of Pristiophorus japonicus. Taxonomy (NCBI): domain Eukaryota; kingdom Metazoa; phylum Chordata; class Chondrichthyes; family Pristiophoridae; genus Pristiophorus; species Pristiophorus japonicus. Next base: position 447,164,796 of record NC_091977.1, on the reverse strand, counting down.
CTGCTCTATTGCCTTCTCCTTATTCTTTGACTTCTGAAATTTTCCATTTGATATGGGCGGGTGGGGGAGCGGGGGGGGGAGCGGAGAGGAAATGTGGTTAATATCATGGGAGCGAGAGGCACAGATCTCACTTAGCAAATGCCGGTTTTTGTTAACTATGATCGTGGATATTTTCATATAGTTTAGATTAGAAAGAGACTAGAAGGTTTATGCTTACCACAACAAGGCCACAGTGTTTCTATGTGCTTCTAACGTTGTTGACGCATGTTGAAGAAAATGTAGAATTGTGTCTCTGGACTATGCAGTATCCAGAGAATACCATATTAGGCAATGCCTGCTCCAGTTTGGCAAGAAAACACTGTATAAATGTAAGCTTTTTCATTTGTTCAAGCAGCACGAAAAAACCCATGCATGGGTTGGAGTGCTCTATCTGTGATTATCATGCACTTGTAAATTGCTTTCTATGCTGGAGTTAAAGAATAAAATGATTATAACCAGAAGACTGAATTTGCTATTGTCATGTATGTAACCACTGTATTACTGTATACACTCAACCTAGATGCACACCTTGATCACAAGAGGTGAACTTGTGGGAGAAACTCCTTACCTGATTACACAGGTATAAAAAGGGAGGTCCCACGCAGGGTCATCATCTTTGGAGTCCTGTGAATAAAGAGTTAAGGTCACAGAGTGACCTTGTCCCCAGAATGTGCCTCGTGTGGTTTCATACTGTAGAGTAAGGACTTTACATTAGCGACGAGAAACGGGAATTCACGACCCACGAGAATGGCCACCGGTAGCACAGAGGAACGGTACTGTGTTGGGGAAGACTGGGATGATTTTGTCGAGAGGTTTCAGCAAAGCTTCGTTATAAAAGAATGGCTGGGGAATGCAGCGGCCGACAAGCGAAGGGCTCATCTTTTGACCAGCTGCGGACCAAAGACTTACCCGCTCATGAAGGACTTACTAACACCCAAAAAGCCGGCGGACAAAACCTTTGAAGAACTTAGCAAATTGATCGGGGAGCACCTCAAACCTGCGAGTAGCATACATATGGCCCGACACAGATTCTACGTCGTGACGTCGTGAAGGACAGAGCATTCTGGACTTCGTAGCGGACCTCCGGCGTTTGGCCAGCCTCTGTAAGTTCACAGACGCCTGCAGGAGGGAGATGCTAAGGGACTTCTTTATCGAGGGCATCAGTCTTGCGGGAATTTTCCTCAAATTAATTGAGACCAAGGATTTGACCTTGGAAGCGGCGGCATTGATAGCTCAAACTGTCATGGCGGGGGAGGGAGAGATGAAAATAATATACGCGCGCAATTCTGCTTCTAACCCGGCAATGGATCAGGGAGTCAACATCATCAATGCGACTCAGAGCCCCGCAGGCAGGCAGGGACAGTCCGACACTCCCCAGGCAGCAATAGACCCCAGAGGAGGACTTCAACAGAGACAATGGCAGGCTGAACGGACATTCACGCCATCACAGTGGACAATGCGGCCCGGGATGGGGCCATTGACACCCACTAATAGGATACTTAAGAGCAGTCAAAGGGACAGTCAGCGCGGAATGCCTGGCCATAGTCCCTTTGTTCCCAACAATGGAAACTTTAACTCATGCTGGAGGTGTGGGAAAACACTCAGCTAGATCTTGCAGATTTCAACAGTTTGTCTGCAGGAACTGCAATCTCAGTGGCCACTTTGCTCGAATGTGCAGGAAGTCTGCAACCAGACTAATATATGAGGCGGATGGACCAGAAGAGGGTTCTTTGAGGCAGGATGACTTTTGGGGCAAATCGATGGACACCGAGGTACAGCGGGTCCATGTGGCGAATATTCACAGTTCATACACCAAAACGCCATCAATGATGATGAAGGTTTTATTAGACGTTATCCCAGTACACATGGAGCTGGACACTGGGGCCAGCCAGTCACTCATGGGCGTTCAGCAATTTGAGAAGCTATGGCCACTTAAAACCAGTAGACCCAAATTAGCACGTATTGAGACACAATTACGGACTTACACTAAAGAAATCATTCCGGTGCTAGGCAGTGCAATGTTGGCTGTCACACACAATTGGTTAGTGAATCGGCTGCCGCTCTGGATTGTCCCGGGCAATGGTCCCGCACTGTTGGGGAGGAGCTGGTTAGCCGAGATGAACTGGAAATGGGGAGATGTTCACGTAATGTCATCTGTGGAGCGAAGTTCGCGCTCACAATTCCTACAACAATTCGATTCACTATTCCAACCTGGCGTCGGGACTTTCAAAGACACATCACCCCGGACGCCAGGCCAGTGCACCACAAAGCCAGAGCGGTGCCGCATGTGATGCAGGAAAAGATCAACAACGAATTGGACCGGCTGTTGAGAAAGGGCATCATCTCGCCTGTTGAATTCAGCGACTGGGCGAGCCCCATTGTTCCCGTCCAAAAAGCGGATGGCTCTGTCAGGATTTGTGGCGACCCAAGGCCACCATCAATCAGGTGTCCCTACAAAATCAATACCCGCTCCTGAGAGCGGAGGACCTCTTCGCCACGTTGGCAGGCGGCAAGCTGTTCACCAAGTTGGACCTCACTTCAGCCTATATGACCCAGGAACTGGCTGACGAATCTAAACTACTGACCACCATCACCACGCACAAGGGACTGTTCGTTTATAATAGGTGCCCGTTTGGCATTCGATCAGCGGCCGCGATTTTTCAACGAAACATGGAAAGCCTGCTTAAATCCATTCCTGGAATGATCATATTCCAGGATGACATCCTCATCACGGGTGGAGACACCGAGGAACACCTCCACAACCTGGAGGAGGTGCTATGCCGACTGGACCGGGTAGGCCTGCGACTCAAGAAGTCTAAATGTGTGTTCTTAGCTTCTGAGGTTGAGTTTCTGGGCAGGAGGGTTGCTGCAGATGGGATTCGGCCTACCGAATCCAAAACAGAGGTGATTCGACGAGCACACAGGCCCTGCAACACATCGGAGTTGCGTTCATTTCTGGGACTGTTAAACTATTTCGGGAACTTTCTGCCGAACTTGAGCACGTTGTTGGAGCCGCTATATGTGCTCCTGCGTAAGGGTTGCGATTGGTTTTGGAGGGACTGTCAGGAACTGGCTTTTGATCGGGCGCGAAACCTACTTTGTTCAAACAAGTTGTTGACACTGTACGACCCCTGTAAAAAATTGGTTCTGACATGTGATGCATCGTCCTATGGGGTTGGGTGTGTGTTGCAGCAGGGCAATGCTGAGGGTCAACTACAACCTGTGGCTTATGCCTCCAGGTCGCTCTCTCAAGCAGAACGGGCATATGGGATGGTTGAGAAGGAAGCGCTTGCATGTGTCTATGGTGTAAAAAAAATGCATCAGTACCTCTTTGGTAGGAAGTTTGAATTACAGACGGACCACAAGCCATTAACATCCCTGTTGTCAGACAGCAAAGCCATCAATGCCAACGCATCAGCTCGCATACAGCGATGGGCTCTCATGCTGACTGCTTATGACTATCCATCCGGCACCGGCCCAGCACTGAAAATTGCACTAACGCGCTCAGCAGGCTTCCACTGGTCACCACTGAGGGGACAGCGGGGCAAAGCACTGAAATGGTCATGGCTGTTGATGCCTTTAACAGCGCAGGCTCCCCCATCACAGCCCGCCAGATCAAAATCTGGACAAACAGAGATCCCTTCCTATCCCTGATTAAGAAATGTGTCCTGACTGGTGATTGGGCGCCTGCACACGGAGCATGCCCTGAGGAGGTCAGACCGTTCCACAGGCAGATGGATGAGCTCTCCATCCAAGCCGACTGCCTACTATGGGGCAGCCGGGTAGGTATGCCCCAGAAGGACAGGGAGGCATTCATCAGGGAACTCCACAGCGAGCACCCAGGCATTGTGCTGATGAAGGCCATTGCTCGGTCACATGTTTGGTGGCCTGGAATTGATTCAGACCTGGAACACTGTGTTCGCAGGTGCACGACGTGTGCCCAGCTGGGTAATGCCCCCAGGGAGGCCCGGCTCAGCCTGTGGCCCTGGCCCACCAGGCCATGGTCATGCATTCATGTTGACTACGCGGGCCCGTTCATGGGAAAAATGTTCCTTATTTTGGTAGATGTGTACTCGAAATGGATCGACTGCATCATTCTGAATTCATGCACGTCATCCACCACCGTGGAAAGCCTCCATGCGGTCTTTGCAACCCATGGCTTGCCGGACATCCTGGTTAGTGATAATGGTCCATGTTTCACAAGCTACGAATTCCGAGAGTTTATGTCAGGCAATGGCATCAACCATGTCAGGATTGCGCCGTTCAAGCCGGCCTCCAATGGCCAGGCAGAACGGGCGGTCCAAATCATTAAGCAAGGTATGCTCAGGATTCAAGGACCCGCCCTACAATGCTGTCTATCGCGTCTCCTGCTGGCCTATAGATCCCGACCGCCCTCGCTCACGGGGGTCCCCCCGCAGAGCTACTAATGAAAGGGACACTCAAAACTCGGTTGTCCCTCATTCACCCAGTCCTGACCGACATAGTTGAGGGCAAGCGCAAGTCACAAAACGAGTACCATGACCGAGAGGGAGATGTATAGAAATAATTGATCCTGTATTCGTCCTCAATCATGCCATGGGGCCCAAATGGCTTGAGGGCACTGTAATTGATAAAGAGGGGAATAGAGTCATCGTGGTAAAACTCAACAATGGTCAGATATGCCGTAAGCATCTGGACCAAGTAAACAAAAGTTTCAGCATCGACACAGAGGAACCTGAAGAAGACCATGAGATGAAGCTCACAACACCGCCAGTGAACGAGCAACAAGAGCAATCAGAAGAATGCACAGTCCCTGCGGTCAGCCCGGACAGGCCAGAATCATCACAGGTGACAGACACTCATGTCAGTGTCCAACAACCAGAGCCCCTACTGCGGCGCTCCACAAGGGAGCGTAGACCACCTGAAAGACTAAACCTATGATCCCAATAAGACTTTCGGGGGGGAGCTGATGCCATGTATGTAACCACAATGTAACACCACTGTATTACTGTATACACTCAACCTAGATGCACACCTTGACCACAAGGGGTGAACTTGTGGGAGACACTCCTTTCCTGATTACACAGGTATAAAAAGGGAGGTCCCATGCAGGGTCATCGTCTTTGGAGTCCTGTGAATAAAGAGTTAAGGTCGCAGAGTGACCTTGTCCCCAGAATGTGCCTCGTGTGGTTTCATACTGTAGAGTAAGGACTTTACAGCTATTACTCAAGTGAAAAACAGAAGTTTGTTTAAGACAATATGTTAAAGCACAGAAGAAGGCCAGTCGACGCCCGTGCTGGCTCTCTGCAAGAGCACTTAAGCTAATTTCACTCCCCCACTCTTTCCCGGTAGTCCTGCAAATGTTATTTCCATCAGATTATTTTCAATTCCCTTTTGAGAGCCAAGATTGAATCTGCCTCCACCACCCCACCAGTCAGTACGTTCCAGATTTTCAAATGCCTTTTCCTAATTTAAATGATGAGACACTGGGTTGCCCCAATACCATCAAATAAAAACAAACAAAATTGCCTCCTTTTTAGAGGTGTACAACGAATAAAGGTCTAAACCATAAAACAAAGGAAACTTCTAAAATTAATAATGTCAGCCGAGTGCAGTACACATTCCAGTCCCCGCGGTACCCTCCGATCGCAGAAGACCTTAAGCGTACCAGCAGACACCTCACACTCCTTCTCCAGGGCCACCCGAGTGCAGACAAGTCTCTTTTCAGATGCTGATGGGACCTCCTGTCTATTTCCAGTATTTTCTGTTTTTATCCCAGGTTCAATTTCTGGTTCGTACTAATTTGAGGAGCTTTTATATTTCAAAACCACAGTCAATTGCAAAAGCATACTTCACTCATGCTGTTGGATTGACAAGCTTTTGTAATCACAGTCACAAAGAATGTCATTGTACTTTGAACAGGACAGTCTCAGTGATGTGGGCTGGTAGGGAGTGAAGAGAGGTGAGCACAGAAATGAGTGGCAAAAGTGTAAGCCTTAATTTAGTGATAGCATGCTCACTTCTGGGCTCGAAGATTGTGGGTTCAACTCCCACTCCAGAGACTTGAGCACATAATTTATGCTGACATTTCAATGCAGTACTGAGGGAATCTTCTTCTTAGGCAATCCCTCGGATTCGAAGATGATTTGCTTCCACACTACTCTGAGTTCTCAGGTGACTGATGAGTCCAATGTGGGACCTACAGTCTTTGTCACAGGTAGGGCAAACAGTGGTTGGGGTGCTTGGGTTGTCATGTGCTCCTTCCGCTGTTTACACTTGGCTTCCGCCTGCTCCCAGTGAAGAAACTCGAGGTTTTTGGTACCTTCCCGGATGCTTCTCCATTTTGAGCGGTCTTGAGCCAGGGATTCCCAGATGTTGGTGGGGACGTTGCACTTTTTCAAGGAGGCTTTGAGGGTGTCCTTGAAGCGTTACCTCTGCCCACCTGGGGCTCACTTGCCATGTCGGAGCTCTGAGTAGAGCGCTTGTTTTGGGGGTCTAGTATCGGGCATGCGGATGATGTAGCCCGTCCATCGGAGCTGATCGAGCATGGTCAGTGCTTCAATGCTGGGGATGTTGGCCTGAGTGAGAACATTGGCGTTGGTGCACCTATCCTGCCAATGGATTTGCAGGATCTTGTGGAGACCATGTTGGTGGTACTTCTCCAGTGCTTTGAAGTGCCTGCTGTACATAGTCCATGTCTCTGAAGCATATAGGAGTTCGGGTATCACTACTGCACTGTAGACCATGAGCTTGGTGCCAGGTTTAAGGTCCTGGTCTTTAAACACCCTCTTCCTCAGGCAACCAAAGGCTGCACTGGCACACTGGAGGTGGTGTTGGACTTCGTCATCGACGCCTGCCCTTGTTGACAGTAAGCTCCCGAGGTATGGAAAATGGTTCACATTGTCCAAGGCCTCGTCGTGGATCTTGATAATTGGGAGGGCAGTACTGTGTGATGGGGCAGGTTGGTCGAGAACCTTTGTCTGATGGATGTTTAATGTAAACATAAAAACATCGAAAATAGGTGCAGGAGTAGGCTATTCGGCCTTTCGAGCCTGCACCACCATTCAATAAAATCATGGCTGATCATTCCCTCAGTACCCCTTTCCTGCTTTCTCTCCATACCCCTTGATCCCCTTAGCCATAAGGGCCATATCTAACTCCCTCTTGAATATATCCAATGAACTGGCATCAACAACTCACTGCGGCAGGGAATTCCACAGGTTAACAACACTCTGAGTGAAGAAGCTTCTCCTCATCTCAGTCCTAAATGGCCTACCCCTTATCCTAAGATTGTGTCCCCTGGTTCTGGACTTCCCCAACATCGGGAACATTCTACCCGCATCTAACCTGTTCCGTCCCGTCAGAATCTTATATGTTTCTATGAGATCCCCCCTCATCCTTCTAAACTTCAGTGAATGCAGGCCCAGTTGATCCAGTCTCTCCTCATATGTCAGTCCAGCTATCCCGGGAATCAGTCTTTGCTGCACTCCCTCAATAGCAAGAACGTCCTTCCTCAGATTAGGAGACCAAAACTGGACACAATATTCCAGGTGAGGCCTCACCAAGGGCCTGTACAACTGCAGTAAGACCTCCCTGCTCCTATGCTCAAATTCCCTAGCTGTGAAGGCCAACATACTATTTGCCTTCTTCACCGCCTGCTGTACATGTATGCCAACTTTCAATGACTGATGAAACCTGACACCCAGGTCTCATTGCACCTCCCCTTTTCCTAATCTGCTGCCATTCAGATAATATTCTGTCATCGCGTTTTTGCCCTCAAAGTGGATAACCTCACATTTATCCACATTATACTGCATCTGACATGCATTTGCCCACTCACCTAACCTGTCCAAGTTACCCTGCAGCCTCTTAGCATCCTCCTCACAGCTCACACCGCCACCAGTTTAGTGTCATCTGCAAACTTGGAGATATTACACTCAATTCCTTCATCTAAATCATTGATGTATATTGTAAAGAGCTGGGGTCCCAGCACTGAGCCCTGCGGAACCCCACTAGTCACTGCCTGCCATTCTGAAAAGGACCCATTTATCCCAACTCTCTGCTTCCTGTCTGCCAACCAGTTCTCTATCCACGTCAGTATATTACCCCCAATACCATGTGCTTTGATTTTACACACCAATCTCTTGTGTGGGACCTTGTCAAAATCCTTTTCAAAGTCCAAATACACCACATCCACTGGTTCTCCCTTGTCCACTCTACTAGTTACATCCTCAAAAAATTCCAGAAGATTTGTTAAGCACGATTTCCCCTTCATAAATCCATGCTGACTTGAACCAATCCTATCACTGTTTTCGAAATGTGCTGCTTTTTCATCCTTAATAATTGATTCCAACATTTTCCCCACTACTGATGTCAGGCTAACTGGTCTATAATTACCCGCTTTCTCTCTCCCTCCCTTTCTAAAAAGTGGTGTTATATTAGCTACCCTCCATTCCATAGGAACGGATCCAGAGTCGATAGACTGTTGGAAAATGATCACCAATGCATCCACTATTTCTGGGGACACTTCCTTAAGTACTCTGGGATGTAGACTATCAGGCCCCGGGGATTTATCGGCTTCAATCCCATCAATTTCCCAAACACAATTTCCCGCCTAATAAGGATATCCTTCAGTTCCTCCTTCTCACTAGACCTTCGGTCCCCTAGTACTTCTGGAAGGTTATTTGTGTCTTCCTTCGGGAAGACAGAACCAAAGTATTTGTTCAATTGGTCTGCCATTTCTTTGTTCCCCATTATAAATTCACCTGAATCCGACTGCAAGGGACCTACATTTGTCTTCACTAATCTTTTTCTCTTTACATATTTATAGAAGCTTTTGCAGTCAATTTTTATGTTGCTGGCAAGCTTCTTCTCGTACTCTATTTTCCCCCTCTTAATTAAACCCTTTGTCCTCCTCTGCTGAATTCTAAATTTCTCCCAGTCCTCAGGTTTGCTGCTTTTTCTGGCCAATTTATATGTCTCCTCCTTGGATTTAACACTATCCTTAATTTATCTTGTTAGCCACGGCTGAGCCACCTTCCCCGTTTTATTTTTACTCCAGACAGGGATGCACAATTGCTGAAGTTCATCCATGTGATCTTTAAATGTTTGCCATTGCCTATCCACCATCAACCCTTTAAGTATCATTTCCCATTCTATTCTAGCCAATTCACGCCTCAAAGCATCGAAGTTATCTTTCCTTAAGTTCAGGACCCTAGTTTCTGAATTAACTGTGTCACTCTCTATCTTAATAAAGAATTCTACCATGTTATGGTCACTCTTCCCCAAGGGGCCTCGCACAACAAAATTGCTAATTTGTTCTTTCTCATTACACATCACCCAGTCTAGGATGGCCAGCTCCCTAGTTGGTTCCTCGACATATTGGTCTAGAAAACCACCCCTAATACACTCCAGGAAATCCTCCTCCACCGCATTGCTACCAGTTTGGTTAGCCCAGTCAATATGTAAATTAAAGTCACCCATGATAACTGCTATACCTTTATTTCATGCATCCCTAATTTCTTGTTTGATGCTGTCCTCAACCTCAGTACTACTGTTTGGTGGTCTGTACACAACTCCCACTAGCGTTTTCTGCCCCTTGGTGTACGAGAATAAGGCCCATACTCTCGTACACTTCGGTGAAGGTGTTGATGATGGTCTGGAGTTCAACATCCGAGTGTGCACAAATGCAAGCGTCATCTGCAAACTGTAATTCAAGACAGAGGGTGGGATGACCTTGGATCTGAACTGGATGCAACGGAGGTTGAACAGTTTCCTGTTTGTTCTGTAGATTAGCTCCACGCCAGCGTGGAGCTTATTGAGGGTGAGCTGGAGCATTGCATTAAGGAAGATCGAGAAAAGCATTGGTGCGATGACACATTCTTGCTTGATCCCGGTTTGCACATGTATTGGGTTTGTGGTGGATGCGTTGGTTATGATCACGGCTTGCATGTCATCGTGAAGCAGGCGGAGGATTGTGACCAGGTCAACTGAATTTGAGGAGGGCACTCCATAATCCCTCCCTGTTGACACTGTCGAAGGCCTTTGTGAGGTCAAAGAAGGCCATGTACAGAGACTGGTGCTGCTCCCTGCATTTTACTTGAATTTGCCACGCGGTGAGGATTCTGTCCATTGTGCCCCTTAGTGGGTAGAATCTGCATTGCGATTCTGGAAAGAGCTCTTCAGCCACTGGCAGAAGGGGATTGATGAGGATTCGTGTGATGACTTTCCCTTTGGTAGACAGCAGGGAAACTCCTCTGTCATTACTGCAATCAGACTTGTCACCTTTCTTGAAGATGGTCACGATTACAGTGTCTCTGAGATCCCCTGGCATACTCTCCTCCTACCAAATAAGAGAAATTGCTGCATTTTCGGAGGTGCTATCTTTCAGATAAGATGTTAAACTGAGACCTGTTTTCCCTCTCAGTTGGCAGTACTTGAAGAATAGCAGGGAGTAGAGAGAACTCCCCAGAATATTTCAAAAGTATTTAATTGGCTGTGAAGCTCTTTGGGGTGTTCTGAGGTTGTGAAAGGCTCTCTTCCTATATATACAATTTCTTCCCAGAGAAGAAAGGAAGGTTAGAGAGGGGGTGGTAAGTGAGAGGATGGAGTGGCTAAGGTGTTTTTTTTTTGAGTAGAGGTAATCACAGCAGTTTTGAAGGATGGAGAGATCGCTTGAAGAAAAGGAGGCATCAGTTATGCTAACGAGCATTGGGCCAATGAGTGGTAGTTGTGTGGTAGGAAGCTAGATTGAGAGGAGGTGTGTCACAGAAAATATGTGCTGATGAGTGTAGTGAGAAGATGGAGAAGCCATATAGATAAGAGGATGGAGTTAGAGAATGACAGGACTGTGGAGGTGTTGGAGTATTGGCGGAGCAGCTAGAGGAGGCTGAGACAACCAAGTGGATCATCTTGATCTTTCATACGAAAAATATCCATGAGCGACTCATACTTGATGAGGATCAGGGAGTGGGCGAAGGGAGTAGGAGTATGCAGTTTGTTACCTAGAAGAGAAGTTTGGGATTATTCTTACCTTCCAGGACAATCCTAAAGTATTAGGAGGACTTGACAGTAGAGTGGGAAATGCATTTTTAATGAAGGGGGTTCAGCCAGATGTGGTGGTGAATAATTGATAAAGTATCACATAATAGACTTGTTAACAAAATTGAAGCCCATGGAATTAAAGGGCCAGTGGCAGCGTGGGTACGCAATTGGCTAAGGGACAGAAAGCAGAGAGTAGTGATGAATGAATGTTTTTCAGACTGGAGGGAAGTATATAGTGATGTTCCCCAGAGTTCGGCACGAGGACTACTGCTCTTTTTGATACACATTTTAATGATCAGGACTTGGGTATACAGGACATAATTTCAAAGTTTGCTGATGATACGAAACACAGAGGAATAGTAAACATTGAGGAGGATAGTCACAGCTTTCAGGAGGACATAGACAGACTGGTGAAATGGGAAAACACATGACAGATGAAATTTTACAGAGAGAAGTGTGAACTGATGCACTTTGGTAGGAAGAATGAGGAGAAGCAATATAAAGTAAATGAAACAATTTTAAAGCGGGTACAGGAACAGAGAGACATGGGGTAGTACGTACACAAGTCTTTGAAGGTGGCAGCACATGTTGAGAATGCTGTTAAAAAAGCATACAAGATCCTTGGCTTTATAAATTGAGGCATAGAGTACAAAAGCAAGGACATTATGCTAAACCTTTATAAATCACTGGTTAGGCCCCATCTGGAGTGTTGTGTCCAATTCTGAGTACCACACTATAGGAAGGGTGTCAGGGCCTTTGAGAGGGTGCAGAGGAGATTTACTAAAATGATACCAGAGATGCGGGATATCAATTACAGGAAGAGAGTAGAGAAGCTGGGAATGTTCCCAGAGGTAATTGGCAAAATAATTAGAAGAACCGGAAGGACAGACAGAAAGGAAAAGGAGGTGGGCTAGCTCTATTGATAAAGGATGGAATCACTGCAACAGTGAGAAACTATATTGGCTCACATGATCAGGATTTTGAAACAGTTTGGGTGGAGATAAGGAATAATAAGGGGAAAAAGGTCGCTGGTGGTCGTAGTCTATAGCCTCTGAACAGTAGCAACTCTGTTGGTCGGAGCATAATCCAGAAAATATTGGAGGCTTGTAAAAAGGGAACAGCAATAATCATGGGTGATTTTAACCTCCATATTGACTGGACAAATCAAATTGGTCAGGGTAGCCTTGAGGAAGAGGTCATAGAGTGCATAAGTGATGGGTTCCTTGAGCAGTATGTAATGGAACCAACCAGGGGGCAGGCTATCTTAGATCTGGTCCTGTGTAATGAGACAGGATTAATAAACAATGTCCTAGTAAAGGATCCCCTCGGAATGAGTGATCATAGCATGATTGAATTTCAAATTCAGATGGAGGGTGAGAAAGTTGGATCTCTAACCAGCGTACTAAGCTTAAATAAAGGAGACTATGAAGGTATGAGGGCAGAGTTGGCTAAAGTGGACTGGGAAAATAGATTAAAATGTAGGATGGTTGATGAACAGTGGTGTACATTTAAGGAGATATTGCACAACTCTCAAGAAAAGTATATTCCAGTGAGGAGGAAAGGGTGTAGGAGAAAAGATGACCATCCGTGGCTAACTAAAGAAATAAAGGATGGTATCCAATGAAAAACAAGGGCATACAAAGTGGCCAAAACTAAAGGGAGGATAGAAGATTGGGAAGCTTTTAAAAGCCAGCAAAGAATGACTAAAAAAATGATTAAGAAAGGGCAGATAGACTATGAAAGTAAACTAGCACAACATATAAAAACAGATAGCAAGAATTTCTATAGGTATATAAAAAGGAAAAGAGTGGCTAAAATAAATGTTGGTCCCTTAGAGGATGAGACCGGGGAATTAGTAATGGGGAACATGGAGATGGCAGAAACTCTGAACAAATATTTTGTATCAGTCTTTACAGTAGAGGACACTAACAATATTCCAACAGTGGATAGTCAAGGGGCAATGGGAGGGAGGAACTTAACACAAGCACAATCACTAAGGAGATGGTACTCAGTAAGATAATGGAACTAAAAGCAGATAAATCCCCTGGACCCGATGGCTTGCATCCTAGGGTCTAAAGAGAAGTAGCGGCAGGGATAGTGGATGCACTGGTTGTAATTTACCAAAATTCCCTGGATTCTGGGGAGGTCCAAGCAGTTTGGAAAACTGCAAATGTAATGTCCCTATTTAAAAAAGGAGGCAGACAAAAAGCAGGAAACTATAGACCAGTTAGCCTAACATCTGTGGTTGGGAAAGTGTTGGAGTCCGTTATTAAAGAAGTAGTAGCAGGACATTTGGAAAAGCATAATTCAGTCAGGCAGACTCAGCATGGATTTATGAAGGGGAAGTCACTGACAAATTTTCTAGAATTCTTTGAGAATGTAACGAACAGGGTGGATAAAGGGGAACCAGTGGATGTGGTTTATTTGGACTTCCAGAAGGCATTTGACAAGGTGCCACATAAAAGGTTACTGCACAAGATAAAAGTTCACGGGGTTGGGAGTAATATATTAGCATGGATAGAGGATTGGCTAACTAACAGAAAACAGAGAGTCGGGATAAATGGTTCATTCTCGGGTTGGCAATCAGTAACTAGAGGGGTGCTGCAGGGACCAGTGCTGGGACCCCTACTATTTACAATCTATAATAATGACTTGGAAGAAGGGACCGAGTGTAACGTAGCCAAGTTTCCTGATGATACAAAGATGGGAGGAAAAGCAATGTGTGAGGAGGACACAAAAAATCTGCAAAAGGACATAGACAAGCTAAGTGAGTGGACAAAAAATTGGCAGATGGAGTATAATGTTGGAAAGTGTGAGGTCATGCACTTTGGCAGAAAAAAATCAAAGAGCAAGTTATTATTTAAATAGATAAAGATTGCAAAGTGCTCCAGTATAGCGGGACCTGGGGGTACTTGTGCATGAAGCACAAAAGGTTGGTAATCAGGTACAGCAAGTGATCAGTAAGGCCGATGGAATCTTGGCCTTTATTGCAAAGGGGATGGAGTATAAAAGCAGGGAAGTCTTGCTACAGTTATACAGGATATTGATGAGGCCACACCTGGAATACTGCATGCAGTTTTGTTTTCCATATTTACGAAAGGATATACTTGCTTTGGAGGCAGTTCAGAGAAGGTTTACTAGGTTGATTCCGGAGATGAGGAGGTTGACTCATGACGAAAGGTTGAGTAGGTTGGGCCTCTACTCATTGGAATTTAGAAGATTGAGAGGTGATATAATCGAAACCTACAAGATTATGAGGGGGCTTGACAAGGTGGATGCAGAGAGAATATTTCCACTAATGGGGGAGACTAGAATTAGGGGACATAATCTTAGAATAAGGGGCCGCCCATTTAAAACTGAGATGAAGAGAAATTTCTTCTCTCAGAGGGTTGTAAATCTATGGAATTCACTGCCTCAGAGAGCTGTGGAAGCTGGGACATTGAATACATTTAAGACAGAGATAGACAGTTTTTTAACCGATAAGGGAATAAGCGGTTATGGGGAGCGGGCAGGGGAGTGGACCTGAGTCCATGATCGGATCAGCCAAGATCGTATTAAATAGTGGAGCAGGCACGAGGGGCCATATGTCCTACTTCTGCTCCTATTTCTTATGTTCTTATTAAGTGACATGAGGATAAATAAATACACAGTGAGTTGTTATGATCTGGAATGCGCTGCTTGAAAGTGTGGTGCAAGCAGATTCAATAATAACTTTCAAAAGGGAATTGAATCATTACTTGAAGTGGAACATTTGCAGGGCTATGGGGAAAGGGCAGGGGAGTGGGGCTAATTGGATATCTCTTTCAAAGCTCTGGCACAGGCACAATGGGCTGAGTGCGTCCTTCTGTGGCCATTAGGGGCATGGTCAAACTGGGAGTAGCATTCTTACTCCTATTGGCTCCACCTGAATTAACCATTCCGGTGGTGACCAGTGCAATGGACCAAAAAAACCTGGGCAGAGAAGGCTTAACACGTTTCATTTCGGGAAACCCAATTTCTCAGAGAGGTCTAAAACAGGCCAAAGGCCCCTTATGAGCATATGCAAGAGGTTTAATGCCTATTTTAAGCAGTCGCACCGAATGCCTGATAATCAAGGTTTTTAAGCTTCCTTGGGGCACATAGTCCTGTGAAATTGTTCATTTTTGGGCCTGTTTTCCAGATGATGACCAATTTCTAGCCTTCAGTATCATCCATGTTAAGGTGCATTATTGAGCAAGTTTTTCTGACTCCATGGCAATGCTCCCACTAAATATTATCGTGGGTTCACGGCCTGTTTATTTAAATGCGCAGTACCTTTAAATTTGCAGCTGTCGTGCATGCGCAGTATCTTCAACGGTGCAGCTTGAGAGCGGCCTGCATGGTACCTTCACAGATTGCTGCGTGGACGTACAGCTTACAGGGCACATTGGTCCACGCTATCATTGAACTGAATGCTTGATGCTGGCATAGGTTAACCAAAGTGCCAAAATGTCCCATTAACAGTGTCCCATCACGTTGATGAACACAAAAATACACCAAAATATAATTAAACTGAAATCAGAGACGATCACTGAACTGTTTTTAAATGACAAGTAATTATCATATCTCTACAAAGGGAAAATATTTTGAAGAATTTAATGATGGCATTTTGCCCTTTTGATTTTAAAAAAATGAACAGGATCTCGGAATAATTTACAGAATTTACAGCTTGACATATTTCTTAAATCTTCACGCAAACCAGTTTATCTTCATTAGAAGATAACAGAACTTCAATGAGAACAAAATTATTGATGCAAATAGATTTCAGATTGAAAAAATATCAGGCAGATCAAAATAATAACAGCAAAGGACTCAGTTTTTTAAAGGTGCAAATCAGATCCAAGATTGATGCCACCAACCAACATCCAAAATGTGGCATTGTTCAATGATACTTATGCAATTCCTGACTGGGATATTGTAAAACAATACATTTATCACAATGCGACACTTACAGCTTTTCCCTTCATTCTTTTTCCAGTAATTCTTATTGTTCGTTATTGCACCTGCCATCTCAGTGAAGAATCCCATGTGTACCTTGTTAAATAGACTGTATAGAAGTGGTATTGATAACAGTAAATATGACATTTATTTATGGCCATGAGCTTGCAAAGAAACTTCACAACTCGTTGAAATGATTCAGTTTAACTGCTTCAGTGGCGATGTCATCACAGCTCAGATCTTGATGACATAAACTCAATGAGATTTTCCCCTCCCGATACCCATGGGTTTATAATGAGCTCTGCTATGAGTCAGGTTCTACTATTAAATATTGTGAACGTACGTTTTAATGATTAGTCAAATCCACAAAAGATTCATACTAGGGCACTGAAAATCTGTGGGGTGCAAACCTCTACCCATTCCTTACAAGGTAAATGTCAGAGGGCAGCACTGGTGTCCAAGATTCATAGAATCAGGGAATGATACAGCACAGAAGGGGGCCATGCAGCCTATCATGCCTATGCCAGCTCCTTGAAAGAGCTATCAAATTAGTCACACTTCCCCCGCTCTTTCCCCATAACCTGTAATTTTTTTCTACTTAAAGTATTTATCCAATTCACTTTTGAAGGTTATTATTGAATCTGCTTTCACCATCCTTTCAGACAGTGCATTCCAGATCATAACAACTCGCTGCGTAAAATGTTGTTTCCTCATGTCGTCTCTGGTTCTTTTGGCAGTTACCTTAAATCTGTTTCACGTCGAAGACCTTTCGTTAGAAAGGTCATTGACCTGAAATATTAACCCTGCTTCCTTCTCCACAGGTGCTGCCTAGCCTGCTGAATATTTCCAGCATTTTCTGTTTGTATTTCAGATTTCCAGCATTTGCAGTATTTTGCTTTTGTACTTCAAATCTCTGTCCTCTAGTTACCAACCCTTCTGCCACTGGAAACAGTTTCTCCTTATTCTATCAAAACCCTTCATGATTTTGTACACCTCTATCAAATTGCCCCATAGCCTTTTCTGTTCTAAGGAGAAAAACCCCAGTTTGTCTAGTCTCTCCACATAACTGAGGTCTTTCATCTCGTGTACCAGTCTAGTCAATTCTTCTGCACCCTCTGATATCCTTCCAAAAGAGTGGTGCCCAGAATTAAACACAATACTCCAGTTAGGACCTAACCAGCGTTTTATAAAGATTTTGCATAGCTTCCTTGCTTGTGTACTCTTTGTCTCTATTCATAAAGCCAAGGATTCCGTATGCCTTTTAAACAACCTTCTCAGCTTGTCCTGCAATCTTTAAAGACGTGTGTATGTACGCACAATCGCGTTACTCGGAACTCGTACACGGCAAGCGAGCCCAAGGTGGGCAGAGGAAATGATTCAAGGAGACCCTCAAAACCTCCTTGATAAAATGCAACATCCCCACCGACACCTGGGAGTCCCTGGCCAAAGACCACCCTAGGTGGAGGAGGTGCATCCAGGACGGCGCTGAGCACCTCAAGTCTCGTCACCAAGAGCATGCAGAAAACAGGCGCAGGCAGCAGAAGGAGCGTGCGGCAAACCAGACTCACCACCCACTATTTCCTTCAATGACTGTCTGTCCCACCTGTGACAGAGACTGTAATTCCCATATTGGACTGTTCAGTCACCTAAGAACTCACTTTTAGAGTGGAAGCAAGTCTTCCTCGACTTTGAGGGACTGCCTATGATGATGATGTACACCCCAGGTCTCTCTGTTCCTGCACACACTTTAAAATTGTGCCTTTTAGTTTACACTCCCTCTCCTCATTCTTCCTTCCAAAATGAATCACTTCACATTTAAATTTGTGTGAAACATGTTAAATTTCATCTGCCATGTGTCTGCCCATTTCACCAGTCTCCTGAAGTCTCAATGTTTACGACATTTCCGAGTTTTGTGTTACCTGCAAACTTTGAAATTATACCCTGTATACTCAAGTCCAAATTATTAATATATATCAAAAAGAGCAATAGTCCAAACATCGACCCCTGGGGACACCACTGCACACTTCCTTCCTGTATGAAAAATAACCGTTCACCATTACTCTCTGCTTTATGTTCCAAAGCCAATTTCATATGCATGCAGCCACTGCCCCTTTAATTTCATGGACTTCAATTTTGCTAACAAGTCTATTATGTGGTACCTTTGTCAAATGCCTTTATGAAGTCCAAGCGTAAGGCCTGCTTTTATGAGCATAAAAGAGTTTTAAAAAACAGAAAAATCAAAATGTTAGCAATTATTTATACATTTAAAAACCTGTGAAATAAGGTAAGATTATTTTTAGCCCCTTGAAAACATGTAAATTTATTTTTCAACAAATTAAATTTTTGTTTTAAGTATTTAATTAAATGCCATTTCAATTCATTTTAAATATGTGATTTAAAAAAAAAATGAAGTGTCGAGATATTTTTTGGGGTATTCCCATTCATACGGAATCCCCATAAGCATGAATGGGGATTCCCCCTCTGTCATTCATTGGGCTGGCTCACGTGCTCCCAGGGACGCTTGAGAATCGCGTGCGCCCCTGAGATATGTGGGCCTCTTCCCGTGTGTACCCGGAGAGGCCCAGGATTGCGAGTCTCTGTACCTCCCGGACCACCGGGTACGTGGACATTTTATTTACGGATTGGAAGCATTTCCCCGCGGGAAGCTTCCGACCACTAATTCAGGGCCTTTATCTTTAGTCATCCAGGGAGCTCAAGCTTTGGATGCCCTTTCTTTCCCCCTAATTTCTACTCTGTACCCAAACTATCTCCTCTATGAAGGCCTCCCATTGCTCATTTACCGTTTTACCTATCAATCTTTGATTGCAATCCAGCTGGGCGAGATCCCTTTTCAACTCACTAAAATTAGCTCTTCTCCAGTTGAGTATTTTCACATTTGATTCTTTTTTTGTCCTTTTCCATAACTACTCTAAACCTAATGTATTATGATCATTATTTTCCAAATGCTCTCCCAGTGAAACATGCTCCACTTTATTCCCCAGAACTAGATCCAGCACTGCTTCCTTTCTCGTTGTCTGGAAACACACTGATCAAGAAAATTCTCCACTGCACATTTAAGAAATTCCTCCCCCTCTGTGCCCTTTACACTGTTATTTTCCCAGTCTATATTAGGATCATTGAAGTCCCTTATTATCACTACTCTAAAGTTCTTGCATTTTTCTGCAATTTGCCTGCAAATTAGTGAGCACTTAGAGATATATGAGGTAATCAAGGACAGTGAGCAAAAGATTTGTTAAAAGCAAGTTGTATTCGACAAACCTAACAATTTTTTGAAGAACTACCTAATTGTATCGATAAAGAGAATGCAGTAGATGTGATGTAAATTAATTTTTAGAAGACGTTAACAGGAAGATTGTTACAAAACTTTAGGGGCCCGAAATTGGTGGAAGTTAAGTTCTGCCCAAAGTATCGCTGAGAGACCTGACGGTACTTTGGGCCGGAGTTTCGTAAAAATCTCCTGGAATGACTGCCCGGCGGCAAAAACATGACTTACACCATGAATCTGGGCAGCAACGGGTGAGAGCTGCCAATCTCGGCGGCAAATGCAAGCCTCAGCAAAGTACTGCCGAGGATTGAGTTGGGCCCAGGGAGGGGGGAAACACATAAAAATAAAAATTTACACAAAAAAAACAGGAAAACCTTCAGGGGTCCCCCATCCACCTGAATCGCTGTTAAAAAAAAAAATAAAGAAAATTTTACTAATTTCTTTTGCAGGTCTTTGTACTTACCGTTGAGTTTAGACCTGCCTCCATGTGGCGGTCCTTCCCCTGCTGCCACCAACTCCCGCCTGGAGCAAACCTGGCAGCTTGGTGGATGGGAGGTCACTTATGCGCGTTGTGCGCTAGCGGACGTCAGCGGGCGGTTCCCAGTGGTCTTCCCTCCACAAAACTGGCACCGAGGGAAGACCGCCCAGAAAACTCGGCAGCAGTCGGCGGCAGCGAGCAGCAGCGGGCGGTGAGTCCACCAAGTTCGAGGCCTCGGTGTCTGGTGTGAGAGGAAATGTAGCAGCAATGATAGAAAGTTTGTTGATGAACAGGAAGCAAAGAGGATGAATTTTCATGGGGTTCTGTCGCTCGTCGACAACAAATACAACAGAAAATCAGCGGAAACCCTGGAAAAGGTGTGTAAATAGTGCTTACACCGTTTCCCCAGGGCTTTTATTGCTTTTCCACCAAAGATGGTCAAAAAAGCTCAGGAGGACTTGGACAAGTTTATGGAATGGACAGACAGGAGGCAGGTGCAATTTAAGACAGAGGTGAGGTGATGCATTTTGGGAGGAAAACAAAGACTTGAGAGTATCCAATCAATGCAAAGTGCTGAATGGTGTTGAGAAACAGAGGGGTTCAAATGGATAATTTCTTGAATGTGCAAGTAGATCAATTCATAAAAAATGCCTTTTTAATAGAGGCTGTGGGCTGGAAATTCACCAACCTTGCGCCCGTTTTTTCAGCGATATTTTGCCATTTTTGGCAAAAAAACAGTGATCCGCTCGTTTTGCCGAAGTCTTGCAGTGGCAGTTTTGAAAAGTGGATCGCCGGCGTGCAAGACTGTTGCCATAGTTTGGACTTTTGGCACACCCGCATTCTGGGCGAAACCCCCCCCCCACCCCCGAGAAAAACCTGCGTTGCAGCCCCAAGAACAGTATGAAGACTTGCAAAAAGGGTAAGTTAAAGTTTTTATTTTTAAATTCTTTTTCAGTAATTCAATAGCTAAGTGTCTTGTGAATGTGTTTTGTGATTTTTTTTATTTTTTGTTTTTTGCGATTTTTTTGTGTTTCTCCCCCCTCCCAAGGCCTTTCTCACACGGAAATCGGCCTTGGACTAAAGTTGTCGAGGACCGCGGTTTCCGCTGCGAATCCTTGTGCAACGCTGATTTTTACCGCTGGCCGCATTTTGTAACGAAATTTAGGCCTTTAAAAAATAGCGGAGTGATTAGCGGCATTTTTGGCGAAAGATGCCGAAAAAATACCGCTATGACCAAAAACCGAATTTCTAGCACTATAAGAGCAAAGAGGTTATGGTAAAAAGAAGGAAAGACTTGCATTTATATAGCGCCTTTCACAACCACCGCAAGTCCCAAAGTGCTTTACTGCCAATTAAGTACTTTTTGAAGTGTAGTCACTGTTGTAATGTAGGTAAATTTGTATAAGGCAAGCGTTAAGGCAGTTACAATGGGGATAATTTTAACCTAACTGCCCAATAGGAAACTTATGGCAGCTGATCCGAAACTGTCATTTTCCCACTGGGCAGGTTAGGTTAAAATTATCCACCATATCTATACTTTGGAAGTCCTATAATAGAAAGAAAGGAGAAACCATATTGAGCCTACAGCATAGAATCACCAGACCAATGAAGGTTAAGAGCAGATTTAATCAAGGTTTTCAAAATTATGATGGGTTCTACTAGATTGAATAGAGAAATACAATTTCCTCTAACAAGTAATGACAAGGGGTCATCAATTTAAAATTGTTATTAAGAGAGTAAGGAGATGGATGAGGGGAAATTTCTTTACACAGAGAATTGTTGGAGCATGGAATGCTTTTCCATAGGGAGTAGTCGAAACAGGCCAGTGCATCTTTTAAGAGAAGAGTAGAAAAACATTTTAAGCAGAGGAAGATACAGGACCATGGGGTTAGAACGAGGCTATGCGATTTGTTTAGAATTGCACTAACGAAGACCCAGCACAGACACAATGGGGAAAAAAAACCCTTCTCTGCTGTAAGCTTTAGTGGTCTGTGGTACTAAGCTGTAACAACAATGCTAGAATTTACAAACTCCTGGATAGCAGCAGTATTTACATGACATTGATGGGATCTTTACATCAGTGATGTTGCTGCTGAAAGAGTGGTCAGTTTTAAGTGTTATTTGACATTTCTAAAAACATTATCTTCAGTCAGAAGCTTTATGTGGTTTCACATTCAAAACTACTCAAAAAACATGTGCATCATAAAAACTTTTTCAGACTTGCATTTCTCCTGCTCCGGCTGATCTCATACTGAAAGCATTGTACTGATACTGCTTTTAGGTCTTACCTGTTACCATGCTAATGCTGCCTCCTTGTGGCAAATACCATAGTGATTCATGGGCTTGCAACTCCACAGGCCACTATCCTGATACTTATGCTGTGAACATACCCACTGGTATCCTCCAGTGTTGACCACGCCAGAATATGAATGTTTAGGGAGAAGGTATCTAATTAGCATGGGTCCAGTGAAGCAAGGTGAGGATGTGTCTGCACCACTAGAAGCACATCTTGGGCACTTGCCTTCCCCAAACTGCTAAGAAATCAAGCCTATAGCTTCAGGTTGCCCAGGGGAGAAGTGGGATGGTGGGTGTATGAGGTGGAGTTGTCCAGGACCCCAAAGGTGGGCTCCACTGGCATCAGGTTAGCAGCTAGTATGTCACTTCTCATCGGAAATACTCTCCACCACTTGAACACTAGACCACTGACATAACAGGCTGTGGCTGAGGAAACTCTCTTCCAGGAATCCCCACCCACACAAGTGCCTTTTCTGATGTCAGGGAACAATGGGCTCAATTTTGCCCAAATCCGTTTTTTGGCGTATTGCCAGAGTTACGCCCGTTTTTCTAGGCCAGAATTACTCCAAAAATAATTGTGCCAAGTTTCCCTGCTCTATTTTTCAAAATTGGCGGCGCGCAGCCTGTCCTGTAGTCTAGGGGGGTGGAGCCGACTGTCTGCGCAGAAAAAACGATGCTGTTGCTTCTGCGTATACGTGAAAAAAAGGACGTTTTAGACGTGATTCCTATGGGCACACACGCGCAGTACAGCTCCCAGTCTGCAATTGGCCATTTTTAAAGAGACAGTTGTCTGTGAAAACTTTAATTCTCATTGGAAAAATCTGAGCTGCAATACAGGCACAGTGATCGGGACCCCCACCGCGCCCCCCCCCCCCAACCATCTCACCGCCCATCTCACCAAACCCCTGGGCTACATTTAATGCGTAGTGCAGTCTTGTGATGCCTTCCACAGCCCCCCACCTCCCCACCCGCCCCCCCCCGGGCTTCTTTTGCAGCCGAGCCCCGAGCCCCGTGTCCGGGCGTGGGACCGATTCTGACGACCGACGCTCCAACCCTCCAGCCCTGTTTGCAGACGTTTGGTGGTGGAGTGTCAGTTGAAAAAACATGAAAACTCACAGAATTCCATCAAACTTCCATTTACTGCGTTATAAGGTAAAAATATTTAATCTTTATTCTCCATATTTAAGTCTTCTTGAATCCCTCCAAAGCTTCGCTGAAAAACAATGGCGTCTTTCTGTGCTGATTTTTCAATGTGTGCTGCTTTTTCTTAACTCACCAGAAGGTTTTTTGGAAGTGGTCACATACGCCGATCTAGGAGAATTTTTTTTGGGGGGACATACATCCATAATTGATAAAAATTGGCACAGACATTAGGTTACGCCCTCTATGATGCAAAATAAAACTAACGTAAAAAAAAAATCATAACTAACTGAATTACACTGGCGCACATTCCTTGGGGAAACTTAACATTTTTTAACTTACGCCAAAAAAAGCAGCGGCGCCAAATAAACGGCGCAACTCACTGGGGAAAATCGAGCCCTATGTTTGGAGTGGATGGAGATTCCAGCCTAAACAAGGCCCCTAGCTGAAACAGCACTCTTTTCTGCACTCCTGCTGAAATTATGGCAGGAGTTTGCCAGATGGATTTTCAAAATGACATGCTTGAGAATTTTAATACATACCGGCACGGACACGATGGGCCAAATGGCCTCCTTCTGTGTCGTAATTTTTCTATGATTCTGCGATTAAATTGTAGAATAAGCGTTACAAATCTAGATTTGTGTTCGATCATTAAATGTGACTGTTTTGAACAGAGAAGTGCTTTCTTTTCTTAATAATTACCTCCTCCCTGCGTTTGAAAGCATTGAAGGTAGAGTCCACCGGTACTAGTCACCTTTGGATATCTTAATTAAGTGGACAGACTTCATGTGTGAGCCCAGGCAGTGAGTGCTGATGGGCTATTCTATCATGTAGGGAGGGAGATTGCATCACAGGCAAGTCTGATTATGTCCTCACCTGATGTCCATATGCACACAGTTTCCAGCAGGAGCCACTTTGTAAGGATTGGAGCAGGAACCCGGTATGATTTTGTCCCTCCTTAGCTCAGGTGCATCGAGTCTAATTGTAATGTCATTATTGTCACCCAGATTGAAGTCAGCAATCTCAACAGAGAATACAAATGGAATCTGAGATCTTTCTAGTTTGTAGTCATCTCAAGAGTGCTCCAAGGTTCCAGTCTTGGTTCCCTCCTATTTCTCGTTTACATGCTGCCCTTCAGCGGGAATTTTCATAATTGTGAGATCGGCTCCACAATTGATGCTAATGACAGCTAACTCTATCTCTTTGTCACCATCTTCAACTCTACAAATGTGCTGTTGGACTGCTTGTTTGTCATCAAGATGTGAATGAGCCAAAATGCCACCGCAAACATCTACAAGAGCCTCTCCGTTAAGAGGACACCAATAACAAGAACAAATGATCTGTCCAAATTAATTGCAATTGTCAGATCAGTCTGAAGGAAATAGTCAATCCCATCTGGTGCCCTCCAGTACAGAATGCTTTTAGTGAATCATTAAATATTATTATGGCTATTAGATAACCTGATTATATCTGTGAGTTGTAGAACACTTGTTTGGTTTAATTATGTAGAATGTCAACATTTTCTGCAACTGTTTCTATATATTGGTCAGGGGTGGGACCTCTTTTGGAAGAATGCAGCAGAAAAATGTCCAAGGAACATAAGAACATAAGAAATAGGAGCAAGAGTAGGCCATTCAGCCCTTCGAGCCAACTCTGCCATTCAATAAGATCATGGCTGATCTGATCCTGGCCTCAACTCCACTTCCCTGCCTGCTCCCCATAACCCTTGACTCCATTATTGTTCAAACATGTGTCTATCTCCACCTTAAGTGTATTCAATGACCCAGCATCCGCAGCTCTCTGGAGTAGAGAATGGGCGTTTCAGCGTGCGCGCATGCGCAGTGCAACAGGAAGCTTGGCAATCAGTCAATTAAAGGGAGAGCGTCCTCAGTACCATTGGTAATGGACCATATATAAAGTTACCGTTTAACTATTGATTTTTGTGTGGCTGAGGGAGTGGAAAGGAGTGCTGGATAGTTGGAAGAAATGTGAGAAGTGTGATTTTTGAACATTACCTGAGTGTAAGTCCAATACACGAATGTCGCAAGAGTGTGCAACATAAACAAAGAATTTCCTCCATGAGGAAGTGGAGAAACTAGTAACTGTCATTGAGGAGAAATGGCTGGAGCTGGATATCAGCAAAAGTGGTCCAACAAAAGTTTCACCCAAGGAAATGAGAAGAAGATGAAACCTAGTTGCAGAAGAATACTCCGCAGGGGTCAATACCGCAAGATCTGGAAGCCAGTGCAAGAAGAAATGGCAGGACATTGGTCAAGTAGTGAGTGTAAGTAATATCTTCATCTTTAAGTTAAATTACAATTGAAAATATGACCATCTGTATGTGTACCACCCATCAGAAGTGCACCATGTCTGAAAATTAGTATTTTCATCTTTGCAGAAGAAATTGGCCCACAACAAAAGGGAAAGACTTAGAACAGGAGGAGGGCCGCCAAATCTGCGCCAACTATCACCCCTGGAACAGAGCTTTGCTGCCTTGCTGACTCGCACTGGCAGAAAAAGAATCAGCTCAACACAAGCTGGACCCACACGCGAGGGTGAGGGTGAGTCATTAAAATGTATAGTCGCCCTTCAAATCAACCTGCTGACTGACCTGCTACGCGTCAAACTACTCATGCCACCCATCCTGCCCCCTCTAGTGCTGATAACCATTTGACTGTTTTGTTGTATTTTGCAGAAGAAGAAGACACTCCTCTACATCCTGAAGATCCACCAGAAGATCCAGATGCATGCGCTCCAGACCAAGGCGGGCGGGGGGAAGAGGGGTCCATGGAAATGTGTGCTCATGAGAATGCTGACCATGATATGGATTATTCCATAGTACAGGGCATCACACTGCCAGAAACCTCCATGAGCTCCTCGGCGACATTCCATGGTTTCACACCTTCCGAGTTCGCGGGTCCCAGTGGCGGTCATGAAATGCATGTTGAGATACCCAGTGCCCCACCGTCCCAGCCTGCGCCTCACATTGGAGGGGTGCCACTAGGCAGATCCACAGCGAGGGGAAGGAGAAGCCGACCAGTCTTTTCTGAGATGCAGCCCTCAGCAGAGGTTAATCAGGTTCTGTCATTGGGTGAGGAGACCAATGCCCTCACAAGATCACTCGTGGCGGCCGTCAGTGGAGTGTGTGATGAGGTAGCGACACTGTTGGGTGAAATCTCAGCACTGAGACGGGAAGTGAGGGCGGGCATTTCAGATGGTGTGCGAACGATGGCAGATGCCACGAGGGAGCTAGCTTCTGCAATAAGGGCACAAAGGCCGGATACTCAAATGCCACTCCCACTTCAATCCACGCACCAGCCACCAGTCAGACCCATGCCAGGCCCCCCTCCCCACCCCGCCACCATTATCGACCCTATGAGGAAGTGCACTTTCCCCGAGATGTGGGTGAGGGATGGGTGCAGCCTTTCTTTGCTGTTGTTGCTGTTGTTGCTGGTGTTGTGTTGTTGTTGCTGTCGTTGAAGTGCTCTGTAAAATATACAATAAAAGATATTTTGCATTAAAACTGAATCATGTTCCATTAGGACCATGCAACCTTTAGGGACAACTGTAAAAAGTAAAAATCCCTCACCCCTACAGCTATGCGTGCCTGCCGCCCCTAGCTCTGGCAGGAGGGTTAGCCGATGCGTTCTACAGTCGGCAAGGTAAGACTGCTCTATTTTCAGTAGCTGATTTATCTTTCATTTATTTTTGATGATGTTGTGCAGCTGGTGTGCTGAAGATGTTGTCATGTTGTGCTGATGTTGTGAACATCTTTAGTGCTTTAGAATCCTCAAACTCACCTTCCCCCGCCCTCCTCCACCCCCCCGCCATCTCTGGCTACCTAGGCTGATTTCTTAAATGTAGCTAAGGTTTTTCTGTGCCTGCAAAAGTGGCCACATACACTGGCCTAAGTTAGTTTGGAGTAACTTTCAGCTGGCCAAATTTGCTTCTATGGCCAGAAGAGGCGTAAGTGGCTTGCCACTCCCCCTTTTGGAGAGAACAATCTAAACTAGAAAAAAACCTAACTAACTGACTTACATTGGAGCAAGTTAAATGGGGAAATTTGCGATTTTTAAGTTACTCCAAGAAAAGCTACTTACTCCAAAATAAACGGGGCAATTCCTGGGGAAATTTGAGCCCAATGTCCATTATTTTACTTTTTCTTTAGTGATAATGATTGTTTTAAGTTCCCCCCTCCCTATAGCCACTTGATTATCTATTATAGGGTTGTTTTTAGTGCCTTCTACCGTGAAGACCGATACAAAAGAAATGGCTGCAGAGATAGTGGATGCATTGATTGTAATCTGCCAAAATTCCCTGGAGTCTGGAGAGATCCCAGTGAATTGGAAAATGGCACATGTAATGCCCCTATTTAAAAAAGGATGGAGACAGAAAGCAGGAAATTATAGACTAGTTAGCCCAACATCGGTCATTGTTCAAAGCCTCTGACATTTCCCCGTTCCCCCATTATTAATTCCCCAGTCTCATCCTCTGAGGGACCATGTTTACTTTAGTTACCCTCTTCCTTTTTATATACCTGTAGAAGCTCTTACTATCTGCCTTTATATTTTTTGTTACTTTACTCATAATCTATCTTCTCTCTCTATTATTTTTTTAGTCATCCTTTGCTGGTTTTTAAAAATTGCCCATTTCTCTGGCCTCCCACTAATCTTGGCAACATTGCATGCCATTGTTTTCAATTTTGTTACCATCCTTTACTTCTTTAGTTATCCACGGATGGTTCTCCCTTCTCTTAAAGTCTTTCCTTCTCACTGGAATATATTTTTGTTGAGAGTTATGAAATATCTCCTTAAATATCTGCTACTGCTCATTAACTGTCTTACACTTTAATCTATTTTCCCAGTCAACTTTATCCAACTCTGCCTTCATACCTTTGTAATCGCCTTTATTTAAGATCAGGACACTGGTTTGTGACCCAACTTTCTCACCCTCCAACTGAATTTTAATTTTAACCATGCTATGATCACTCTTGCGAGAGGATGCTTTACTAGGAGATCATTTATTAATCCTGTCTCATTACACAGTACCAGATCCAGGAAAGCTTGCTCCCTGGTTGGTTCCACAATGTGTTGTTCAAGGAAACTATCCCGGATACACTCTATGAATTCTTCCTCAAGGCTACCCTGGCCAATTTGATTTGTCCAATCAATTTGAAGATTAAAATCGCCCATGATTATTGCTGTACCTTTCTTACAAGCCTCCTTTGTTTCATGATTTATACTCTGTCCTACAGAATGGCTACTGTTAGGGGGCCAATAGATTATGCCCACCAGTGACTTCTTCCCCTTATTATTTCTTATCTCCACCGAAACTGATTCTACATCTTGATCTTCTGAGCCAAAATCATTTCTTACTACTGTATTGATCTCATCCTTTATTAACAGAGCTACCCACTTCCTTTTCCTTTCTATCTATACTTCTGAATTGTCAAACACCCTTGCATATTCAGTTCCCAGCCTTGGTCACCTTGCAATCACGTCTCTGGCTATCAGATCATACCTATTATATCTATTTGTGCCGTCAACTCATTTATCTTGTTACGAATACTGCGTGCATTCAGATAAAGAGCTTTTAATTTCGTCTTTTTACCATTTGTCCCTGCTTTGATCCCACTTTCTGATACACTCTTATTTTTATACATTCTGTCCCTTCCTGTCACACTCTGGTTATCATTTCCCCCATCGCTACCCTGCTCTATTGACTTCTCCTTTCTCTTTGACTTTTTAAATTTCCGCTCACCTGAACCCTCCCTCCTACTATTTAGTTTAAAGCCCTCTCTACAGCCCTCGATATTCGAATCACCAGGACACTGATCCCAGCACGGTTCAAGTGAAGCCCGTCGCAATGGAACAACGCCCTCTTACCCCAATACTGGTAAATGGTACTTTTGGGTAAACTTACCTTGCCAGGTGCCTTAAAGTGTCCTTTCCTCTTCTGCACTTATTCTCAGGTCACTTAACTGTAGTGTGCAGTTTCGGGCCTGGCTACCAACTCCTGCCAGACATGGTGCAAAGCCCTCTTGTGAGGAAGGAGCCCTGGAGTGGTAAACAGAGCAAACCCTCCTCACACCCACCTCATGCAGTAGGACGTCTAATTCACCAGCCGCCAAACTGGGAGTTGCAGTGTTGTGCCACTCTGCCACTTGCTCACCAATTTTGTTTTATCTGCATTGGATTTGTCTTCTCTTACTTTTGGCCTGCCATTTCTTTCCCCGCATACATCCTTTGGAAAGCCTAACAAATATTTTAAAACTTTTTTCAGTTTTTCTAAAGCGGAAAGAATTTTTTCTCTCTACGAGGCTACTGTTGGGAAAATTAAAGGAATGCAGCCACTTTAAGGTTAATGAATGTGCAGGTCTGTGCCCACTTTCCTGGCAGCTATCATGATGCGTGAATAATGCATATCCCCAGAGTTTGTTCCAGCACAAGACTAAGGGGTTGAAATTCGGTTGGTACCGTCAGCTGATACTGCCAAGAAGTAAACGGCTGGGCGGCGGTGTTAGGCAGGGGTGCTGCCTGCTGGGAAATTCGGTTCTGCTTTTTCAAGGGCGTAAAGATTTGCCGCCTCGCTGACTACCGCCATGGTGAACCTGACATCAGTACACGTGCAATGCCTACTTGGCGCTGGTCTCACCAAATTTACTTTTGCCACCTCACTTACCGGCTGGCGGGGAACACGCCACAAAAGGTTGGCGTTCACAAGTCGAGGTAAATATTCTGCGCTCATATTTAAAGGGATTTGCAGCCAGGCCACAGAGGTCACGGTCAGTGTTGCGTTCTCTCCTCACAGAGTGCGTAGGTATTAGCGTGCTGCGATGACTCAGCTTCACAATTAACATTTCACAAACATTGGTGGCTTACAGGTCACATCCATTGGCAACTAGCATATCGCGGCTACCTTCTGCAACTTAGTGGAGGCAATGATGGCACACCACGTCGTCATGCGGTGAAGATTTCAAAGGTGCCGGCTACAGAGACAGAATGTGGCAAATGCGGGTCCACGCCAGAGAAGAATGCCCAGACCTTGGGGCAGGAGGCCGGACAGATGCAGGGTTTACTGTGCACGTTATTCTTAACTTGATATGCCCGAGGAGCAGTGCATAAGAAGGCTGCGGTTCCATAAGGAGGTGGTCACCGAGCTCTGCACCTCCTGTAGACAGACCTCAAAGCTGACATCGGCACTAGGACTTCACTGTCAATGGAAGTAAAAGTGACAATTGCCCTCAACTTCTATGCGACCAGCTCCTTCCAGTCTCCTGTTGGCGACATATGTGACATCTCGCAGTTTGCAGTTCATTGCTGCATTTGCCAGGTTACCGACGTTCTACTTAAATTTCAGCATGTCCAGGCAGAGCCAGGATGAGCGCTCCCGTGGCTTCGCCAGGATAGTGGGCTTTCCCATGGTTCAGGGGGCCACTGATTGCATGTGGCATTGTGGGTCCCGCCCCACAATGGAGAGGTGTTTTGCAATCGAAAGGGCTAACACTACCTCAACATTCAGCTAGTCTGCGATCACAGGCACATGACCCTCACTGTCAATGCAGCTGCCACGATGCCTTCTGTTATGTATGTAAACCTGTAATTACCATGTCTAACCACCTGGAGTCCCACGGGATCCCACAATCTGTATATAAGGAGGCCTCATAGGCTGGAGAGGCACTCAGATATCTGTAATAAAGGATTACGGTCACACCTACTTGAGCTTGCAGTATCTAGTCTGACTCTTTATCCAAAACATAACAACTGGCGACGAGATACAGATAACAAACACCAACGCAACAATGCAGAGAACTGTGGGCATCCTGGAGAAATTTTCGGAGGGAGATGATTGGGAAACCTTCGTGGAGCGACTTGATCAATACTTCTTGGACAACGAGCTGGAAGGAGAAGCGAACGTTGCCAAACGAAGGACGATCCTCCTCACTGTTTGCGGAGCATCAACATATGACCTCATGAATAACCTGCTCGTTTCAGCAAAACCCACAAACAAGTTATACGATGAGTTGTGCTCACTGGTCCGGGAGCATCTAAAGCTGAAGGAAAGTGTTCTGATGGCGAGGTATCGGTTCTACACGTACAAGATGTCTGAAGGCCAGGAAGTGGCGAGCTACGTCGCCAAGCTAAGGCACCTTGCAGGACATTGCGAATTTGAAGGACACTTGGAACACGTGCTCAGGGACTTCTTTGTACTTGGCATTGGCCATGAAGTAATACTTCGCAAACTTTTGACTGTAGAAACCCCAACCTTGAGTAAAGCCATAGTGATAGCCCAGGCGTTTATCTCCACCAGTGACAATACCAAACAAATTTCCCAGCACACTAGTGCTGCTACAAGTACTGTGAACAAAGTAACGTTGTTTTTGAATCGAAATGTACATGGCAGGACTTACACACCTGTAGCTGCTCGTCCGCAGATGACTCAGAGTCCGCCATCAAGGGTGGTGAATACAAGGCAATTAACACCTTGTTGATGATTCCATTCATGCCGCTTCAAAGGGTACATTTGCAAGGGCTGTGGAACAATAGGACACCTCCAATGTATGTGCAGGCGAGCTGCAAACTCTGCTAATCCTGCAAACCACCATGTTGCAAAGGAGGACAGATCCACTGTGGATCATGACGAAGCAGAGCCTCAGACTGAGGAGGCAGAGGTACGTTGGGTGCACACATTTACCACAAGGTATTCCCCGATAATGCTGAAGGTTGAATTAAATCGACTCCCGGTGTCCATAGAGCTGAACACGGGCACAAGCCAGTCCATAATGAGTAAAAAGACTTTCGACAAGTTGTGGTGCAACAAGGCTTCACGGCCAGTCCTGACTCCCATTCGTACCAAACTTAGAACGTACACAAAGGAACTGATTCCCGTAATTGGCAGTGCAACTGCAAAGGTTTCCTACGATGGAGTGGTGCATGATTTACCACCCTGGGTGGTACCGAGCAATGGACCCACGCTGTTCGAAAGGAGCTGGCTGGAAAAGGTACGCTGGAAGTGGGACGACGTCCGAGCGCTTTCGTCTGACGACAACACCTCATGTGCCCAGGTCCTAAGCAAGTTCCCCTTGCTGTTCGAACCAGGCATCGAGAAGTTCCAAGGAGAAAAAGTGCAGATCCATTTGATTCCAGGGGTGCGACCCATCCATCACAAGGTGAGAGCGGTACCTTACATGATGAGAGAGAGGGTGGAGAACGAGCTGGACAGGCTGAAACGATAGGGCATCATTTCGCCGATCGAATTCAATGAGTGGGCCAGTCCGATTGTTCCAGTCCTCAAGGGAGACGGCACCGTCAGAATCTGTGGTGATTACAATGTAACTATCAATCCTTTCTCACTGCAGGATCAATACCCGCTACCAAAGACAGATGACCTATTTGCAACGCTGGCAAGAGGAAAAATGTTCACAAAGCTGGACTTGACCTCAGCCTACATGACGCAGGAGCTGGAGGAATCTTTGAAAGGTCTCACCTGCATCAACACGCAGAAAGGTCTTTTCATTTACAACAGATGCCCGTTTGGGATTCGATCGGCCGCGGCGATATTCCAGAGGAACATGGAAAGCTTGCTGAAGTCGGTCCCGAGCACCGTGGTCTTCCAGGATGACATCTTGGTTACAGGTTGGGACACCGTCGAACACCTGCAGAACCTGGAGGAGGTTCTTAGTCGGCTTAATCGTGTGGCTAACATGCTCGAAGTGCATTTTCCTGGCGCCTGAAGTGGAGTTCCTGGGGAGAAGAATCGCGGCGGATGGCATCAGGCCCACCAATTCAAAGACGGAGGCAATAAAGAACGCACCGAGACCACAGAACATGATGGAGCTGCAGTAGTTTCGAGGACTCCTGAACTAATTTGGTAACTTCTTATCGGGTCTTAGCAGATTGTTAGAACCCCTACACTCTTTACTGCGTAAGGGAGATGAATGGGTATGGTGTAAAAGCCAAGAAAATGCCTTTGAGAAAGCTAGGAAACTGTTATGTTCAAACAAATTGCTTGTATTGTACGATCCATGTAAACATTTGATACTAGCATGTGATGCGTCGTCGTATGGGGTCGGGTGTGTATTGCAATAAGCTAATGAATTTGGGAAATTGCAACCGGTTGCTTATGCATCCAGAAGTCTGTCTAAGGCCAAGAGAGCCTACAGTATGATTGAAAAAGAAGCGTTGGCGTGTGTTTAAGGGGTAAAGAAAATGCATCAATATCTGTTCGGGCTCAAATTTGAATTGGAAACCGACCATAAGCCACTTATATCCCTCTTTTCCGTATTTAAGGGATAAATACAAAATCATCAGCCCGCATCCAGAGATGTGCGCTCACGTTGTCCGCATACAGCTACGCCATCCACACAGGCCAGGCATAGAAAACTGTGCCGATGCTCT
This sequence comes from Pristiophorus japonicus, assembly GCF_044704955.1. Classification (NCBI taxonomy): domain Eukaryota; kingdom Metazoa; phylum Chordata; class Chondrichthyes; family Pristiophoridae; genus Pristiophorus; species Pristiophorus japonicus. The sequence goes on along the minus strand of NC_091977.1, from coordinate 447,131,183 downwards.
CAGTAGGCTACCATTGCCCACCATCAGGATGGAAATGGCACAGCCTGCAGATTTAGTTATGGTAATGGAAGCATTCGAGAGTGAGCAATCACCTGTTGCCGCTCAACAGATTCGAACCTGGACGAGCCAGGACCCATTACTGTCCATTGTAAAAAACTGTGCTCCACGGGAGTTGGTCTAGTGTCCCGTTAGAGATGCGGGAAGAAATAAAGCTGTACCAGCGGCGCAAAGATGAAATGTCTAAACAGGCAGACTGCCTCCTATGGGGTAATTTGTAGTTGTGCCAAGAAAGGGCAGGGATACTTTCATTAGTGATCTCCACAATAACCACCCAGGCATTGTAATGATGAAAGCGATAGCCAGATCCCACATGTGGTGGCCCGGTATCGATGCAGACTTAGCGTCCTGTGTGCACAAATGTAATACATGTTCCCAGTTAAGCAATGCACCCAGGGAGGCGCCACTGAGTTTATGGTCTTGGCCCTCCAAACCGTGGTCTAGGGTTCATGTCGACTATGCAGGCCCATTCTTGGGAAAAATGTTTTTAGTGGTCGTAGATGCGTACTCCAAATGGATTGAATGTGTGATAATGTTGGCAAGCATGTCCGCTGCCACCATTGAAAGGCTACGGGCCATGTTTGCCTCGCACGGCCTGCCTGATGTCCTTGTAAGTGACAATGGGCCGTGCTTTACCAGTGCCGAAATCAAGGAATTCATGACCCGCAACGGGGTCAAACATGTCACGTCTGCCCCGTTTAAACCAGCGTCCAACGGTCAGGCAGAACGAGCAGCTCAAACAATCAAGCAGAGATTGAAAAGGGTAACTGAAGGCTCACTGCAGACTCGCTTATCCCGAGTCCTGCTTAGTTACCGCACAAGACCCCACTCGCTCACCCGGGACCCTCCCGCTGAATTGCTCATGAAAAGTGCACTTAATACAAGGCTCTCGTTAGTCCACCCTGAGCTACACAAACAGGTAGAGAGCAGGCGGCTTCAACAGAATACATATCATGGTCGCGCAAATGTGTCATGCGAAATGATCCTGTATTTGTGTTGAACTATGGACAAGGTCCCAAGTGGATTGCTGGCACTATTTCGGCCAAAGAGGGGAGTAGGGTGTTTGTGGTCAAACACGCAAATGACTCTCGTGCAGAAAACACTTGGACCAAACCAAACTCAGATTTACGGACTATCCAGAACAACCCACAATGGACTCTACCTTTTTCGACCCTCCAACACACACACAAGTGGCAACCGACCCAGCGGTTGACCACGAAACAGAACCCATCACCCACAGTAGCCCAGCAAGGCTCACCACCCCCAGCAGTCCAGCAAGGCCAGCTGCACAGCAGCCCAGCGAAGGCCCAACAAATGACTCACCAACACCAGCATTTGCACCGAGACGATCAACCAGAGAAAGGAAGGCCCTGGATTGATTCACATTGTAAATAGTTACACTATTGACTTGGGGTGGAGTGTTGTTATGTATGTAAACCTGTAATTACCATGTCTAACCACCAGAGGGCTTATCCCCTGGAGTCCCAAGGGATCCTACAATCCCTTGGGAGCACCTGCATATAAGGAGGCTTTACAGGCTGGAGAGGCACTCTGAGATCTGTAATAAAGGACTACGGTCACACCTACTTGAGCTTGCAGTATCTAGTCTGACTCTTTATCCAAGACATAACACCTTCGGCCTGCGGGAGAGCAGTGTGCCACGAATGTCCCAGCCACTGCATGAAGGACATGGCTGGCTCATCGGCGACAAAGGATATGGTACCGCCACCTGGCTGATGATACCCCTCCGCAATCCCACCACCCCTGCCGAGCAGCGCTATCGCAACCAGGACCATTATAGAACAAACCATCAGGGTTTTGAAGCAGAGTTTCTGCTCCCTTGACTGCTCTGGAGGGGCATTTCAGTACTCATCTGATTGAGTGTCCATCGTCACCATTGTGTGCTGCAGGCTGCACAACCTGGCTATCATGAGGGGCCAGCCATTACCAGCATGGATGGATGATCCACCTGAGGAGGACGATGACGATGAGGAAGAAGACGAGGAGCTTCTGCAAAGGAGGAGACAGCCTGACACTATTGCGGCTGCAAGGGCTGCTCACGTGACATCCATCATGCATCAATTCCAGTGAATGACGCAAGATGTGCCAAATGGTCAACCTATTCACCTGACAATGTGCTGAAGACATCCTCGATGCCTCCGTGTATATAAATGGCAAGACAAGAATGTCTGGGACGCCTTGGTCACTTGAAGCATCAACATCCACTGGTATCTACCAAGGATGAGCTCAATGGGCTGCTGAGACACAAATGCAAAGGTTGCGGTGGACTCCATCATCCTCACAGTTAGTGCATCGACATTCTCGGGAACCCTTGGCAATGCACCCACTAGATCGCTGTGCATCTGCAATGACTGTCTTGCGAGATCCTCTAATTCAGGTTCATCATCAGAATGCTGCTGAGCATCACTCAGCACTCACCCTCCGGGGAGCTCGCCACTTGATCTCCCCTCCCCTGTGGTGTTACTGCAGGCCACTGAGTCCCGCAGCATCACCCACCTCCATCTTCCGCAAAAAAGCTGCTGGCCCCACTCTCTGAGGATGCTGGATCTTCTGTTACATTCAGAGAGGTGTCCTCTGTCTCCTTCTCCTCTCCACCATCACCCACAGTGGAAGGCTGACGTGCAGGCTCCTGGCCATCTGAGTCATCATCAGAAAGCACAAAGCCAGAGAAGAGTGGTTACCTGCAGGGAAGGGGCCAGGATTGGGAAAGGCGTTCGCAAATGCCAGTCTCATGGAAAGTAGTGAAAGATTGTGGTGTCAGGGCTAAGTGGCCTGCTAGAGGATGCAAAGGTCCTCAACATACCATCACTGTCCCAAGGGGTTTCAGCCTCACCCACCACACCCACTTTTGCACCCATCAGTGCAGATACGCGTTCCTCCACAGGAGTTAGGAGTTGCATCTCAGAGCCCACTCCTCTGGTCTGCATCTGGTCTCTTCTGATCTGCGCGAGCTTGGCCTGCAAGATTAAAAAGAATGTCAGAGTTGTAAGAATAAAAGTGTTTATTAATCATTGAAATTGATTATGTGTATGTATAAATGTTAAAAATGGAAAGACCAGTTAGTGTTGAAACAAAATGGATGCCCACAGAGCCATAGTGATGCCCCATGGCTTTTATGTATTGGCCATTGGAGCCCTCATGGAGCAAACCATTGGAGCCCTCATGGAGCAAACGGTAAGGCTAACCGATCTATAATTCCCTGTTTTCTCTCTCCCTTCTTTTTTTAAAAGTGGGGTTACGTTAGCTACCCTCCAATCCATAGGAACTGATCCAGAGTCTATAGAATGTTGGAAAATGACCACCAATGCATCCACTATTTCTAGGGCTGCTTCCTTAAGTACTCTGGGATGCAGACTATCAGGCCCTGGGGATTTATCAGCCTTCAATCCCATCAATTTCCCTAACACAATTTCCTGACTAATAAGGATTTCCTTCAGTTCCTCTTTCTCGCGAGACCTTCGGTCCCCTAGTATTTCCGGAAGGTTATTTGTGTCTTCCTTCCTGAAGACAGTATTTGTTCAATTGGTCTGCCATTTCTTTGTTCCCCATTATAAATTCACCTGATTCTGACTGCAAGGGGCCGACATTTGTCTTCACTAATCTTTTTCTCTTCACATATCTATAGAAGCTTTTGCAGTCAGCTTTTATGTTCCCTGCAAACTTACTCTCATACTCTATTTTCCGTCATCTAATTAAACCCTTTGTCTTCCTCTGCTGAATTCTAAATTTCTCACAGTCCTCAGGTTTGCTGTTTTTTCTGGCCAATTTATATGCCTCTTCCTTGGATTCAACACTATCCCTAATTTTCCTTGTTAACCATGGTTGAGCCACCTTCACTAGGGGGGTAGTGCTGGACAGGCTAATGGATCTCAAGGTAGACAAGTCCCCTGGTCCTGATGAAATGCATCCCAGGGTATTAAAAGAGATGGCAGAAGTTATAGCAGATGCATTCGTTATAATCTACAAAAATTCTCTGGACTCTGGGGAGGTACCAGCGGATTGGAAAGCAGCTAATGTAACACCTCTGTTTAAAAAAGGGGGCAGACAAAAGGCAGGTAACTATAGGCCGGTTAGTTTAACATCTGTAGTGGGGAAAAAAAATAGCGGGACATCTAGATAGGAATAGTGCAATCATGCAGACGCAACATTGATTCATGAAGGAGAAATCATGTTTAACTAATTTACTGGAATTCTTTGAGGATATAACGAGCATGGTGGATAGATGGATGTGGTGTATTTAGATTTCCAAAAGGCATTCGATAAGGTGCCACACAAAAGGTTACTGCAGAAGATAAAGGTATGCGGAGTCAGAGGAAATGTATTAGCATGGATCGAGAATTGGCTGGCTAACAGAAAGCAGAGAGTCGGGATAAATGGGTCCTTTTCGGGTTGGAAATCGGTGGTTAGTGGTGTGCCACAGGGATCGGTACTGGGACCACAACTGTTTACAATATACATAGATGACCTGGAAGAGGGGACAGAGTGTAGTGTAACAAAATTTGCAGATGACACAAAGATTAGTGAGAAAGCGGGTTGTGTAGAGGACACAGAGAGGCTGCAAAGAGATTTAGATAGGTTAAGCTAATGGGCGAAGGTTTGGCAGATGGAATACAATGTCGGAAAGTGTGAGGTCATCCACCTTGGGGAAAAAAAACAGTAAAAGGGAATATTATTTGAATGGGGAGAAATTACAACATGCAGCGGTGCAGAGGGACCTGGGGGTCCTTGTGCATGAATCCCAAAAAGTTAGTTTGCAGGTGCAGCAGGTAATCAGGAAGGCGAATGGAATGTTGGCCTTCATTGCGAGAGGGATGGAGTACAAAAGCAGAGAGGTCCTGCTGCAACTGTACAGGGTATTGGTGAGGCTGCACCTGGAGTACTGCATGCAGTTTTGGTCACCTTACTTAAGGAAGGATATACTAGCTTTGGAGGGGGTACAGAGACGATTCACTAGGCTGATTCCGGAGATGAGGGGGTTACCTTATGATGATAGATTGAGTAGACTGGGTCTTTATTCGTTGGAGTTCAGAAGGATGAGGGGTGATCTTATAGAAACATTTAAAATAATGAAAGGGATGGACAAGATAGAGGCAGAGACGTTGTTTCCACTGGTCGGGGAGACTAGAACTAGGGGGCACAGCCTCAAAATACGGGGGAGCCAATTTAAAACCGAGTTGAGAAGGGATTTCTTCTCCCAGAGGGTTGTGAATCTGTGGAATTATCTGCCCAGGGAAGCAGTTGAGGCTAGCTCATTGAATGTATTCAAATCACAGATCGATAGATTTTTAACCAATAAGGGAATTAAGGGTTATGGGGAGCGGGCGGGTAAGTGGAGCTGAGTCCACGGCCAGATCAGCCATGATCTTGTTGAGTGGCGGAGCAGGCTCGAGGGGCTAGATGGCCTACTCCTGTTCCTAATTCTTATGTTCTTATGTTCCCCGTTTTATTTTTACACCAGACAGGGATGTACAATTGTTAAAGTTGATCCATGTGATCTTTAAATGTCTGCCATTGCCTATCCACCGTCAACCCTTTAAGTATCATTCGCCAGTCTATCCTAGCCAATTCATGTATCATACCATCAAAGTTACCTTTCTTTAAGTTCAGGACCTTGGTCTCTGAATTAACTGTGTCACTCTCCATCTTAATGAAGAATTCTACCATATTATGGTCACTCTTCCCCAAGGGGTCTCTCACAACAAGATTGCTAATTAATCCTTTCTCATTACACAACACCCAGTCTAGGCTGGCCAGCTCTCTAATTGGAGCCCTCGAGGAGCAAACCTTTGTATCCCTCGTGGAGCAAACCATTGGAGCCCTCATGGAGCAAACCATTGGAGCCCCCGCTTGACAGATCTCAGGCATATCGGGAGCGAGGACACTTGCAGGGCAAGATTTCTGATATCTACGAATATCTTGCCCTGATAATGTCCTTTAAAATCTTGCGCCTGAAAAAGCAGGCCTCTAGCCTACTTTTACAGGCGCAAGTGTTTAAAAATACATAACAACTATAAATTAAGTTAAATAAACTCATATGAAAACATACTTTATTGTTAAAAACCCTTCTCACTACAGTAAGTTTATTTTAAGGCATCTTTAAAAAACGTCGGGAAAATATTATTTTTTATCAGAACTTTAATTTAAATGATTCTTAAATATGTCGTGTAATTTTCTATTTTTATTGATTTTTTGTGTGTTTGGGAGGGAGTTTCTCATTCATAATAATGGGAACTCCAACTTACGGAGTTCCCATTATTATGAATGAGAAAATACTGTACCTTGATTGGCTGCCCAGAGCCATGTGACTACAGCTCCAGCCCTGCGCACATCCCAACGTGCACGCGCTCCAATGCATAGGAGTGAAGGCTTCAGGCTCGGAAGTTCGAGCGGGCGCAGCAGCAACAGGTAAGTGCGCAGTTTTTATCTTTTTTCTTTAGTTTGCCCACGGTAAGACCTGTTGCGGAATTTCAGGCCCATAATAACATAAGAAATAGGAGCAGGAGTAGGCCATATGGCCCCTCGAGCCTGCTCCGCCATTCAATATGATCATGGCTGATCCGATCATGGACTCAGGTCCATATCCCTGCCCGCTCCCCATAACCCCTTATCCCCTTATCATTTAAGAAACTGCCTATTTCTGTCTTAAATTTATTCAATGTCCCAGCTTCCACAGCTCTCTGAGGCAGCGAATTCCACAGATTTACAACCCTCTGAGAGAAGAAATACTTCTCATCTCAGTTCTAAATGGGCGGTCCCTTATTCTAAGATCATGCCCTCTAATTCTAGTCTCCCCCATCAGTGGAAACATCCACCTTGTCAAACCCCCTCATAATCTTATACGTTTCGATATGATCACCTCTCATTCTTCTGAATTCCAATGAGTAGAGGCCCAACCTACTCAATCTTTCCTCATAAGTCAACCCCCTCATCTCCGGAATCAACCTAGTGAACCTTCTCTGAACTGCCTCCAAAGCAAGTATATCCTTTCGTAAATATGGAAACCATATGTTTCGCATGCCCGACATAAGGCTCCAAAAGCAAGCGCTCTACTCAGAACTTCTACACGACAAGTGAACCCCAGGTGGGTAGAGGAAACATTTTAAGGACACCCTCAAAACCTTCTCGATAAAGTGCAACATCCCCACTGACACCTGGGAATCCCTGGCCAAAGACCGCCCTAAATGGAGGAAGAGCATCCGGGAGGGCGCTGAGCACCTCGAGTCTCGTCGCCGAGAGCATGTAGAAAACAAGTGCAGGCAGTGGAAGGAGCGTGTGGCAAACGGACTCCCCACCCACCCTTTCCTCCAACGACTGTCTGTCCCACCTGTGACAGAGACTGTAATTCCTGTTTTAGACTGTTCAGTCACCTGAGAACTCACTTTTGGAGTGGAAGCAAGTCTTCCTGGATTTCGAGGGACTGCCTATGATGATGAAAGCATGACGAGGAAACAGTAGGGTCCAAAGGTTGTCTGCAGCTAGAGCTATTCAGCAGCAGCTTCGCAAAGAGAACTAATATTGAACAATACATGCTCCCATCTATTAATAGTCAGGGCCAATATCTGTCCCAGTTCTTTCGCACTACAATAAATAGCATCTGCCCAAATACCAAAATTGGTCTTCATGTCACATAACATTTCAAGGTCACCAGCTACTACAGAATCACTCTCTGTACTGTGGTTTTGCTGACTTACAGAAAGTCCTACATATTATTGTGTTCACTCCAGTGTGATACCCTAGTGCCTGTCTGAAGTTCTTTTTTGCCTACTGTAGTGCTTCTACAAGGTCCTTCCAGGCAGTTGCAACCTGGGAGGTGGAAGCTGATTCATTCAAGGCTCATGACATGCTTATGGTCAGTGATCTCTAGAACCTTGGGCTTAAGAGGGGGCCAGTGTAGATGGCAGCAACTTGGCATCTGCCGTGCCATTCTGGTATACAGGCAGGCATTAGTTCAAGGGTCGCGGAAAGAAAAAAAGACTTGTATTTATATAGCGTTTTTCACGACCATCAGATATCTCAAAGCGCTTTATTGCCCATGAAGTACTTTTGGGGCTAGTTTATCTGCTCTTTTGCGCCTCCATTTGCACCCCAGTGGGCCAGTTAATGTTTGTTTTTGAGCGCAGCGCCGGGCATCCAACTTTTAGTGCACAGCCGGTAAATTCGACTCATGGTTGGCAGCGCCACAAAAACTTACCGATCCGCCCCCTAGTTTCACTAAGATCATGATGTCAATCATCGTGCAATGCTCTGCTAGCGCCCCAATGCAAGATTCAGCCCTAATGCCTCATTTAATACCGCCCCAGGAAATGTCTAAAAAACAGGTGTTCTCAGGGTGCAGCAGGCGGGATGAGGATCCTACATTGCAGGTCACATTGACTGCAATGGTTGTGCACATCTCGCTGCGTGAAGATCCGACTTGCAAAGGGCACTTTTATCTGCAATTACAGTGCCCTTACAAGGTGAGTGAGAACATTTAATGGGGGCATTACTAGTTCGCCAGCATATCATGCTCCATGCTATTGCCAGGCAGCATCAAGCTAGAGGAAGGGCTCTTGGCCATGTCGGCCCACGGATGAGGAGAGGGAGAAGACATCTGGGGAGAAGGGCTTAGCCCCCATGGGTTTACAGGCACCAACGTTCATACCTCCAGCTCGCTGAGGAGCAGTGTGTGAGAAGGCTGCCTGCCGAAAGGAAATGCTGACAGAGATATGCCATCTCCTACAGGCAGACCGATGCCTGGACAGCACTGGAAGCAGCCTTCAATACTCCCCTCAACAGGTATCCAAATTCATTATGGTATGCTGCATGCTACATAACGTGGCCTTCATGAGGGGCCAGGCATTCCTCACCTCAGGGTTGGCATGCTCACCTCAGGTGGAGGAACACAACGAAGAGGAGCCTGGCAAGGCCCCCATTGAATAGCCACACCATCCACGGGGGAGGCAGTATGGAGATGCTGATAGACCAAGAGTTGCACGTCGCCAGCTCGTAATGGACCGGCTCTCCCAAATGGTAGAAACTGAGGGATGGAGCTAATACTGGACATGCTATGTGCCTCCATAAACGCACATCTCTGGTGAACGTTGGAATGATGAACAAGAAACCAATGGCAAATGATGAATCATAAATTTTACTGCAACAAAGTCACAAAAACTTCCCCCACCAAAATAAAACAATAAAATATACAACGTTATGTGTCAAGGCACTTAACAACAACCAAACTTTTTTAACACTGCAATTTTTGGCTCGGGCACAAAAAGTCCGTTGTGTAATGCCTGATTTAACGCCCTCGATCATGGATCCTCATTTTTTGCTGAATTTCTCAGTCGAGGGCACAAACTTATTTCAGGTGGTATCTTTACTACCCCGCCGCGATTAACGCCCCGAAATCGGGAAAGACGAAAATCCAGCCCTTGGATTGTCACTGTTGTAATGTTGTCATCATGTTTCGTTTTCCATTGCACAACTGCTCCTGCCTGGGCTGTGGCTCAGCACTCGCACTGAACTGTGGGAGAGGTGATAGATCAGTGATCCATTTTAAGCCTCTATCTACTTCATCTTTCATCCTGTCCAAAGAGGGTTGGTTGAGCCCATGGCCTGCTTGGCTCCAGTATGAATATTTCTGAGAGATTCTATTATTATTGTCACAGGCTCCTGTGGGGAGTAGGGTGGAGCTCGGGTGTGGTGATTATCGAGGTGACCTGGTTCATTTCAGAGTGCCAATGCCGTGCATGAGAACCCCACACAAGTGAGTAGTGGATTCCACCGTATTATCCTATGTGTTTTGGAAGCTCCCTGGAAACCAGTCCAATGCATTCGACAATTGCTGCTACACAAAAATCATCCTCTTTTTTTGGAAGGCTAGGCCCCTAAATTCTGCATCTTTGTCCCCTTCAGTAGAACTAGGATATGAGCTGCTCCTTTGGCCCTTCGGTAGGCTCAATGCTTGGCCTTTCTTGACACTTCCACCCGGTCTTGCTCATTTCTGCTCGGTGAAGCCCCAGTCCATTTCCCTCAAACTCATAACCTAAGTCACATGGGATGCTGATTTCTGTGCTGGTACTTGGCAGGATAAAAGTGAATAATGGTACATTACCATTAAGGTTTGCACTGTCAGTCTATCGGTATCTGAGTCTTCTGATTGACCTAGAAAAAGGGGAGTGGAACAAGCTAATGATTTAATTGAAAAGGCTAATGCTAGCAGATCAGTGAGAGCCCTATGCAACACCAGGTTGTCCAGTTAAGGAAGCTAGTGGATGTGTGTGACTGAAAGAAATAAGTAGAAAGAAGAAGGTAAGATGCCAACAGCCTTCAGCTGTGTCATCTCCAATTCTGACTGCTGTGCATCTTCCAATGATATCACTGACAACCCCTTCCATAGGGGTGAATGTTTGTAGTGTGGCAGGACCATCTATGTTTAGATTGTCTTCCTCCTTTTGCATGACAGCATCTCCTGCAAGAAGAGTGGGAGAGGATTAATATGTGCCCTGGCTTTCAATCCTCATCATGTGGAAAATGGACTTGTGCTATTGGCCAGCAGGCAAGGCTCCTCACTGGCTGTGTAAACTTTAAAATTATATCCATTATATACATAAAAAGATATCCACTTAGGTAAATGGAACTTGAGTCGCCATCATCATCAAGAGAGAGAAGGTTATGAGAGAAATAAAGACCGACCTTTCATTTTATGAATAGCTACGTTTACTGGAAATTTCCTTGGCGCATCTCCTGCTCCACCACCAGAATGTTGGTGCTGAGCACCTCGAGTCTCATTGCTGAGAGCATGCAGAAAACAAGCACAGGCAGCGGAAGGAGCGTGCGGCAAACCAGACACCCCACCCACCCTTTCCTCCAGTGACTGTCTGTCACACTTGTGACAGAGACTGTAATTCCCATATTGGACTGTTCAGTCACCGAAGAACTCACTTTTGGAGTGGAAGCAAATCTTCTTCGATTTCAAGGAATTGCCTATGAGTGAGGTTGAAAATCGGTTTACATGCAGAAACAGGGCATCTGCTAAACCTTTGCCAATGTTACAACAGCGGAATGGGATTTGTTCTGAGGAAATTTCTGGTAGTTATTTTTAGTATCATTATCTTACATTTCTTAACATTAAATGCTGTTACCCATTCAATTTCCCAGTTTCTAAGTAGGTCTTATTGAACAATATCCAAGTCTTTGGAGTAATCCATTTACTTGGGCAGCTTTATGTCTTCTGCAGACTGGGGCAATACTCGTGGTAACTTTGTCAAGGTTATTAATGAATGTTCTGAACAGCAGGGGTCCCTGCTGCTTTGAAGATTGCTATTTAGAGAAATATAAAGCATTGTGAATTGATACTGTTTGGGTTCAATATATATGAACTTTGTGACTGAGAAAATGCATTAATCAAGCTGCCAATACCTCTGCTAACAGACATGGTAGACTGAGTTCACGGGGTTGGGGGTAATATATTAGCATGGATAGAAGATTGGCTGACAAACAGAAAACAGAGAGTTGGGATAAATGGTTTATTCTCTGGTTGGCAATCAGTAATGAGTGGGATGTCGCAGGGATCAGTGCTGGGGCCCCAACAATTTACAATCTATATTAACGACTTCGAAGAGGGGACTGAGTGTAACGTAGCCAAGTTTGCTGATGATACAAAGATGGGAGGAAGGGCAATGATTGAGGAGGACATAAAGAGGCTGCAGGTGGACATAGACAGGCTAAGTGAGTGGGCAAGAATTTGGCAGATGGAGTATAATGTTGGAAAGTGTGAGATCATTCACTTTGGCAGAAAAAATCAAAGAGAAAGTTATTATTTAAATGGAGAAAGATTGCAAAGTGCTGCAGTACAGCGGGACCTGGGGATACTTGTGCATGAAACAAAGGGGGATGGTATCAGTGATCAGGAAGGCCAATGGAATCTTGGCCTTTATTGCAAAGGGGATGGAGTATAAAAGCAGGGAAGTCTTGTTACAGCTGTTCAGGGTATTGGTGAGACCACACATGGAATACTGTGCGCAGTTTTGGTTTCCATATTTACGAAAGGATATACTTGCTGTGAAGGCAGTTCAGAGAAGGTTCACTCGGTTGATCCCGGGGACGAGGGGTTGACTTATGAGGAAAGGTTGAGTAGGTTGGGCCTCTACTCATTGGAATTCAGAAGAATGAGAGGTGATCTTATCGAAATCTATAAGATTATGAGGGGGTTTGACAAGGTGGATGCAGAGATGATGTTTCCACTGGTGGGGAGACTAAAACTAGAGGGCATGATCTTAGATTAAGGGGCCGCCAATTTAGAACTGAGATGAGGAGAAATTTCTTTTCTCAGAGGGTTGTGAATCTGTGGAATTCACTGCCTCAGAGAGCTGTGAAAGCTGGGACATAAATTTAAGACAGAAATGGACAGTTTCTTAAACGATAAGGGGATAAGGGGTTATAGGGAGAAGGCAGGGAAGTGGATCTGAGTCCATGATCAGATCAGCCATGATCTTATTGAATGGCGGAGCAGGCTTGAGGGGTCTTATGGCCTACTCCTGCTCCTATTTCTTATGTTCTTATGTTCTTATGAATACCTGTATTGTTCTCTTGTCCTTTCCTCATTAATGGCCTAGAAATTGCGGTCGGAGGCTTGCCACCCGCGTACGCCTCCGAACTGCAAGAAAACTACAAACTTACTTTGCGCCTTCGCAGCTTTGGACTCTTGCGGTCCTGGGTCTGCAGGCGTATGTCTGTGTAAAGGCCCACGCATCCCAGGGGCGCAGGCGGTTCGCAAGCGTCCCCAAAATCATGTGGGCCAGACCAACCAATGACAAAGGGGGATTCCTATTATGCTTATAGGTTCCATTTATTTATGGAATCCCCATAAGCATAACAGAAATCCTAAAGAGTACAATTTCACAACATTGAAATAAAAATAAATGATCACAGGTTCAAACGTAATTAAAATGCCATTGAATTAAACATTTAAAATAAAAATTAAATTTTTTGAAAAATAAATGTCAACATTTTTAACCAGAACAAAATTGATCTAAACTAATTTTAAATGTAAGTTAATGTTTAAATCATTAAAAACATTAATTTTAACATTTATTTAAACCCTTTCACTGGTAAAAGAAGGCCTTACTGTGGAGCAGGCTCGAGGGGCCGACTGGCCTATTCCTGCTCCTACTTCTTATGTCCTATTTCTTATACACTCCTGTTTTTACCAGGCGTAAGAGTTTGGTGTGTATTCGCTGAGCAGTAGTTGGGTGAATAGCCCAACTCTGCGCCAGCAAAAGTGGATTTACAGCGGATGCATACGATCTGTCAAGGAGAAACTTGACAGATCGCAAGTTCCGGGTTCTCGCGCTTAGGCATCGCATGTGGAAATCCAGAACTTGCGGGGCACTTACGATGGCGTACTGTGCATCCGGGTCAATATGTGACAACTGCTGAGTCCAAAGCCCCAATTTTGCAAAAGTGGGGCTGTGCACCAGTTGCTCGAGGTGTGACATGCTGAATATTATGATGGGAGTCGCTCCCCCAATTTGAATGGACTACAGAGGAAAATCTTGCCCAGAGCGCTTGACCTGTAGTAACACACTTGACTGGGGAGCACAAAATCTGAAGGCAGCAGCTCGTAAAAGGCTGCAGCTTACCATGAAAGAGAAGTCGCGAAGGTGGCACAAAAGTGGACTAATTGTTTATAGTGGCACAGTGGAGACATGTGGCCAGCATTACTTCCTTTGACATTGTAGAACTGGAGCTGCTGCTGAAGAAGGTGCTTCAAAGGCCAGGGAGATGTATTGAGTACAATGCCCAGGGGTTAGTGTTGGGACCCCTACTGTTCCTAATTTAAATAAATGACCTACATTCAGAAAATCAATGCAAATTGGTCAAATTTGCAAAAGATAATCTGGTGAAACGTAGGGCTGTTACTGATTTGCTAGAACTTGCCTTTGCAATTACATCGTTAATTGTCCCTTTCCCTTTTTTCTCGGTCAATCAGAAGACTCAGATACTAGTGCAAGATCGTCACTAAGGTAGGGGGAGATTGAAGCAGCCAAGGAGTCACAGAAAGACTTCGGCAAAATTTGAAAGCTGGCAGAACAATGGAGGATGAAATCCAATGCAGATAAAGTGTCACAGACTGGAAAAATGGGGAATATACTTACAGCTAGTGTGGTGGCTGACAGCGACCTGGGAGTGATAATAGGTTCATTGGCCTAGAAATTTGATTAAGCCCGATAATAGGCGGTGCCACCGCGGGCCAAGGTTAACTCCGCCCTCAAAAACAGCGCAGGCAGCACCATTATTTTGGTGCTGCCTGCTGATTTAAATGAGTGCAGCGCAAAACCGCTCGTGCAACGTGCTCTTCCAGCCGACAAGATCAGCAGGAAGCCGAAGGTCGGATCTGAAGCATCTGTGCAGTGTTCTCAGGAAATCGCGATTTATTAAAGTTAAGTGCGATGTTTCCGATTATGTTTCTCATGTTTTGTAGGTTGACAGAGAGGGTATGCAAGATAAATAAAAGCCTAAAAATACACTAATTTGTCAGATTTTAAAGAATGCAACCAATATTTCCGATTCTACTCCTGAGAATACAACTGAAAGCAACCTATTCTTTTAATATACATACAAAGTGAATAAGCAGAGGCTTTTCACTATAAATCTTTTTAGGAGTATATCCCTCTTGAAAGTACCTGGATAAATATCTTGAAAGGGCAATGGTGTTCTGGAATTGAGAGATTTGTTTGCAATACTGGATTTCAGAGCCAGCAGAGATGATCCATGATTGCTCCCTGAATAGACCAAGAGATGTGAAAAGTTTACTGTATATCCTGAACACCTGAATATCGATATGAGTAAATGCAGATGTACAAATTCCTTCAGAAACAGGAAAATGCCCTTCGCTCTCCTTTAATTGAACATGTAACAAGCACACACCTGTTACTTCAGAGGTACAGGGTGCATCTTCAATACGGACATTTGTAACAATGACAGTAAACATTTACAACGCCCAAATATCATTTTATTTCCAGTTTACTGACACAACTGCAAGCGCTTATTAGTGAGCTTTGCAACTCTGGTGTAAAGTGCACGTCTTGCACTACACAACTGACCTACAGTAAAGGATCAGGCCTTTAGCTGCAGTCCCCCAGACTACTTGTAACTATTTGCTGTTCTGTACACATTACGTGCCAGAACTCACTGCCCTGCTCTGGTTGATTGCTGGCATGTAACATGTATAGAAGAGTCATTCAATCTGCTGATGTGTTTCTGTAGCAATGACCATGGGCCACCTCACTGGACTGGACAAACTCTGCAAAGTTATTGAAGGCTTTCTCCCAAGTCTATGCGCTGGCAACGGCTGCACGCACGGGCATGCTTTGACGAGGGCAGTATCAGGTGTGATGACATTCAAAATCGGTGAGCGATTTGCCTGCCGATTGACATCACGCTCTTGATCATTAAAATATTTGAGGTGACCACAGGCAATGGCACTGCTGCCGACCTGCCCAATATGGCGGCCGTTGCGTTCCACGCCGGAAGTGGCCGGTGCATATTTCCTGATGCACACCGCCAGGCAGCTACCTTTTTCTTTCTTCAAAGCTGGATAATGCTCTAGACCAGCCATAACTTGAATACTGGGTTTAATTATGGTCACCAAATTCAAAGAAAACATCAAAGCTTTGGAATTGGTTCAAGGAAGGGTCTTGAATTTGATCCCTAGTATAGGAGGGTTGCGTTATGAGGAAAGATTAGAAAAACGTTGGATCTTCTGATTTTAAAGGAAACAAGAGAGAAGTTGGGGCCGTAATTGCCCCCTTCCCTTAAAGCCTGTTACCACCGAAAATCGGAGGCCACACTGCGGAGTGGAATGGCCGCCGCTCACCCAATCGCCCTGTCATGGTTTCCCAGCGGTGAGCATCAGGGCACCACTTCCCCCCACTTTTCTGCCGCGCTGCTGGCCAGCACTCCTAAGTGCATCATCAGAGCGCGCACCACTGAGGTCACGGGCCGGAAGCCACATTCCGCGATAAAAATCTTCCGACCGCTCGGCCGTGCCAAGAGTAGTTTTTTTTGGGTCGGTGCATAGTTCCTGATGCACACCGCCAGCGTTCGTTAAAGGTGTGTTGGTGTTTGTTGGATTTGTGTTGGCGACTTATCCCCCGTCTTTGAGAACCAGTGCGAGGATAGTACTACAGTGTGCGATTGTTTGCGAGTGCTGGCGGCGCCTCCACCTGCAGAACAGGGAGCCGATATTGAGGAGGCTGGGCTGGGTTGGAAATGGGGGCAGTGCTGGCAGGCCAACGCCTCCTGTACATTGTGCGTGCCGTCGAGGCAGACGGGAGAAGGCGGTGCCAGGTCCAACGGCTGCAGAGGCAGCGGGCAAGGGCCGCAGCTATCATGGCGATCCAGCATGGAGAGGGTCAGGGAGATGGCGTCAGAGGGGAGTGCAAAGAGATGCCACAGGAAGGCCCGCAGCAAGGGCGTCCGTGAGGTACGCGGACCCCCTCCACCAGATACTGGCCCAGCAGGCCAGGAGGCAGCCTGCAGTGGAGGTAGATGCTGGGAATCAGCAGCCAGCAGAGGCGGAGGACCCAGCAGAGCAGCAGGGGGAAGCCAATGAGGCACGACAGAGAGCAAGACAGCTGCACAGATGTGGGGGTGGAAGACCACATCGAGAAAGGGTCTTCCGCCACCAATTCTCAGACAGGGATATGAATGAGGATCAGTGCATGCGCAGACTACGATTCCGCAAGGATGTAGTGACGGAGCTCTGCAACCTCCTGCAGGCAGACTTGGAGCCACAAACATGGGCGAGGACAGCCCTGAGCATAGCATCCAAGATTACTATCGCCCTGAACTTTTATGCCACTGGGTACTTCCAAGCTGCCACTGCGGACATCTCCAACATCTCGCAGTTTGCAACCATTACATCGATATGGTAGGTTACTGATGCTCTCTATAGGAGGGCCGATTACATCTCCTTCCCTATGACCAGTTGGAGTGGCAGTCTGTATTCCTGCGCATTGCAGGCTACCCCAGGGTCCAGCGGGTCATTGATTGCACCCATGTCGGTCTGAGGGCACCCCGACACACTCCCGAGCAATTCCGAAACTGCAAGGGATTCCTCTCCCTCAATGTTCATCTGGTTTGCGACCACAACTGCAAAATTATGCAAGTTGTAAAGTACTGTTCCCTCAGTACAGATTCACATGAGGCGCATAGTGAAGTCAAGGTCACTCAGGACCTGCACCTTTATTACACAGCTCTCGAATGCCACACTTGCCTGAGACCTGTCCTTATATACCTGTCTGGGACAGGTATCCAATGTCTCCTGCAAGTGCACCTCTGGTGGTAAGGTATGCTGGTGGTTACAGGTCATATCTTATTACAGTCATGTATAGCATGGTAAGATACAGTTGTGTACAGTAATGTGAGATACATGACATCACCCTCCCCCAAGGTCTTATTGTCTTTATAGGTTCAGTCTCTCAGGTGGTCTACACTCTCGCGTGGAGCATCTTAGTTGTGGTTCAGTTATTTGCCTTGGTACCTGTTTTTCTTTGGGTGTGGTTGCTGGTATCTCGCCTGGACTGTCTGTTTCATTTAGTGTGATTGTTGGTGTCTCGCCTGGGCTGTCTGTTGGGATTGCCCTTTCCTCAGGTTGTTCCCTCTGTCTGTCCACCAGGTGTGGTGTGAGTTCCACATTGTAGTCTGCTTCTGATTCAGCAGTGTTGTTGGTGAGTCTGCTTTTGACTTGGTCTACATGCCTCTGGCAGGTTATGCCATTGTCCATTTGTACTACCAGAAGCCTGTTTCCTTCCTTGCCCGTTACTGTCCCTGCAAGCCATTTGGGACCCCTGCCATAGGTTAGTACAAACACTTTGTCCCCTATCTCATTCCATCTCCTACTCGAATTTCAGTCATGGTACTTGGTCAGCTGACAGCGCTTTGCCTCAACAATTTCGTGCATGTCTCGGAGGATTAATAAGAGCCTTGTCTTTAAAGTCCTTTTCATCAACAGTTGCGCGGGGGGAACACCAGTCAATGAATGCAGACGAGATCTGTATACCAGCAGCAGTCACGACACGCGACCCTGCAGCGTGGGGCCTTGGATTTTAAGCATGCCTTGTTTAATGATTTGCATTGCTCGCTCCGCCTGGCCGTTGGAGGCCGGCTTGAACGGTGCCGTCTTGACATGATTTATGCCGTGGTCAATTATAAAATCTTGGAATTCTGCGCTGGTGAAGCACGGACCATTATCACTGACCAATATGTCAGGGATTCCGTGCGTTGCAAACATGATTGCGAGGCTCTCCACAGTGGTGGAGGTGGTGCTCGAGTTTACAATGGTGCATTTGATCCACTTTGAAAATGCATCTCCAACTACGAGGAACATTTTGCCCATGAATGGGCCCGCATAGTCTACGTGCACCTGCGACCACGGTTTGGTGGGCCAGGGGCTCAGGGAGGCCTCCCTGGGGGCATTACTAAGTTGAGCACAAATGGTGCACTGTCGGACGCAGAGCTCAAGTCCGCGTCAATGGTAGGCCACCAGACGTGGGATCTGGCTATGGCCTTCATGAGAACGATCCCTGGGTGCTCGCAGTGGAGCTCCCAGACAAATGCCTTTCTGCCTCGCAGGGGCATAATTACTCGGCTGCCCCACATCAGGCAGTCTGCTTGTAGTGATAGCTCATGCATGCGCCTATGAAAGGGTTTGATCTCCTCGGGACAGGCATCGCGAGCCTCTGCCCAGTCACCGGTTAGGACACATCTTTTTACTAAGGATAACGTGAGGTCGCTGACCATCCAGGCTCTGATTTGGCGAGCTGCCATGGGCGAACCTGTGGACTCAAAGGCATTGATTGCCATGACTATCTCACAGTCCCGTTCATCAGACCCTTCCATGGTCGCCAGGGGTAGCCTGCTAAGCGCGTCGGCACAGTTGTCTGTGCCTGGTCTGTGCCTTATGGTGTAGTCGTAAGACGCCAGCATGAGTGCCCACCGTTGAATGCGCGCCGAGGCGTTGCCGTTTATTGCCTTGCTCTCGGATAGGAGGGACGTGAGGTGCTTGTGGTCAGTTTCTAACGCGAACTTGGCCCCGAAAAGGTATTGGTGCATCTTTTTGACACCGTACACGCACGCGAGCGCCTCCTTCTCCACCATTCCGTACCCGCGCTCCACCCACGAAAGTGACCTGGAGGCATAATTTACCCGCACTATTGACATGTTGTAAAACACACCCGACCCCATACGCTGACGCATCACATGTAAGAACTAACTTTTTACCTGGATCAAAGAAAGCCAAAACACTGTTGGAACACAGAAGGTTGCGTGCCTTATTGAAGGCGCGTTCCTGGGCGTCCCCCCAAAACCAATTGCTCCCCTTTCTGAGTAGTACATGGAGAGGCTCCAGCAGCGTTCTTAAGTTCTGCATAAAGTTCCCAAAGTAATTGAGTAGCCCAAGAAAGGCGCGCAGTTCTGAGACATTCCGGGGCCTGGATGCCAGGCGAATTGTTTCTGTTTTGGACTCTGTTGGGCGGATTCCATCAGCGGCAATAATTCTGCCCAAAAATTCAACCTTGGGTGCGAGAAACAGGCACTTGGATTTCTTGACTCGTAGGCCTACCCGATCCAAACTCTTTAGTACTTCCTCCAAATTGCGGAGATGGGAGTCGGTGTCCCTGCCCGTGATAAGTATGTCGTCTTGAAATACAATCGTCCCCGGGATGGACTTGAGCAGACTCTCCATGTTGCGCTGGAATATGGCAGCTGCCGACCTGATGCCGAATGGGCATCGATTGTACATGAAAAGGTCTCGATGTGTGTTGATGGTGGTGAGTAGCTTGGACTCCTCAGTCAATTCTTGCGTCATATACGAAGATGTGAGATCTAGTTTTGAGAAAAGTTTTCCTCCAACCAATGTGGCAAATAAGTCCTCCGCTCTGGGCAGCGGTTAATGGTCCTGTAGGGAGACTGTTTATGGTAGATTTGTAATCCCCACAGATTCGCACGGATCCATCAGGCTTCATGACTGGGACGATGGGACTTGCCCAGTCGCTAAATTCCACGGGTGATATAATGCCTTCCCGCAGAAGCTTGCCAAGTTCATGTTTAATCTTTTCCCTCATCACATAGGGTAGAGCTCTAGCCTTGTATAGGACTGGTCTAGCATCCTGTGTCATGTAGATTTTGACTTTAGCCCCTTTGAAGGTGCCCACATCTGGCTGAAATAGATGTTCAAATTGCTTTAGAATTGTTAAGCAGGAGGTCCGTTCCTCTGACGACATGGCATGAACATCATCCCATTTCCAGTTTAGTTTTGCCAGCCAGCTTCTCCACAGCAGTGCTGGGAGATCTCCGGGGACAATCCACAGGGGAAGTTGGTTCACTGTCCTTTTGTGTGTGACTGAGAGCATGGCGCTGCTGAGGACTGGGATGATTTATTTGGTATAGGTCCTTAGTTTGGTGTCGACCCTTGTGAGTTTTGGTCTGTCTCTTTTGTGCAGCCACAGCTGTTCAAATTGTTGAGTGCTCATGAGAGATTGACTCGCTCCTGTATCCAGCCCCATGTTGACGGGTATCCCGTTGAGTAGGACCCTCATCATTATTGGAGGCGTCTTGTTGTTGGAGCAATGGCCATTAATTGTGTTGACCCGCTGTACATTGGTGTCCCGGGTACTGTCCTCACCGTCTTCTGGTCCGCTTTCTGACCCTTCCGATTCGTATACCAGCCGAGCTGCTGTTTTTCTGCACATGCGGGCCAGATGCCCTGTATAGTCGCAGTTTCTGCAAACAGCATGCTGAAATCGACACCCCCTTAATGAGTGCCTTCCCCCACATCTCCAGCACAGACCGTTTCCATTGTTTCCGAAGGATGAGCTGCGTCTAGCTGATCTCTCTTGAGCTTCTCTCAGTTTGTAGTTGATTGCTTGCATTGTGGGTTGATGAGGTGTGAACGGCCATTTATGTGGCCCTTGATGGCTTCTGGCGCCACTGCCTGCTGTTGAGGGCCTGCTCTCCTGCCTTTGTCTGTGTGTGGGGGTAGCAGCTTGTTTCACGCTGTGAACCCCTTGTTCCGATGTTTCATTAGTTGTCATACCCGCAGTGTAGATCAACCTCGTTTCTTCTTCTTCTGCCAAGAATGTCTGTGCAACCAGTGCTACCGCCTCTAGGGTCAAGTTCTTGGTTTCAATGAGCTTTCAGAATATGCCTGCATGGCCTATTCCCTCAATAAAAAAGTCTCTCAGTACTTCCCTCCTTAGTTCATCGGAGAACTCACATAAGCTAGCCAACCTCCAAAGTTCCGCCACGAAGTCGGGTATGCTCTGGCCCACACAGCGTTTGTGGTTGTCGAACCTGTGTCTGGCCATGTGTAGGCTGCTCGCTGGCTTCAGGTGATCTCTTACCAGTGTGCTCAACTCTTCAAACGACTTGCTTGCTGGTTTCTCGGGTGCCATCAGGTCCTTCATTAAAGTGTATGTTTTTGAGCCACAGCTGGTCAAGGGATGGGCTCTTCTCTTGTTTGCCTTGTCGTCGCCTAACCAGTCTTTGGTTACAAAGCTTTGCTGGAGCCTTTCTATAAAGTCGTCCCAATTGTCTCCAGCATTATATTTTTCATCTGATCCGTTGTTCGCCATTCTGTGGATTCTGTAATCCCGTAACTCGTCGCCACTGTAAAGTCCTGTCCCCTCAGTACAGATTCACACGAGGTGTGTAGTGAAGTCAAGGTCACTCAGGACTTGCACCTTTATTACACAGGTCTCGAATGCCACACTTGCCTGAGACCTGTCCTTATATACCTGTCTGGGACAGATATCCAGTGTCTCCTGCAAGTGCACCCCTGGTGGTAAGGTATGCTGGTGGTTACAGGTCATGCATGGCATGGTAAGATACAGTTGTGTACAGTAGTGTGAGATACATTACACAAGTGTATGCCCGTTTTCCTGGCAGCAGCCACAATTCTTTCATACTGCATCAGAGCGGTGTGCCAGGCCTCTTCACTGGTCCGAATCAAGATTGTGGCTGGGCGTGTCTCCATATTCGTGGTGGTGTGCTGCATGCTCCACAATCTAGCCATCAGGAGGGTACAGCCATTGGAGGATGAAGCAGCAGTGCCACCTGTGGAGGAGGAGGAGGAGGAGCAGGATGTGGTTGGGCAGCCACAGAGGAGGCAGTGTCGCCATCGTGACCCTGCAAGGGAAGCACAAAGCCGTCTCATAGCTGCGCGTTTCACATAACTGAATGCTCAGATGAGCCTACATCTGGCCAAGTCCATGGGCCAACCTGTGAGCCCTCTCACACATCATTCCTGCAGAGTAAAATGAGTGACCTATTCAAAAATCTCCAAAACAAAATAAAGATTTATTACACCCTAAACAATGGGTGGCCAAAACTTCAACATAATCAATTTTCACCCTTATGCAACTCTTTATTGCCCCGCTTACGCAGACCTAACCTTACACTACGCCACAGTGTCTCCCCTGTGGCTGCCTCATGGCTTTGGGAAGGCTGCTGTGTGTCTATAGAGGAAGCTACAGATGTCCTTCTCAGATGTCCTTGACCAGCTCTGGCTCTGGAAGGGCTGGCTGCAGCCTGGGCTGCATCCTCCTCTGCGCCTTCAGTTGGAAGTGACTGGGGCGATTCCATGGTTGACAGCAATTGCGAAGTGGCAGATCTCGGCTCAGGGCTGCTTTGTGAACCTGAGAGCCCACATCAGTATCCTGGTCCGAGGAACCAGCGCCATTCCCCCGGGGCAGCACCCCACCTCCCCACCAAGCTGCTGGAGCACAGGTTGGAGGGGTGGGGTAGCACCGTTTGGCCCCTGGTGGACCCAGCTGCAATGGCAGCAGTCAGATCTCGTGTAACATCCAGCTGAGGCTGCATGAGAGCAGCCACACTCTGGAAGCCATCAGAGATGACAGCAGTAAGACGCTCCGTGGCCTGTTTTCCAGAGTGCATGAGAGCATGCTGAGCTTCCAGGGCAGCAGCCATCCTGTCCAAAGAAGCACAGCCACGCTCGCTCCATTGCGCCTGTGTTGCAATGGCAGCTGTCACCTCGGGCAAGAGACGCGTCATTGCAGCTGGATCTGCACGATCATTCTGGGAGTCCACCATCGTCTCCACACTGGCAATGATGGTCCCCATAGTGTGCGCAGAGCTGTCAACAATGCGGGAGGCGGACTCCTCCATGCTCCTGACCACTTGCGACAGCCTCTCGGGCACCCCTTGCATTGCTGCCAAGAGCTTGGAATAGAAACATAGAAATTTACAGTGCAGAAGAAGGCCATTTCGACCCATCATGCCCACGCTGGCCGACAAAGAGCCGCACGGCCATCGGTCAGCAGCCCTGAAGGTTACATCTCAACCTACGGACAATGAACAATGGCGGAAAGGTAAAGAGCACCCAGCCCAACCATTCTGCCTCACACAACTGCGACATGCCTTATACTGAAACCTTCTACACTCCACCCCAACCGGAGGCATGTGATCTCCTGAGAGAGGCAAAAACCAGATAAAAACCCAAGCCTCCACCCTTTTTTCACAAACCCCAACATCGATGGGCTCATCTGAGTCCTCCTGAGCAGGACTCAGCTGCGCACCCGCCCCCTGGAGAGATGATACCCGAAGTTCCCTTTGCCCTGCACCATGCTGCAGCCCGCTAAGCCCCGGTGCTTCACCCAGTGCAGACCCCTCTCCTAAATCTAAGATGCCCGACCATGTATTCTCAGTATCTGAGCTGGCGCATGCGAGTGTAGGAAGCACTGACGCACTAGTGCTCACAAAGCTCTCCCCACTCTTCCTCATCAGACATGCTGTCAAGATCATCCAGAGTGTCAAGTGTGTCCTCCTGACTCTGGCTGACAGTCATGTCAAGGGTGTCCGTTTCGCTCATGCTGACATTTGCAATCATAAAGAGGAGAAAGGGTGCTGTGAGGGTGAGGTGCTGCATTGCACCATGCAGCAAGCAGCTTGCACACAAGCATAAGCAATAGCCAGGTAGGCCATTGCACTGTCAGGGAGAGATGGCATTGCACAAAGGCTGTCACTTACCCATGAAGTTTCCTGAGGCCTTGGCAATTAGTGCAAGTGTGGGTCCAATACATGCAGCTGTGAATCTCTCATGCATGGTAGCCTCCATTGAGTGTGCACACATACAGGCCTTGCAATCAAAAGCTACTTCAGCTACTATGTAGTGTTAGTGAGAAACAAGTTAAGGTGAAGGTTGGTGGTCCTTTTCCTGCATTGGGTGGAGGTGCACTGGTAAATGGAAGTCCCCGAAACATCCTCTGCAATCTCCCTCCAGACATTTAGGAAGACACTCCCAATTGGTTTCCCACCAGTATCAGGGAAGAGTAGCTGCCTCCTTCCTTCCACAGTTTGCATCAGGCTTTCTAGCTCAGTGTCGCTGAAGCGGTATAGCCCTCTTCAAAGATCCCTCTGCAGCTATCTCCTCTGAAACAACTCATTAATTTGAACAGTATGTCAACTTAAGCACCTTGGAACGTTTTACTTTGCTAAAGATGTTATATAATTGAAATTTGTTGTTGTTGTTGTTAAACCATAATTTAAAAAAGGGGAGAAGGATAAACCTGGCAATTAAAGGCCAGTCAGTTTAATGTCGGTGATGGAGAAGCTTTTAGAAACAATAATCTAGGAAAAAATTAACAGCCACTTGGCCAAGCATGGACTAATAAAGGAAAGGCAGCATAAATTTGTTCAGGGCAAATCATGTTTGACTAACTTAATTGAGTTTTTTGATGAAGTAGCAGACAGGGTGGATGAGGGCAGTGTAGTTGATGTTGTGTATATAGACATTCAAAAGGCGTTTGATAAAGTACTATATACTCGGCTTGTTTGCAAAATTGAAGCCCATGGGATAAAAGGGGTAGTTGAAGCATGGATGCAAAACTGGCTAACGGATAGAAAACAGAGAATTGTGGTGAATGGCTGTTTTTAGAACTGGAGGAAGGTATACAGTGGTGTTCCCCAGGGTTCAGTACTCAGACCACTGCTGTTTTGATATACATTAATGACTTGGACTTGGGATTACAGGGCACAATTTCAAAATTTGCAGATGACGTGAAACTTGGAAGTGTAGTAAACATTGAAGGAAGATAGTAATAGACTTAAGGAGGACATAGACAGACTGGTGAAATCGGCAGACTCATGACAGATGAAATTAAATGCAGAAAAGTGTGATGTCATATATTTTGATAGGAAGAATGAGGAGAGGTAATATGAACAAAATGGTACAATTGTAAAGTGGGTGCAAGAATAGAGAAACCTGGGGGCGCTTGTGTACAAATCTTTGAAGGTGACAGGACAGATTAACAAAGCAGTTAATAAAGCATATGGGATCCTGGGCTTTATAAATAGAGGTATAGAGTATAAAAGCCAGGAAGTTATGCTAACTGTACATAAAACACTAGTTCAGCCCCAGCTGGAGTATTGTGTTCAATTCTGCTACCATAATTTAGGAAATACATGAAGGCTTTGGAGAGAGTACAGAAGAGATTTACTAGAATGGTTCTAGTGATGAGGGTTTGCAGTTACTTGGATAGACTGGAGAAGCTGAAGGCTAAGAAGAGATTTGATAGAGGTGTTTAAAATCATGAAGGGTTTAGATAGAGTAGATAAAGAGAAACTCTTTCCAATGGCAGAAGGGTCGATAACCAGAGGGCACAGATCTAGGGTGATTGGCAAAAGAACCAAAGGAAACATGAGGAAAAACTTTTTTACACTACAAGTAGTTAAGATCCGGAATGCACTGCCTGATAGAGTGGTAGAAACCGATTCAATAGTAGCTTTCAAAAGGGAATTAGATAAATACCTGAAAAATAAAAAAAATGCAGGAATATGGGGAAAGAAGTAGGACTTACTGGATTGATCTTCGAAAGAGCCGGTGCAGAGTCGATGGGCTGAATGGCTACCTTCTGTGCTGTACTACAAGTTGAACTTCCCTTATCTGGAACCCTCGGGACCTGGCCTGTTCTGCATAAGGGATTTTTCCAGACAAGGGGTGGTCAAGTTAAATTGGATGATACAGGTACTGAGCAAAGGGATATTGGGGTTGGTTGGCTTGGGGCTGGGAGTGCGGCAGAGAGATCGTGGTGGGGGAGCAGTGGATCGCGGGGTCAGGCCAGCGATTGCGGGAGTCGGCAGCGAGGAAGGACTCAATTTGTTCAATTTGTTTATGTCGAAGTTCTGCGCATGCGCCACCCGGTGGCTGGGACTAGTTCGGACGAGGGGTAGTTCTGGATGTGGGAGTTCTGGAAAAGCGAGGTTCAACCTGTATTCTATGATTGTATGACAAGGGAAAATAGGTATAGACTGTTAAAGGCAAATTCAGGATTGATGTCAGAAAACTCTTCTTCACATAAAGAATAATTAATATTTGGACTGGTAACCCGAGTAGGGTAGTGTTGGCACAAACTTTGGAAACCTTTAAAAGACAGTTGGATGCTGTCATTGGATAGGGGAGTTACAGTGAGGCCCATTAACGCCTCTCTGTCTTGGTCTTAAAATTCCTTCCCCCATCCCCACTAGGAATGCTGCTGGCCCTCCCTTGCTTGCTCACTGCATGTAAATGCTGGCAAGAGCCAGTACCTGGGTTCCTACTCAATTTTCCCTATTGGTGATGCTGTCTTCACCAACCCTAAGAACTGCCAGGAACAAGCAATAAGTCCTCTGGGGTAGAAGTGGCGATCCCCCTAGCTCACTGGAAAAAACGCTGATGTATAGCTGTGGCATGCCTCTCCCGCTGACCCTATAAGAGTATGCGGGATCAGGACAAGGTTCCACAATTTAAGTAT
Source organism: Pristiophorus japonicus (assembly GCF_044704955.1). Taxonomy (NCBI): domain Eukaryota; kingdom Metazoa; phylum Chordata; class Chondrichthyes; family Pristiophoridae; genus Pristiophorus; species Pristiophorus japonicus. Next base: position 447,104,313 of record NC_091977.1, on the reverse strand, counting down.
GATGAGAGCCCGTGCCACTGTGGGAGTATTTTGGTTGCCCACCTGAAGTGGGGGGAAAATACAGTATTAGCAAGCCATTTATGGGCTGCAAACGGCAATGGTCCAGCAAACGTCAAGTGGAGCTCCTAATGACTGCCATTACATGGGGGCTGAAAATATGTCATTATGATGTTAAATCTTCAGAGGTCAAGGCTAAGTCCCTGCCTTGGACCCCCAAGCTAGTTCTGTCAGCAAGTAGGCCTGTAGGCCTCTTCTCACTCAAAAGTACTGATCTGCTGTTCGATTCCCAGGCCAGGCATTCCCATGGCAGTACCCTCACCCAGCGATGCTCCCTCTAACCTGGTGACCATGTTTGGGGTGGGTAGAGGCCTTGCTAAAATTAGGCGTGCAGTCTGGGACTGGGCAGATCTGGGACCCAGA